>NC_084996.1:13168336-13178336 GCF_963854185.1 Sardina pilchardus | reverse complement strand
TCGAGATGACTGGATATCCTTGAGTGCTGATTCATGAGGTCACGCAAGAAGCTCCTCGCGCGTATATATGTGATTCATTAGCGCCTACCGGCGCGATAAGGTGCTGATGCTAAATTAGAGGCGGAGAGAAATACCACACGGATAAAACGAGGCCTCCGACTGCATATTTACTCAGGAGACAAAGGGGAGGGAGGCAGGGAGGGGGGCATGCATGAGAGAGAGAGAGAGGGAAAACAGGCAAAAACAGAGACACACTCATATATATAAATGAAGAACAACAGACAGTACGAAAGGGGAAAAAAGACAAAAAGAGAGAAACGGAGAGATAGAACGAACAAACGAACAAGGGAGCGAGTCTCACATGCACGCCCAACGGCTAATTGCGCTCATTAGCAGGCGGCGTTCACACCCTCCGTTATTCTCCGCAATTAAGAGCCCGCCGTCGAGATGTTATGAGGCAGAATAACGCGGCGGGTCAAGGAGATAAAAGAGGTCTAATTAATTCTCACTTAAATTAACGATTTCACATTTCAAACGCTATAAAACTGGCCCCGATCTTGTCGAGATTTATACCCCTCGTGGTTGAAAATTTTATTTATTTGATTAGGGGATATCGTTCTCTTTTTTCTTTTTTTTAAAATTTTTTTTTTTGGTGAAGGGATTCTGTTTTCAACAAGGGCTCGCACGAGTCGGTGTTGGAAATCAAAAGCCATTGTGGTGTGACAGGGGCCACCTTTTCGCCGTGATTGCCTGGGTTATTAATTTGCCAGATGAGAGAGGAGCCGTCTCCAGCCACAGTGGCGGGGCCCTCTCCCCTACTTGAAGGAGGCCCTGTTATGAATGACACTCAGGGCTAATGAATATGAATACATTTGTAAAAATAGGCACGGGGGCTGCCACGCGCGTAGATTGGGAGTGACAGGCACATCAGTGCGTCTGAGCCCCCAATGAAAAGAGCCGTGGACTGCAGGGGACCGGCAGCATCGTGCGCGCGCGCTCGCACACACACACACACACACACACACACACACACACACACACGCACGCACACACACACACACACACACACACACACACACACACACACACACACACACACACATACACACACACACACAGACATAGACAGACACAAACATAAACATGCTACATGTGAGCCATATGCAGGGAAGCACAGGCATGTCTGCACAAAAGCATACAAATGCAAATATTATACACACACACAAATTCCTGCGTTGACACATACACATGACTGCATAGGCCTTTTCAGTGACATGCACACATGCACACATATGTGTGTATGTACTTACACTTGATCACCCATACTCACACACATGCCCACGCTCACGCATACACACACAGACACACACAGGCGCACACACGCATATTCAATCACGCTCTAATCCAAACACACAGTCACAGGCACGGGAGCACACAGGGTGTACACATTCAGAGTACACACACAGTGACAAGGGTGTCACACAAAAGGGGAAGATGAATACGGCACAAAAGAGACGAGGTGACTTCGCCTTTATTGAGGCTGACTTTTAAGAGACAGCAAGCCCATGGTGCAACACTCAGCCTCGCTCTCTCTCTCTCTCTCTCTCTCTCTCTCTCTCTCTCTCTCTCTCTCTCACACGGCTCCCATTCCTGTGACAATTGCAAAAGCAACTGATTGCATTATCTCTCCCTCTTTGTCAATCATCCGTAATTACCTGGTTCAAGCATCCATTGTGTGTGAGCACTCCTCCAAAAAAACAGCCCTGAATAGATGAAATAATGGAGGAAAACGATGCTCTTCATCTTCACAAGTGTGATTGGTTTGCGCTTGAACTTGCATTTCGTGTGCCAATTTGCATTTCCCATAGTAACAGTGGCATCCGTCAGAGTTACACGTTGCAACATGTTTGTTTGTGCGTACAGCAGGTTTTGCTGTCAGGCTCCTTGTCAAGACTTCATGTAGCCATTATTTTCTCTCCTCAGCGGCTGCTCTGTTGAAACTTTAAAGACGTGGAATGAAGGCTTGAGCGGTTTGTGCCTGTGGTGAAGGGATACGGCTGATGCATCGCAGCGATCGCTCTAATGCCGGCCCCAATGAAAAGAACTCATCTATCTCTCCCTCCATCTCGTGCATTTCCTAACGCCACTTATCTGAAATGAACATGCTGGTCAAATCAAAGACGTTGGCGCGTGATAAAATTCATTGCGCTGATTAGCAGGGGTCCATTATTTCTTTGTGCGTGAAAGTGCTAAGAAAACTGAACATTCTCTCTCTCTCTCTCTCTTTGTCTCTCTCTCTCTGACACACATCCATATGTTGCACTGTGCACAGCATACACACACACCTACACACACACACACACACACACACACACACACAAACATACAGTTTCAAACACATGCTTTGTCAGAGACAGTTTGCCGTCCTATGTTAATGATTCTCCCCATGGTAGGAAATGAGGGTGTGTACATTCTGTCGAGAAGCGAGAGATGAGAAATTGCAGGGAAGGAAGGAAGGAAGGAAGGGGAGAAAAAAAAACTCCAGAAATGCAAATGAGCTCATCTGGTTCTCTCTGTAGGCGGCGGTTTTAATTGATTAATTGTAGATGTTTATTTGATCGGTTGCGGCTTGGTAATCCAAGATGCTATTTGTCAAGCTGTTCTGCTCTGACGCTTGATTGGTATTTCTGTGCCTTTTCCCTGATCCACTTTTCCAGTTTCTGCTTCTCAGTTGTACTCCACTGCAGCAGCTAAGGGGGTTTAGATGGTGTTGTTGGCTAGACCTGATATGGATCTGAAGTCTTAAGGGTGAGATCTCTGCAGGTGGTGCAACAACAACCCTCCTCCATCTCCTCCTCCACCTCCTCCACCACCTCCACCTCCACCACCTCCTCCACCTCCACCACATTCACCTCTGAATGGGAGAGGTGAGGGAGACATGTCTCATGTAAATACCTCAGCTTTTCAAAAGTCTCACGGAGAACAGCACTGCGCAAAATGCGGCCTCATAAACCGAAGCGCTGCTCAGTCTTTTCAGTCAGTGCTTCTCTTTGTGTGATATGAATCCACTCTCTCCCGGTGCTAGGTTGAGGCTTTGCCCTGTAAAAATGACTGAACAGAGAGATTTGGGATATTGCTTGGCACACAGTGATGTCTTTTTGGAGATGGAGGACAGGCTGTGTTTAAAGTGTCAGAGACGTGTTGTTCTCCAGCTTCACAGTGAGTGTGTGTGTGTGTGTGTCCGCGCGTGTGTGTGTGTGTGCGCGCTTGTGTATGCCTGTGTGCCTGTATAGATGTGTGTGTGTGTGTGTGTGCTTGTGTGTGTGTTTATGTTCTGAGAGTTGCGTGATCATTACAGGCTTGTGGAAGATGGATCAGAAGAAAGTACCCAAACAGCAGCTGAATCTGAAAGGCATCTGGCCCACAGCTGGGACACAGTCGTCTACCACAGTGGGTTCATTATTAGTTTAGAACGGGAGCCGAGAAAGAGAATGTCTCTGTAATATTTCATCTCATTCTCTCTCTCTAGTTCTCTTTCCTGGGTGTGTGTTTTCATCTTGTCTTTCTCCGTGTGTGTAAATCTCTCTCTCTCTCTATCTCTCTCTCTCTCTCTCTATCTCACTCCCCCTCTCTCCCCTCTATCGCTCTGTTCCTCTGTTCCTGTCCTGGTGAGCTTGAAAGCGCGCATGGGAGCATTTGTATGTAAGCAGGTCGGCATCAGGGGGGCTGTGTGTGAGAGTGTGTGTATGTGGGGGGGGGGGGGTGGGGGGGGGGGGGCATGTGACTCTATTTGTGATTGAATGATTTCATTGAAATGTCAAGAGTCATCAAACTCCATTCAGCTCCAATCAGCCCCAACACTTTATTCCCCCCGTGGCCCCTGGGCCAACACACAGCCACTGACATTGGCCCATCTCTCTCCCCGCTCCTTGACATTGCCATGAAAAAAAACTGCCCCCCCGGGGGCCCCAGACTACAGATGTGCCGATTCTTGGCTCTTATTTCTTAACTCCAACACACCCCCCCCCTCCTCACCCCCTCCCTCCTCCTTCCATACATCCACCCGGCTTTTACTACATTTCTAGGTTAAGGGTCACTTAATTCTTATGGTATAATGACTAGTGTGAAATAACAGGCGGGCTGCGAGCGATCCATCTCGCCGGGAGAGATTGGGAGCGGAGAGAGGGAGAGTGGGAGAGGGAGAGCGGAGCAGAGCGGAGCGCGTGCCCGTAATGCCCTGTATATATGCACGGATTCATATTACAGCCGCTGCCGTGGCGAGCGAGCGAGCGAGCGGGCAGATGGGCGGGCGGGCGGGCGTCTAGGCAGGCGGCGGCGGTGGCGGCGACGCCGGGGACTGGAAATTGGCGGGCTGCAGATGAGGCTGGAAATTGGAAAGTGGTTATCGTGTCCGCATGGGGAAACACATTTGAATCTCCTGGGGGGGAAAGTGAAATGTCCTGGCTCTAGTAGCGGCAGGGTGGCGCTCCAAGGGACTTCTTTTTCTCTCTCTCTCTCTCTCTCTCTCTCTCTCTCTCTCTCTCTATCTATCTCTCTCTTTCTCTCTCACTCTTCCTCTCTCTCTCTCTCTTCCTCCTCCTCTACCTCTTCTTCATTTTCCCACAGGGGTTTGTAAGGAAGGCCAAGGTGAGCGGTCTCTCGCCACGCCGAGCCTGTCTTCCCCCAAAACCCCCGTGTGGGGATAGGGATCAAAGGTGGGGCATGAATAATGTAGGCAGAGCTCACGTTTGATTTAGCCAAACCTGTGCTGGTGACAACTGAAACATGGAACATGCCAATACAGGCCAAGGCTCAACTCCTCTGTAGTCACATACTACAAATCAGATCTTCTATAAACGTTTATCTCTCGCTTTGAGACCTGTGTGCAGCAAGATTCCAAGCATGGAAATCAAGCCCTTTTGACCGTTATAGCATAGAAATTTACACATTGGACTTATGATGTGTCGTGTGTGAGTTTCTTTCATTTTAACCAAAGCATATTAAAGGCTATTAAGGAATGTACGGTATATTGTATACCGCTAGTTGCCTTGGATGAAAGCATCTGCTTAGTGAATGTAAACTCTCTGTATAAATGTCTCATCGGTTAGTTATTCTGGGTGCTCATCTCGTAATGAGGACAAGTCCTTGACAAACAACACCAAGTCTACACTCACTATGGCATCGGCAGCAATCCCACACACACACGCACGGCCAAGCTTCACAAATACATTAATGTTTGCAAAATTCATGTACGTGTATTTTTCTCTCATTTCTCTCATCTATGCGCCCTCACGCAGGGCCCGTTAGTCGTCTCAAAGCAGCTGTGGCGTTGCCTTTTTTTAGGGGGGGGGGTGGCGGAGGGGGGGCTCTCTGAGACGGCAGAGGGGCACGTCCCACCATTCTGCTCCCTCTATAAATTACGAGAGCTGTTGGCTGAACAAAAACCCCTGGCGGTGGCCACGGTGGTGCTTTCATTTAACTCACAATGTCTCTCTCCAGCGCTCGGCAACAGCTATCGGCTTATCGATTGTGATCACAAGCCAGTAATTTGCCTGGACTTGGAGCGACATGATTAAAGATCTTCTCCCCAGCATGCAGGCTTTGGGTGATGCTGAGCGTGACATTGAGGAACAGAGATTTCGGGATGTCGGTGTGTGTGTGTGTGTGTGTGTGTGTGTGTGTGTGTGTGTGTGTGTGTGTGTGTGTGTGTGTGTGTGTGTGTGTGTGTGTGTGTGTGTGTGTGTGTGTGTGTGTGTGTGTGTGTGTGTGTGTGTGTGTGTGTGTGTGTGTGTGTGTGTGTGTGTGTGTGTGTGTGTGTGTGTGTGTGTGTGTGTGTGTGTGTGTGTGTGTGTTAGTGCGCGCACGTTATGCGTGTGACTGTTGTTTGTGCTGTTGCCTGTGTATTTGTGTGTAGATGTAGCCCACAATTACCCATGCTGAAAAAATATATTCCCAGATGAATAAACTAATTCTCCTTAGCAAATTCCAAATCCTGTAGATCTCTACGGCCTTTTAAATAATTGGCTGTTTCTTCTAATGGGATTTACCAGTGGAACTGTTGGTATTAGTTCTTGGGGAATAAGTTTCTTGTTAGGTTCGAGAGCAAAGGTAGCATGTCAGCAAGATGGAGATGAGAGAGAGAAAGAAAAGGAAGAAAAGGAATAGCTTGAGGAACTTTGCCCGCTATTTTCTAATTAAGTACATCTTGGAGAGAAAGAGAAAGAGAGAGAGTAAAAAGGAAAGTGGAGGAGAAGGGGGCGGAGGGAGAAACCTCTCTCTCTCTCTCTCTCTCTCTCTCTCTCTCCTACTCTGGTGGATAGCCGGGGAGGGTTAGAGATGCTATCTCAGGGCTGTTGGTTTTTGAGAAGCGCGTTTCAGTCGACTGGATGAATCACTGGGTCTGCGGCATGCGGTGGAATCCAGCTGGTTTTCTTGCAGGTACTGTGCTCTCACAGCGAGCAGTCCTCCCTCCTCCTCCTCCCTCATAACCACCACCGAGGACGACTACAGACCTCCTCAACCCCCCCACACGCACCTCACCCCCTCCCCCCCCAACTCCACTCTACCCCCCTCCACTCTGAACATCTGCCACTCCTGAGGACTCCCCTCTTATGTGGAGTTCTTCACAGTGCCTGGGAGCAGTCAACAAGGTCTGAGTGGAGGCTCGCAACCTTCTCAGGGTCCAGAAAGGGCATACCTTCGGCTTCCTTTAATCTTCGGTCCCCCCGGATTTGTTTACAATCCAATTTCACCTTGAATCTAGTCCACTCTATCTTCCATGTACCGGCAATTATTTTTCCTTTCTGTTACAGCGATGTTTTGTAAGCTCTGGCTTTTTGCTGGCCTTTGTCCACAACTCTACTTCAGTCCAACTCATCAAGTTTGAAGATGGGGGCAAGTGTCTTCAAAATGTCCTTGCCCTTTTGAGAAACTGGGTGTGGTGTACGAGCAGTAATGGCGGCACCTAAGAAAGGGGGTCAGACGGCATCGATTTAACAACCCTCTGCTTTATATCCCAGTCCCTTTGGAAAGCGTTGGCTGAATCCCAGTGACTAGACTGTGGAAACATTCTTTCTGACCAGTGGCAAAGATCTACTGTACATCTAGACCCGTTTCCTTTTCTAGACTGGGTTTGAAGAGTATAGTCCACACCCAGCCTGTGGCCGGAGGGTTTCTGTGCTGGACAGGGGTACCTCCCTACCCCCCCCACACCCATACCACCCCCCCCAACCCCCCCCCCCCCCCTCCCTTTCTCGCTGTAGTGGGGCGAGGCCGAGTCCGAGGCAGAGGCAGAGGCTGAGGCAAGCCAGCGGGCAGGGCCAGTCAGTGCCGGATCAGTGAGTCCATTCAGGGCCTGCGGCCACCAAGACCATTTCGCAGATCCAGGTTTTGTGTTCCCTGAAAGGGAGGCTGCCGCCTGCACAGCATGGCTCAGCAAGCCGCTTTTTTCATTGGGGGGGGATTTCGGAATATGCCAGGTCAGGATAAATGTGGCCGATTCGGTTTGTTGTGGGTGGCATCTTGCCAGCCACTGCGCTATAGATGTGTTTGAGCTGCCATTGTTTTCTTTCCTCGTTGGAGGGGTTGGTATTTCTAAATCAGACTGCATTTGCTATTTTATGCCATTTTCAGCACCTACCGCAGCTGTGCGGGGCCCAAAGTGAGAGAGAAAGGAAAGTGCACACACACACTCACACACAGACAGACACACACACATACACACATACACAGACACAGACACACACGTTGACACTGTGTCACTTTGACCTGTTGGATAAATTAAATTAGATGTGAGGTTGCCATGGTTTCCTGAAGACATGGCGAGAAGCCGAGAACCCCCTTCTCTTTCTATAATAGCTATACTAGTGTTTAACATTTCTGATTTGAATATGGTTCATTTTCACCTTTGCTGCATAGACCAGCTGTGTGTGTGTAGGTGGGTGGGGGGGCGTTTAACACCAAGCCCTTTCCCTTGAAAGTGCAATTAATTTCCCCGTTTTCATTTCATTTTTTTATTTTATTTTCTGGAACACTCTCCTCCTAAAGTCATGAGGGCAGATGCCGGGCAGGTCTGTGTCTTGGTCTCGAACCCTCCCTGACCACATGAGGCAGGGCTGACACTTTTCCACCGCGCTGCTGCTGCAGCAGATCTGTCTGGGTCTATCATCTGTTACCCATTTCAGGGGCAGCCGTCTTCCCCCTCAAGCTGTTCTTTTCAGTGTCGTTAAACATTCAAGTGTGGTTCATGGCACGGTAGGAGAGGGTAAACACTGAGGTGTCCAGAGCTTGTGTGTGAGCATATGTCTGTCTGTCTGTCTGTCTCTCTGTGTGTGTGTGTGTGTGTGTGTGTGTGTGTCTGTCTCTCTCTTGCTTTCTCTACGTGTGTTTGTTTGTGAGTGTGTATGTTTGCAGAGTTCTGTCTTAGAAAGTGTGTGTGTGTGTGTGTGTGTGTGTGTGTGTGTGTGTGCTCATATGTGTGACCTCCTCCCCAGATGCGCTGCTCTCTGTGTGTCAGTAGAGCATATAGAGAAGGGATTACCATAAGCAGGGCCACATAAACCCAAGTGCACTGGACTGTGTCAGTGCGATCGTTTTAATAAGCGGTGCACTTAATGACAGGACACGGGGCAGATTTATGAGCGTGATTCATATCTCCTCGCGGTCTCCAGATATTTTCATGGATTTTTCCAGGCCCTGCCGCTTTACGGGGTGCCCTTGGAAGAACGCACATCTTGAAGCAATGCGTGCAAGACTTTGGTCTCTGAGTATCATTTCCTGTAATTTGGCTAATTAAACTTTTACCAGCTAGGTTTAACTCCTGCCATTAATTCCTTCCATACCATCAAATTAAACCACAGACCTGGACACGCCCGACCATATACTCAATTACACCCCCCACCATTACACACACACAAACACACACACACACACACACACCCAGACCACCACCACACACACACAAAAACACACACTCTCTTCAGAAGCTGAAACAAGGGCTCTTGGCTATGGCAGTTACACAGATGTGCATATGTGCGCATACACACACACACACACACACACACACACACACACACACA
The DNA here is from genome assembly GCF_963854185.1 of Sardina pilchardus. Taxonomy (NCBI): domain Eukaryota; kingdom Metazoa; phylum Chordata; class Actinopteri; order Clupeiformes; family Clupeidae; genus Sardina; species Sardina pilchardus. The sequence continues at coordinate 13,169,259 of NC_084996.1, read as the reverse complement.
CACACAGTCCTGTCCATGAAGACAGACCAGAGTGGCCCAGGTCCATTAGTGTCTTGTCTGAGTGAGACTATGACTCTCCCAGGCCACATCTTGGAGGTGTTGGGTAGCAGCAGCAGAGATTGGTGGCATGGTGCCAGACCCCCCTTCCCCCTCCTCTCCCCACCCCAACCCACCCCTCCCCTCCTGGGCCTGCCTGTGGCTGGTGTGCTGCTGTCACAGGCGTGGAGGAGATGGGACTCTGTCCTCAGGAGAAGTGACACTAAGACCGATTGCCCTGTTTTAATCAGGGGGAGTGCCTGGGACTGCAGGGAGTCCCCTCCTGGCCCCAGTGGATCAGATGAGACGACCTGTGATTTAGTCCCACAGAATTACAAAACACACACCAGGCAAGGCTCCCGTGTGTGTGTGTGTGTGTGTGTGTGTGATAGAGAGAGAGAGAGCGCGTGAGAGACTGCCACTGAATCATACCCACAGCTGAGAGAATAAAACACACACATAAGCTCACTTACTCACACACACACACATATGCGCGCACACACACACACACACACTAAAGTCCACAGGGCTCAGGAGAGATGGGTGAATCATGCCCGCAGCTCCAGATAGAGCCGTATCACCTCTGACTATGAGCAGCCCGGTGAAGTTTAGCCAATGAAACTCCCCGAGGATATGATTCACACCACAGCACATTATACCTGTGTGTACATATAACATAATGCGGCCATAAAATGTCGGCAAGACTTGCTATCATCGGTGATTCATTCAACGGATGCTTTTATCCAAAGTGACTTAAAAAGATTACACAGAATGTATCAAATTTAATCTCCGCAGCACGGCGATGCATGGGAGTCACAACGGCATGTGAGTTATGGTGTTATGGTGCAGCGTGCCAAGGGAGTGCTTTATGTTTGAAATTAGTCTTT
>NC_084996.1:13128336-13163336 GCF_963854185.1 Sardina pilchardus | reverse complement strand
GAAGAAACTCAAAATAAGTAACGAACGTGGCATGGGATATTGAATCAAATTTTACACAAAATACCGGGCAGCGTACAGTGAATAGTTGGGTTTTTGCCCATTACTGGTTTTCCTGTTCCCAAAGGCACACACACACATACACACACACACACACACACACACACACACACACACACACAGGCTGAGGTTGATAGTAATGGAAGCTGTAGAGCCTGGCACTGTCGTCTGGCTCCGCTCTCTCTTCTCACACTCACCTCCTCATAATTGGCTGCGGACTGGCGGTGTGATCCACCCATCGGGCCGTGTTTATCAGGTTCTTTGTCCTCGTGCCACCGTTGTCGTCTTCGCTCGCGAAAGTTCCGGCGGAGCCGCCCAAGCAAATATGGCAGGCCCTGCACCCTGCACCTCGCGCATGACTTGGCCTGTTAGGAGTTGCCATTAGAGACGCTGATGATGTTGGAAGGCAGGCCCCTTGTGTGTGTGTGTGTGTGTGTGTGTCTGTGTCTGTGTGTGTGTCTGTGTGTGTGTCTGTGTGTGTGTGTGTGTGTCTGTGTGTGTGTGTGCACGGTGCGCTTGAGACGGAAAGGGGAGGCAAGACAGGTAGAGTGGGGAGGAAAGGCAACACCAGAGGGAGTCAAGAGTAAACGTCTGCGATCAAAAGAGATATTATGCGTGACAGCAATCACTTTATATTCGGGGAGCCGGCCAGATGGAGTGTAGTCTGCGGTAGATGGCCTGTCGGCAGAGCGCACCACCGGGGCCCACAGACCTCTCGAGGGGGGGGGCGGGGGTAGGCAAGAGGAGAGCAATGCCGGGCCTGCCATGGAGCCCCCAGTGGCTGTTTGAAGTGCAGGTACCCTGCCCTGCTCACGGAGGCTGTCAGGCGCTGTGGCTCAACCCCCTCGACCTGCTGTTGTTGATTTGCCTCTGTTTTTATCTCACTGTAATCAAATCAGATTGTATTAGACAGGGTGCATATGGCCGGCTGTGGCAGTCCTTTGTTGTGTGTGTGTGTGTGTGTGTGTGTGTGGGTGTGTGTGTGCCTATGTGGGTGTGTGTGTGGGTGTGTGTGTTTGGGGTGGACCAGTGGGGGGGTTGTAATCCCTCTAGGAAGCTGATGGGCAGTGGCTTGTGTCACCCTGAGTGCACCCCTCAACCCCCTCTCCTCCCCACCCACAGCCCCCCTGTCAGCACCACCACCACCACCACCCTTTTTTAGCCCTCCTGGATCTGAGAGATAGATCTTGTGGCAGACCCTGTTAAGTCTGACAGGCTTCACTAAGTCTCTCGTCTGCTTGCCAGGAACAGAAGACAAAGGTGAAAGGTCGATTCTAAGTCCTCGCTCCCCCCCCCCCCCCCTCGAGGTCCAGCTCCATTTATCTTTTGATAGATAAACTTGAGCAGAAAAGGTGGAGGTAAACAAAGCAAGGAAAACAATAAGCCGAGGCGAAGGAAGGGAAGGGGGGGGGGGGAATGGCACACAGGCTCGGATCATGGATAGGAGGAGGCTGACCGACCGGTGTCCATGTGTGGATTACACGCAGGATTAGCGAGAGCAGCTCATGATATCTTACCTTTATCTGATGAGCGAGGCTGGAGAGTAGGGGTATCCGTGGTGGAACACACAAGCTATGAGAGCCTCTGTTCCCCCTGGGGGCTCGGTCTGAGCCAGGAAGAAAGAGGGAAGAAAGAAAGAGAGAGAGATAGAGATAGAGAGAGAGAGAGTTGCCCAGAAACAAAACTTGTCTTCCATCCCCCACTTATTGTTCTGCACAGTGAGAGAAGAAAAAAAAAAAACTTTTGAAAGGAAGCGTTAGATCAAACAGTAAGGCAAAATAAAAATTCAAATGAGCTCTCTCTCTCCCTTTCTCTCTCTTTTCGTTTTTTTTTTTTTCCATATGGCTAATGAGTCACGGCCAAGCTTAGGAATAATTAACACAAGCACGCTGTGCTGAGGGAGGAGGGACAGCTGCTGGAGAGGAGGAGAGCTCTTCAGGTGAGGAGCATGTCTGGGAGACGCGGCTAGTCACGGCTGCGCCTCCTCATCAGCGCTCCATCTCTCTCCGGACTCCCTCCGCCAGCCGGCATGCCGCCCAGCCCAGCCCGGCCCGGCTCGGTCCATCCCATCCCATCCCATCCCAGCACAGCGCAGCCCCGCAAAGCGTAGCGCTCGCCAGCCTGACCAAACGGGGCTGTCTCTGGACGTCTAATCCACAGAGGGAGAAAAATCACCCCATTGAGAGGAGTAGGGAGGGGGGAAAAAAAGCAAAGACAATGACAGATTGGCGTGCTCATATATTGGAACAGTGAGTGCAGTGGTGGCGGTGGCGGTGGTGGTGGTGGTGAAGGGGGCTTTCGGGAGGATTGCCAACCAGAGTAAGTAATAGAGCTCCCCCGCTGCTCCAACTTTTCTTTTTCTCCTGTTTTCCATTCAGGCGAAATGGAGACAGTAAATAGCCTCGGCTGTCCTCGGAGACTTCATTCTGACCAAGGATATCACAATGGCAGCCCTGATGAGGAGCACATGCAATTACTCTCTCTTAATAAAATCTCACAGTTCCAATTATGCTCCGGCACAATGGCCACTGCGCCTCAGTGCTGATTGAGTTCATACTCTCCGGGATTTTTAATAGTACCCAGCTCCCACCGCCGCGGCCCCCCCTTCTAATCCTCCGACCGACCACCCAACCATTCGCTCACCACCACCACCGCCACCCTCACCATCCCGGCCCCCACCACCACCACCTCTCCCTTCGCCTTCACAGCTTCTGTGTCTGTCACAGCGTTCTATTCATTCTGCGCACCGTCTCCTTCTCACCTTGTTCTTTTTTTTTCTCTCTTTTTTTTTTTTAGCTCTCTCCTCTCCCCGGGTTCATTAGCCGCTCTCAAAGGGCGGGTCACGTCGCGGTGGCATCGAACCGTCCATTGCTGGCCCTTTCTTCAGCATTAGTGCGGCTCATTGATGAGGCGCGCGGCGGCAACATTAAAAGCCTTGAAATGCTCAGTGGACGGTGAAAAGCGCGAGAAAAGCCTTGGTCCTTGGTCCTTGGTCCTCGCAGAGAGGAGAAATATGGGATTGATCTGAATCTGTGAAGTGCTTTTTTTCCCAGGTTATTCTAAGCGCTACATGTTGACGGGCAGAGAGAGGGAGAGAGAGAGAGAGAGAGAGAGAGAGAGAAAAAGATGCAGGGCTATGAAGACCAGCAGCTCAATTCATGAAAAGCACCTCACGAACGAACTTGAATTGACTTACACAAACACATAGAGCTGCTGCCTGCTGTATTGACATATTCCGTATTCCAATTTTTACACATTTATAGATTTGAGATTGTACTTTTAGCATTGTACTGTAGAAAAAGCAATGAAAACCATTCACCCACCCAATCAACTGGACCCCTTCATGTAAAAGTGATGTGCTAGCTCGCAAACAGTACAGAATTCAGCTAACAAATTCCTTGGGGAAAACCCCCTTCTCTGTAGTAATGCATAGAGCAGTATCTAAAATAGATGAAATCTCGCCCAGTAGTTTCATACCTTCCCAGAAAGTGATCAATGGCACATCAGTAGGGTTCAGTTCTCAGAGTTTGCAAAGTTTTCCCACTAATGTGTCTTCTCTGTGATACACCCATTACCATCTGTCAGTCTTGGAAACTGATTATTCCTTTGTGCTTGACTATGAATACACTTATGCCGGAGCTCTCTCTGTCTTTTTCATGGAGTTCTGCGATTGTGTTCAAACAGTCTGGAGCGCCATCCATGGTCTGACTCATAATCGGTGGATTGCTTTCAGAGATCACCACCAGTGAAGTCTATTCTCGGAAACTAAAATCTTCACCAGAAGTCAATAAGCTAGGGTCTGCTTCGTCTTGTTTACGGTGGTTGGATTGTCAGAGATTTGTGTCTTATCTCTGCATAACGTCCCTGATCTGGAGATCAAGTAGCCTTAAGGCATAATTAGCGTATTTAGTCTGAGTAGACTAACGATCCATGTCTCGGGGTGAACTGGTCGGGTTTGTTGAGGTGCACAAGTAAATGATGCAAAAGTTGGAGCTAATATTATTTGCAGCCTTAGCCTTCATGGTTTGTGTGGGCAGAGTCATGCACTATCCTCGGCCTGGCGGTCTACCATAGGGGTGACCCAGTTGGCGCTGATTCAACCGAGAAGAGACTTTCACTTGCCTCCGTGAGACAACCAGACAAACCAGATAGTTCCATGCACAAGGGCTGCGAAATCAGTTGGTGGTCACGGGGAGTCTGAAACGATTTGTTTTCCAAAGCTGCTGGTGTGGAAGATTGAGCTTCCTCCGCTTGCGCCGGAGCTCTCTCTCTCTCCCCGAGTCGACTGTCAATTCGCCGCACTCGGGAGAGCTGGCGCTTGCCTCCGTCGCCGCCGCCGCCGCCGCTGTCCTGCTGGTTCACCACAGCCGGGGCGCCGCGATGTGATATAGGTCAGAGCTCTCCGACTGGAGCCGCCACTCTCCGCTCCCGTCTCCCGCTCCCCCCCCCCCCGACCGTCTCCTTCCCAAGCCCTGCCGTCAGCTGATTATGTCAGATTAATTTCATATGGACTTTTTGAAGGAGGACGCTTTGATGTGCTTTGATTCGCCCCAAGTTTTTTTATTTATTTACCCACGAGTCATCTCGCGCGGAGCGTGCACCATGGCGACGGCAGAGCTGATACCGCCATGATAAGGAGCCGGGCATTAGATCTGTCGGATGCCGCGTCACATTTCCTCCTGACAAATCTGCCCGTTTTTTTTCCCTCTCTCCCTCTCTGTCTCTCCCTCTCTCTCTCTCTCTCTCTCTCTCTCTCTCTCTCGCTCACTCTCTCTCTCTCTCCCTTTCTTTCATTTTTAATTTTTTTCTCTTCATCCGCATTTCATCCCTCTCTGCTGAAGTGACAGCCATACAGATGAGAGCTCTCAGGCTGCGGGGAAGAGACGGTTCACATTTACAATGGAGTCGCCTGCCTGGTGGGCTGACTGAAGCCCGTTGCAATTCATTTGGAGAGTGAAATGGAGAGAGAGAGAGAGGGAGAGACAGGGAAGAGATGGAGAGAGAGAGAGAGAGAGAGAGAGGGGGAAAGAGGGGAAAGAGGGAGGGGAGATACACAGTCATAGACAGATTGATTATTTGAGGGCTTTATGCAAGCCGGTACCCGTCAGTAATCCTTCAGCGACACCCCTCCTCTTGGCGGAGCTCAAAAGCAGGCCTGCGTGCGCAAACAGCCCGGGCGTATATTAACACTCTTATCCATGCCACTCTCCTCTCCTTCCCCTGCACAGCTGCCGACGAGGTGGCATGGTCTGCAGCCGGCGTGGAGGGCTGGAGGGCTGAGCTCGGCCCTGGTATGGTAGTCCACATGAAACTGCAAAGGCGCGTGCACTGCTGGGCTGAGAGGGGAAACAGGCGACGGGGGGGGACACTGTGATTACGGCCTCGACGTCTTCCTTTATGAAAGATGACTTTTTTTTGTGTGGCCCAGCGGTCACGAGCAGTGGGTGAGTTGTGGAGAGAGATAGAATGAGAAAGAGAGAGAGATAGAATGAGAAAGAGATAGAGAGAGAGAGAACCCTGCCGTTGCTGTGGCCTTGCTCTTGAGAGTCTGTTTTTCTGGCTCTTGAAAAGGAGCTCCATGGGTTTCCATGCCAGCTGGAGTGGTTCTGCTCTGCTCTCTCTTTTGCTCTCTATTTCTCTCTCTCTCTCACACTGTCCCTCTCTCTCTCTCTCTCTCTCTCTCTCTCTCTCTCTCTCTCTCTCTCTCTCTATCTTACTCTCCCTGTCAGCGCAACATAAAAACACCATGTAATCTGACACACTCACCTAGCCAACGAAAATTCTGTGCCCGAATGATGTTGTTTATTTATTTCTCTCTCTCTATGTCTTTCTCTCTCTGTCCGTCTATACAGCCGCTGTCTCTCTCTCTCTCTACCTCCCTTTTCTCCCCATCTCACACATTTACCCCCCCCCCCCCCCCTCCTCCCCCTTCGCTCCTCCCGGACCCCCCGAGCAGCCGAGCGAGCCAGATTGATTGGTTGGGTATTGATCAGTACATGTGTCGGGGCTAAAGGGGAGGGAGAGGCCTCCAAGTGTCCGCCGCCTAATGGAGGGATGGAGAGACACTGGTGCAGGGTTGCCTACTTTGATCCGTCGAGGATTAAGCGAGGCCCTGCCTGCCTGGATGGACTGGGTGTGGGATCCCTCCCTCCATCCCTCCCTCCATCCCTCCTCTCGCTCTTTCCTCTACCAATACCCAATTCCTTTCTTTTTTTGGCTCATCTATCTCCTAACAACCCCCCCTCTGACTCTCTCTCTCTCTCTCCTACCTCACTCTCTCTCCTCTCTCTCTCCCCCTCTGGCTCTCTCTTCCTGTCTTTTGCTGGAGCACATCCAGCCCCAGGGCTTGGTCCAGGGAAGCTGTTTACCTGCATGTCACTTCCAACATGTGAACCATTTGCTATTCCCCTTTGCAGTCCCTTCATACTTCAAAGAGCAAGAGTCTGTGTTGTACGGCTCCTCACACACACACACACACACACACACACACACACGCACACACACACACACACACACACACACACAGCACACACACACACACACACACACACACACACACATACACTCAACATTATTCAGTGAACTCCTGTGTCTCCTGCTCTGTTAAAAATGGATCCTGTTGTTACTTCTGCGGCTGATGGACCTCCACCAAATCACTTGAATGATTAAGCCTCAAGTTCTATTCCTTGCCTCGATATAGGAAGTTCAGACGAGTGGGCTGTGCCAAAGTTGTTCATTAATTTACCGCAGCGGTGCTAGGGGGAGAAAAAAACACTTCTTCCTTCATGTTTGTTTTGAGCTGCTAACAAAAAGGCCCAGAATAACACAGTTGTTGTCAGTTCTCTGTGTTGCGTGGATTAGTCAGATTGCTCCACTTCAAACACCACAGCCGCTGAAAGAGGCGCACAGCATCTCATACATGAAATTCATGACAGCTTGCTTCTATGTTTTGACTCGGTGATATAAAGGTTTACATCAATAACGCTCCGCTTGATATTCACAACAGCACTTTGTGGAGCATTTTTGAAGGCAATCGGGAACGAAACAAAAAAAAGGAATAACAACAACATTGAAATAACATTGAAGTTGCCCTCTCAAAAAATTAGCACAGATTTTTTGTTGAAAAGAAACATTCTGGAGAGAGCAGACATGCCAGAAAGCTTTGATAATCTTCCAGCAGCATCATACAATTTTCAGACCATTAAGGAAGTGAGTGATAGCAAAAAAGTTTGAAATCCAATCCAAGACTTACATATTATATCTGAGCTCTGGCTCAGACATAATGATTCCAAAATAATCAATACACTATATTCATATGGCTCAGAGCCCAGTATTGTGCACATGTGCCAGACTGTGATCTGATTTGCTTGCTGTCTCGAAAGTAAGAGCACTTTTTTCTTTGTTGTTCACTTTCGTCATTTCAGTACCACGAGTGTACACGAACACATTGACAATTGGAGCTGCAGCGCAACAGCCCCATAGGTCGACGTATCAAGGCCCTGCGCGATAGAGACGTGTTCTCTTAGAGATAAGAGCTAAAGATTCGCCATTATCCAGTATTGCTCGCGCCGTAGATGGAAGGCACTCTAATCGATTGCAATACAGCATTCACAGTGCAGTCGCAGTGAGAGAGAGCTCAGAGAGGTGGAGTCGGGTAAAAAATCTCTTCCATGGCTTCCGGGCTTTGGAGCGTCTCTCTATCTCTCCGCAGCTCTCCAGGAGCTGCGAAACACGCAGTGCAACAGTCCCGGCCTCCGCCGAGACCCAGATGTTCACCTTTGATTAACTGCTGCAGACGGTGGGACGTAAATGCTCTTTTACAGCCCGTTGGTAATGCTTGAAAGCGCCTGGGGTCTATCGGTGCATTTGAATGCTCAATTTGGGCAGTTCAAGGTGTGCTGAGTCCAATTAAATAGGGGTATGCAAATGCAATTTTTATGCGAGTCCAAATGTGGAACCAGAAATGGGGTTCACTCTTTCCAATACTAGCTACCGACTGGCTTTTGTCATTGCGTATATTGTCCAATTAAAGGGTAAAGAATTGTGGTTTGGAACACCGTTTTTTCATGTCATAATATTTCTAACTGTTAGTTTCTATGGAATGTCAGAGCGTCCATAATCTTGTGTGGTAACAGTTGAATTCCTTTCCTTGTGGGTTCACTCTATTGCTGCCTCTTTCTCTCTCTCTTGCCCTTTCTCTCCTTCTCTCCATCCCTCCATCTCTCCCCTCTCCATCCGTCCTCCCCTGCCCGGTGTTGCATCTGAGCGACTGGTTGCTTTTAACTAGCAGCTCTGGATCCGATAGCCCTCCTGTCCGTCTGTGTTTCTTCCATCGTTTAATCAGGAGAAGCCCTCCAGGGTGCTCTGCCGCCTACGGCGTCAGTCTCCCTTCAGGAAGAACACACACACACACACACACACACACACACACCTGCAAACAGACATGAACCACCACACACACACACACACACACACATGAAGGGAAGAGTATTTACACTCGGATTGATCACCAACCTGATGCTTCACGTGAACAGCTCACAAGAGGTTTTTTCGCCTCTCCCCTTTTGTCTTTAAAATAAAAACCCTCTCACCGTATCGATTTTGAAGCTGAAACATGGCTTCGCTGAAGCTTTCCATTTGCCTATGGATTAGAATTGATCGGCCGAAGTGTCGTACAGCCTGTAAATATTTGCAAAGCGCATTGATCTCATTAGATGTGGCCCTGTTTTACATGACCCCCCTGAAGTTCACCACAGTCAAGACTGAGGCAGCCTAATCCACAGTCTGCGTGGGTAGAGCTTAACCTTTAAGCCTTATCATAACAGTCCTGGAGCTGTCCAGTTCAGATGGTCATTTCGCTGTTGCTGTTCTTTGCACACTGCCTCTTTGCCCAGTAGGTCTCTTTCCATTGATCTCCATCCCATTCCATTGCATTGCATCCTCCCACGTCGTTCAGCTTCAGGAGAGAGGTGGCTGTGGTAGAGCCTGCTATCCTGCAGCTGTTTCAGACTAACAGAGCAAGTGCAAAAAATCAATCCCTCTACACCCTGGGCAGCCAGTGGTCAGTGGTGCTCAGTGGGGGTGCTGACCTTGGAACCCCTCCCGCCCACCCACCCACACATTCCCCCCCACATTCGCTTGATTTCATCCCTTCAAATTACTCACCTTTGCCTTTCCCATCGACTTCCCTCCCCTCTCTCTCTCTCTCTCTCTTTCTCTCTCTCTCTCTCTCTCTCTCTCTCTCTCTCTCTCTTTCTCTCTGTCTCTCTCTGACGTGCTCGGCTGATGGACGCAGGCGAGAAGGAATGTTGAATGTTTTAAGAGCCACGGGGCCCGGGGGCTCTTAAACCCGAGTACTGCAGCGGACGGCCACAGCCGCCGCCCCGGCCACGTTCACCAGGGAGACGGCGCGAGGACCACTCACCGCGTATATTTCAGCTAATGCCCAGGGTTGGAGGCATTGTTAAGAGCACTGGGTGGTCCATGCACCGGTGCACCAATGCTTCCGCTGCCTCTGCCACTGTTCCCCACCACCACCACCACCACCAATCCCCCCCCCCCCCCCCCCCCCGCCTTCTCTGTCTTCCATTCTCTGTTGTCTCAGAAACACAAAGGCTATTTTCAGACAGCCCGTTCACAAAGGAGTTGGGGTGGGTGTGAGTGGTGGGGTTGGGGTGGGAGGGTGGAACTAGGAGCAGTGCCTGGGCCCCCGTGTCTGGTGCGCCTAAAAGCACTCATGATTTTTTCATCCGTGGCTATAGGGGCCTGTCGTCCAGCAGGCAGGAGAGTGGACCGGAGCGGAGAGGCTGCGCTGGCCTCCGTCCCTGCTTCTGGAGATGGAGGAATGGGGCTGGAATAGGGGGTGGAGGGGGGCAGGGGAGGGGGAGAGAGTGGAGGAGGGGGGAGGGTTGGGGAGGTCAGGTGGAGGGCTGTTAGCTTAACAAGGACAGAAGCAGGGAGTGGGTAAGAATAGTAAGGTGAGGCAGAGGGGAGCGAGCGAGGCGGTGGAGCTGAGGTCAAGGGAAGGAGAGGCGTCGGAGTGGACGGATTTGTTAAGGGCCAGGAAGATGAGAACTGGACGAGTGCTGGGATGGGGAGGCGCTGGGAGGAGAGGGTGGGGAGGGGGGGCGTGGGGGGTTAGGGAGAGGGGGTCTGGAAAAAACTAAGCTGGAAGTGTTGAGGAGGAGCGGAGAGAAAGAGAATGAGGGGAGGACGCCCGCCAGAACCAGCTTTCTAATTCTGTGAAGCGGATCCAATCAGCCGATTCGGTCAGAATCAGAGCGGTTGTGATGAAAATCGGAGATGGGGAAATTAGATGTGAAATGAAGAGATATGAGTTGAGATAACAACGCGATCCAATTTGTCAAGAAGCCGTAATTGAAGAGGAGCATTTTTAATCGATTGCAAATAGACTTGCGTCTAGATTTGGGGGTAACATTCCACCATATTTTAGAGGGCAAATAGAGAAGTGTGTTAACAACAGAGGACAAAGGGCCCAAACAAATTGCCCGTGTATAATCCACTTTGGCATCCCGCACAATGTCAAGGTTAGAGGCTTGTTTCACAATGCACCACTGCCCTTTTCGATAATGATCCCTGGACGAAGAGGCTCCAGCCGACTTTGATCTGCTTGTCATTAAAGGCATCTTGACATATGACCGCTCATCGACCATCCCTTGGCAAAACAAGCAAACAGATGCAAACACGCGTTTACTTTCCGCCACAGACAGTGATGCGGAGCTAGGAACACTGTGCCGGTCTCCCCAGCGCGGCTCTCAAAGACATGCCTCTCAAATAGACGAAACGTGTCTCGTATTCACTCGGGGGGAAGAAAAGAAAGTCATGAATAAAATAGAAGATGGAGGTCTTATTAATACATGCCGTTGTAATCCAGTGCATTATCTCTGTGTTAAAGCACATTACTTACCTCGATAGGGCCGTGTTTAAGTGATTCTAATAAAACTCTGAGCGCTTAGGGCCGATTTAAAATGCCCGAACAGGGGTCACCCCCCCCCCCCCCCTCTCTCTCTCTCTCTCCCGCTTCAGCTCTCGCACCCATCTAATGGGTTTCATGTAAATATGTTCATTTGTGATTTTCTCCACCAATTTATCTCTGCGGATATTGTAGACACAGATTATCCTGGGATTACGACGGCGGAGGGAAAGGCCACTCCGTCTGTGTGTTTACTGGGAGCTTATACACTGGTGGCTGGTGTAAAAAACCGGGGGCGCTCGCTTACGGAACAGAAAACCATGAAAATGCCTGCCCCCTGTCACTGCCTCTGCTCCCCACCCACCACCACCACCACCACCCCCCACCTCCATCTCCATCTCCCCCCTCCGTCTCTGTCTCCATCTCCCACTCGTACCCACTCTCCACGCCTGGCTTCCTGTCTGCTTGTCATTTTGTGACATTCATTTCCAGAAGTGGAAAGCTAACAGACGTTTATGATGCAAATCACAGGCCATAACTCTGCGTGGTGTGGCACAGCAGCATTAATACTTCAGATCTCCCATCTCGCCAGCCAACATGACCGTGGTGCCAGGTAACACTGGGCCTCAAGCGCTCCCTGATTGTTAGACGGGAAAATGTTCAGCTAGTGATTGGGAACTACGTGGGTAGAAGCTTGCAGTGATAGGAAAGAATCAACTGAAATTGCTTGTCCTACAGTTTTTCCTCCACTACTTCTTTGTGCAATCTGTGGCAGGAAGAAAGAATGCCTTACAATGGAAGATGGCACATTTTTAAAAAAAAGTGTATGCAGGAGTGTATGCTGCTGTGAGAAAGAGGAGGTGAATTTGTTCTGTTTTTCAGCTAAATTGATGTAATTTCATACCATAACCTAAGGCGTAGACCTGACATTGTGTGAGAAGCAAAAGTGCTGTGGCTGTAATTTCTCTTTTTTTTCCCCCCTTTAAGCGGCTCCTGCATATTTATAAGATCATGTCAAAAATAGAGCTAACCTTGATTTTACTTTCACCACTTCAACCCTACATTGCACCTCTGCAGCTGCGGCTTCCAATACTCTTGCATATAAATTGGATTTGTGAGTGCAAGGTTGCCTGCTTGACTTATAGGTAGGATAGGGAGTGCTTCTTTTCCCCCCTCCCCTCCCCTCCCCTCATGCAAGATCCTTAATCTCACATCTCCATCTGGAGTGATGTTAAAATAAAAAAAAAAGAGCAGAAACACCATAGACGTCCTGACACACACTCTCAAATGAAAATGGCATCTACTTATGCGTACATCATGAGCGCTAGATTGCTACAACGCCACGTGACCCGGAGCACTAGCAGTCTGTGTGACGGGGAGGGGAAATGACACGAGGTAATACACACTTGAATCAACAGCTGTCCTGCAGTGTTGGAGTCCTCCCTCATCAGTGGCCAGTCCACCGCCTGCTCAGTCATCCAGTGCTACTGCTGTATGACTATTGATTTGAAGATTCTGATGTTGGCAGTGGACTTGTGGTCGATCCAAATGACATGACCTGCAGGGTAGACCATTTTTTTTTCTCTCCCTTTGCATTCGAAATCTGTTCTGAAAATGTAGTGGGAAGGTTATGTAATGTGAAATGAGCCTGGGCGGATGACAGTGTCCTTGTAGGGAATGATTGACAGCAGCCAGGGGCAGTGCTGCGTCACACCGCGGGGCAGCGGACGCGAGGATGACAGCTGGACAATGGATCTTTCTCTCCGGCGTCTCCAGAAGTGTCACCGATTGATAGTTGGTTTGAAATGTCTCCACCTCGGCCCGTGTTCCTCTCCTCACATCCGGCGGGTTTGAAACTCAACAGGCACTGAAAGAGAAGCTTTATTATATTAGGCAGCGTGCTTTGGGAGGGTGCTCACACGTTTCCTCGTAAGGGTTTCTTTTTTTTTTTTCTTTTTTTTTTCACTCGTGCGGTTTTTCATGTCAAGTTTGCACTTTTGCTTTATTTTTAGAGCCTCGCCTTTCGGGGTTGTCTGGCTTCCGTCGGTTCTATTTCGGTCTGTTTTTTCAGAGGTGTGGTCAGTCTCTTGCCCCGAACTCTCCCAAATTCCAGGAGGCTGATCTGTCTGGGCCACACGCGGCGGGAGACCATAAAGAGAGAGCCCGGGCCGACTCTGGTTCTGCTGACGCCGGAGGTTAATTGCTGCGGCCCCCGGCTTGGCAGGACCATCATGAGCTGCCATTGTGTCTGTGCAAACACAATAATTAGTGTTTCTGAAAGAGCCTTTCGCAACCCCTCTCTCACATTTCCCTTCCTTTTGTCTTTGAGTCACTACTCAGCAGCCGCTTCTCGCAACATAACATCCAAGTAATTGAGAGAGTGGGGTGAGGAGGGGTGGGGGGGGGTATGTGTGAGATCGGCTTTCACCGAAAGTCGTGTAACAAGCCAAGGAACAATGGCATTAGCATAATGTCAGCTGTTGGGGATTTGTGTCAGCGTTCGGTAACGCCAGTCGAGAGTGAGCGCTGCGGCGCGGCCGAATGATTTGTTCTCATCGCTCCCTTAACCAGATCGCTTGTTTCAAAACTTCCTCGCTCGCTCGCTCGCTTGCTCGTGCTCTGTCTCTAAACAATAGAGGAGGTGGGAGCTGGGGGTGGCGAGAGCAGAAATGCCGTGACATGACACAGAGATTTCTGAAAGGGTGGGGGGGGGGGTGTTGGGGAGGTCAGAGGTCCCAGATGAAGCATTTAGGGAAGTGATGTGGTTTCTGTCACAGGGAGACGCTCCAGTGAGTTGTTGGTGGTAGTGGGGCTGTGTATGTGTGCGAGTGTGTAGGTGGTGGTTGGTGAAGGTGTGTGTGTGTGTGTGTGTGTGTGTGTGTGTGTGTGTCTGTGTGAGAGCGAGTGAGAGAGTGGGTGGCAGTTGGTGACGATGTGTGTGTCAGTGTGTATGTGCTTGTGTGCGTGTGTGTGTGTGTGTGTGTGTGTGTGGAGATGGTGGTTGGAGGTGCTGCAGAGGGATAATTGCACCATCGCTCGGTGCACCAGCCAGCCCGTTAAGAAGAATGATGGGAGAAAATGGCGGTCAAAAGGTCTGCCAGAAGTGCGTCTGTGCGACGGGGCAATGTGGCACACTGTAATCTGTCAGCCTTTTGCGCTGCTAGGAAACTGCCATCGTCTCCTCTGATTGTTTTGTTCCCAAAAGGATTATTTCTTTCTTTTCTTCTTTTTTTTAAAAAAAAAAAGGTCTTCCCCGAGCTCAACCCCCTCCAACCTTAAGTTCTTCTCCTCTCCCGAAATCGTCTTTGTGCGGACAGCTGGAGGCAACAAATTACCCGTCTTGCAGTTCCACCTCGTCATCTATCACTGCATATTCTCCATCTTGAGGCCCTCCTGATGTTGTGCTGAGTCTCTGCTCTGTCATTCCCTTGCCTTCCCCCTCTTTTAATGAAATGCTGGAAATTGAATCATATCAGGTGAACTACTGCCTTTTCAGCCCGGCTCTCAGAAGAGCGCCCGCCCGCCCCTCCCCTTCCGTCCGCACCGAGGATCTGCCGTAAGTGTGAATGATGCTTTTAATGTGAGCCATGTTCCTTTCTCTCAGCGCAGATAAATAAGCCGGTGTGGCCCGTGCGGTGGCGTGACAGGCTTGTCAGGCCGGGACGGCTGTAAATGTAATGAAGGGAGCTCATAAGTCTTTGGCTGTGTCAGCCGTGCACATATGATCATTAGCATTTAGCTCCTGCGCTGCCACTCACCACCAAAGTACTTTCACATATGCGCTCTCTCTCTCTCTCTTTCTCTCTCTCTTTTGTCATGCTCTCTCTCGCTCTATCCATCTCTGCATTACCTGTTCCTCTCTCCCCCTGCACTGTCTTTTATACCTCTCTTTTGCTACATCTTTTATTCCCTCTCTCTTTCCCCATCTTTTTTCTCATCATCTCCCCTGCTCTTACCGTTTCTCTCACTTTCTCTATCTTTCTTTTGCTCTCTCTTTCCTTCTCTCTCTCTCTCCCTCTCTTTCTCTCTGATAAGAATCACAATCACATCCCATTCTATGCACATATATTACAATGCCAGGCGCCCCGGTACAATGCGTTGCGCGAAAACTATTAGCATACGCGCTATCTCTGAGACGCAGGAGCGGCCGAAGGGAGAGGACGGGTGGGGGAGCCACCGGGGAGGGGAACGGCTCCAGGATCTGGCACTTTGTTCCACGCCGCGGTGTCAGTATCTCGGCGTGGCAAAAGACGGCGCTGAACGGTGTGGTGAAGTGGGGGGGGGGACAGATGGGCCTAGCAAGTGCTTCCAATTTGAAATAATTTCTCACCGCGTTAAGAGGAGCGGGGGCCGATAAGGCCGGCGGGAGCGGCGGGGAAGGCGGTGGCACCCGCTGGAACGAGAACCCACACCACGACGCGCGCCGGCACGGGACTCGGAGAATCCAAAATGAGAGAGAGGGGAAAAAAAAATAGCTAGAAAATTTGAGCGTGTTAGCCGCATCCCTGAGAGAGTGGCCTTTTTGGACGTCGCAACATCAAGCGCGCAGGTGCTTGCTGGTCATGAAACAGCATCTACCCGCTCAATGTGTGTTTGTGTGTATGTGTGTGTGTGTGTGCATGAAGGCAAGTGCTCGTGCATGTGTGTGTGTGTGTGTGCGAGGGGTGTATGTGTGCGCACGAAACGCAATCCCACCACACCATCAACTAATTAGGATCTAATTATCCAGGCAAGTGTAAACAATCGCAGCAGATGGCAGAATGCGCGGAATTAACTCTAATGACCCGCGGCCCGGTGGAATTCCCATTTCGCCGGCTCTGTTTGTTATTTTTTCCTCCATTATTCTTTGCCCTACTTTCTAAATTCAGTTCTTCCCAGCCTCCTCATGCCCCGAGAAAGTGCCGCCCGCCTGCCTGCCTGCCTCTTCTTCCCTCTTCTCTCTTCCCTCTTCCCTCTTCCTGCAGCCCTGTTTTTGCTCTTCTCCTCCTCCAGTTTGCTCTGTGCTCTCTCTCTCTTGACTCAACTGACGTCAGTCCGCAGCGCCAACGAGATTCACTCCATTTCGTTAACATGCACCAACCCCCCCCCCCCCACTCTCTCTCTCTCTCTCTCCTTCCTCCCCCTTTCCCTTCCAAGTCTGCAAATCAAACCTCTGATTTGTCTGAAAAGCAAAAAAAAAAACGGCTCTCGGTTGAAACGGTTATCAGCTCAGGCGCCCACTGCCGTGTTAAATCCGCACGGCAGCCTAATGGCGAGCCGGGGGAAAGAGGGGGGCTCTGCAGGTTTTTTTAACGGCAGGCCAAGAGCCTCCCGGCGTGCCTCTTTAGTCCATCTCAAGTGAGCGGTGGTGGACATCACAGCATCTAAAGGGGAAGAGGAAAGGCGGCGGGAGGGTGAGAGAAAAGAGGGGGAAAGAGGGAAAAAAAGAGAGAGCGAGTGAGAGAGAGAGAGAGAAGCAGGGCGCCTGCTACAAGGTCTCGGAGATCTGCCTGGTCTCGGCGGGCCTTTGTGCAGAAGCGGGCACATAATAGATGTGGAAGGAGTATGTGGGTGCACGGTGTCTCATTAATCGATGGCTGGCGTGCGCGCTTGCTCCTCTATGTGTTGTGCCAAGTGCTCTGGAGCCTAATTAAGCTCCAGGATATCAGAGACACGTCCCTGGGCACACAAACCCCCCTGGCAGCGACAGAGAACATGAGAGAGAGAGAGAGACGCAGAGAGAGGGTCACAGACAGAGAGAGAGAGAGAGAGAAGGAGAGAGAGAGAGCATGCAGACATGGATACAGCGAGAGGGTGAATGCAAGAGAGATTTCGAAGGGATTGGGAATCGAAGGGACACCGAGAAAAAGCGAGAGGACACGGCTATAAAAGGTGAGCGAGCTGGAAGCAGAGCGTGTGGGAGAGAGACGCTGAACGCGCAGAAGAGGTGAAGAAGAGGAAGGAAGGACAGAAAGTGCGAAGAGGAAGAGGAGGAGGGGAAGGACGGGCTGTTTTTTGTGGCAGCTTTGTGTCAGTGTGGCCTTCAGGAGGAAGGCTGCGCGCTGATAATTCAATCTACTGGCCATCGAGCGCCTTCCCCCCCATCCCTACCCTCCCTGCCTCGTCTTCGCTTCTAATTAAATCTCCATTTGATAGCTCAATGCTGCCACTAATTGTGTTTGAGCGACGTCACCGGCTACCCCACAGCTCCACGATCAAAGTCCAAATGTTGTGCCACGGCACACCTCAATTAATGCCTGCGGCTACAAATCAATTCAGCCGGGGCGACCTGCTCATCTGGCAGTCATGTGTCATTTCATCCGAGCGCTACCTGCGGAGACCGCGCCCTCCCAGTGAAATGGGATGGAAATGAGACCGATGGTGCACTGTGGCAGTACTCCGACACTAAGCCTGGAGTTGTCTCCAGTATTCACCCCCACACACACCACACACACACACACATGCACAGACACACACACACACACACACACACACACACACACACACACACACACACACACACACACACATAGTTCCAGTAACACCATCTCCTGACTGATGGCTTTTCTCAGCTTTAATCAGACGCTCGGTAATCGAACTGCCATGTTGGTTCCACCCAACGATGACGCCGGCGGACACAGCTGATGCAGAAAGGCCCATCTTGAGTGCCTCTCCGAGATGATTTAATGGCCATAAATTGCTCGGGTGATCGGTTGTGCGTGTGACACGCGTGGACTAGCTTTTGTGCGTGTGTGTGTGTGTGTGTGTGTATTCACTAGATAGATACTGACGCATGCACACACTCTATGCAGATGTTGGCACGCCAGGCCATAACGGTGAATGAGATGGAGGAGGGAGGCGATAAGGGCCCTGTGCGACGCTGTGGCCGTTATATCTGGCGTCCATCTTGCCGTCTTGACATGGTTGTTGCGGCCCCCGTGCGGTAATGGGTCCCCTCACCTTGGCTGGCGACTGCTGGAGGGCATCCTGCTGGCGAGATGGCGTGCGCGGCGCGGCGCACTGCACTCGGTGGAGTTTGACGTACGGGCGAGCGAGTCGGATGGGGGCTGGCGCGGTTGTCACGGTGACAGTGGCAGTGACAGAGTGACAGATCGCGCTGACCTTCAGTCGGAGCTGCGAAGCTGGCAAGGAGGAGCGCGTTGGCGCTTTGGCGCTTGGCACCTGCCCGATGTGCCAGTCTGCGACACCCACCTGGAGCCACACGGCGCACACACACACACACACACACACACACACACGCACACACACACGCTATAGAGGTAGGGAGTCAAGAGCAAGTGCCCTCGGTGTCATATTACACTAGCCAAGGGCATGAGCACACACACATGCTCACTCACTCACTTACTCAGTCACTCACTCACTCAGTTATTCACCTTCCTACTCACACACCCACACATACATATATACGCACACACACACACACACACACAATGTTAATGCACTGTGCAAAGAGAGCGAAGAATATCCTCTGTTCGACATTTCTGCCGCCCGCCTAGAAAGAGACCATTGAAACGGCCTTGAATGTTCTGCCGCTGAATGTCAGCGAGAGTGACATGAATAAGATAGCAGATGTCACAGTGAAGCAACGAAAGTGTGTAGAGAGACAGAGGAAGGAGGAGAGGGAGAGAGGGAGGGAGAGAGGGAGAGAGGGAGGGAGGGAGGGAGGGAGGGTGAGCAGGCAGCCAGGCAAGCATTCGTCTGTGCGTTCTCTCGCAGTGAGCTGATGGCTTGCCTCTTTCTCAGTGCTACTTCTCGGAACAGGACTCCGATTGGCACTTGTAACGATGCGATGAGGGGTCTCACACACACACACACACACACACACACACACACACACACACCCTCACACACTCTTTCACACGCACACACACAGTCACTCGCCCGACCGCACAGGTTTTAGAGTCCTACCGGTTCCTGAATAAAAAAAAAAAAAAGGAGGCGACGACTATAACAAGTGCTGAACACGGCCCCTCTCTCAACCAGCCAGCCAAGCCTCGCCAACCCCCCTCGCCACCCTCCCCCCTCCGTGTGATTGCATGCCAGCATGGTGCATGGGCAACACAATGGGGCATGTTTTATGGATCCTGGCTTGTGCCTGTGGCCTTTGTCTGGCGGCTATTAAAATTCAGGCTGCGCGGCGGGAAGCCCGCGTGGAGCATTGCCACCCATTCGGCTTCAGCTGTCAGGTTAAAATAAGGTGTTTTTATCGCTGCCCAGGAGCCTGGCCCGCACTAAAAAAACGAGAGGGGAGGACAGAGGGAGGGAGAGAGGGAAGGGATGGAGGGAGGGAGGGAAGGGATGGAGGGAGGGAGCGATGGTGAGATTTCCACCGAGAGGACATTAAACGCCTCCTGCCACCGGCCCTCGGCCCGCCGCTCGGTCGCTCCACCTCTCCTCACCGCAGAGTGCCTGCGGTCCAGAAGCATCCTCCGCTCTCTCCTCCTCCTCCTCCTCCTCCTCCTCTTCCATCACCTTGTCCTCTCCTCCCTCCTCTCCTCCCTCCTTCCCCCCAGGCCTTCCATCTGGACCCTGTTCCCCCTGCACTGCCAAAACTCACCTCACCCCCCCGCCCCCCCCCCCCCCCCACACACCACCACCTCCTCCTCCCACTCTCATTCTCCGGCTATTGAAACGTCTCCCACAAGTCACAGTTCAATCCCACCCATAGTGCCGATTGACATCCAAACCAAACCCCTCACGACTGGAGAAAAGAACATGCTGTTTTTTTATGTCGTTATTTTTTTGATGTTGTTTCCTTGGCCAGGCAACTTTTTGAGGAGGGTGAAGAGGGAGGGAGGGGGGTGGGGGTTCTCTTATCTCCTCCGCGGTGGTCGGCAGTTGTGTTGTCTATCTCCCGATCTCTGTCCCCCGCGGGTTGTGTGGCGAGTGCTGGCTGAGAGGCGGTGGACTTGAGGCTCATTAGGGCTGGACTGCAGATGGTGTTGACCTGAGCGTGACTCCGGCTCTGTCCCCGTCACCCACGCTGCCTCTCTCTGCCCTCACCGTTACAAGGTGCTGATTCGCTTAACCCCCCTAACCCACTGCGGGAGATCAAAGAGCTGAGAACGACACTACTCAACACCCCCCTTCACACACACACACACACACAGGCATACACACACATACCCCCCCCCCCCCCACACACACACTCACACGCACACTCAAGAGTGCAGGTGTCAAAAGAAGACATTTATAGTCACACATTCATATGCGTGCCTATGCCTGCATATTCAAACACTTGTAGACCAAAGACATGCAGTCAAATGTTCATGAGCACGTAGCATACTCTAATCTACACTTTATGTGCCCACGCTTACACTTTGTATACACATGCACACGAACACACACACACGCACACAAGCACGCTCAGTTGTTGCACTTAATTAAACATGTCAAAAGAAAAGACAATTATAGGATTCATCTGGCCAGGAACAAATAAATGCAATAAACACCAACCCATAGACACACACATTAACACACACACACACAAACTAACATAAGATCTAATTGCTAGAAAGCCGACACTTGGTCATGATTGAATCGTAATACCAGCGCTGGTGTGTTTGTGAATCTGACCTCTCTCTTTTATTGCCTTGGCCACATTCATCAAGGCCACAGGCCCGAGCTCCCGCCTCACCGACAAGCAGCACAATAAACCTCTCTGGCGACGAGGAGCTTCAGTACATCGGTCCCATTTCAATCTCGCAAACAATTTCCCTTTGAGCCGCGCGAGCTACAATCCCTCCCCACCGCCGCTGCTGCTGCTGCTGATGCCGCTGCCGCTACCCAAATGCCACAGCCATTTGCATTCATTTTAATGGCAGCGGTGGCGGCATCATTGCCGGTACCTTCTCCTCGATGGGGGCGACAGAGAGCACCCCCCACCCCTCTTGCGCGCCCCCCCCCCCCCCCCCCACCACCTCCACCGCCACCCTCTCATGCTGTTGTCCCTCTCATCGCGTTCCCGAGGCCTGCCGCTCGCCCCCAGCCAATCGATGTGGGAGTCAGCTTTTGCATCTGGAGGTCCCTAATGGTGCCCGCGTTGCGTTTATAGTGCTGCATCGCTAAGTGGATGTGGCCCCTCCACCGCTCCGGCTAGAGGGAATGGCAATGCATTTACCAGGGGAGGGATGAAATTACCGGGGTGTTTGCAGGAGGAGAGCGCTCTGGTACTGAGGGGGCTTTGTGTGTGTGTGTGTGTGTGTGTGTGTGTGTGTGTGTTTTTGTGAATGTTTGTGTGTTTGTGTGTGTGTGTTTCTCTCTCTCTGTGGTCTGTGTGTGTGTGTGTGTGTGTGTGTGCGCGTGCGTGTGTTTGTGTGTGGAGTGGGAGAGGAGGACAGAGAATGGTAAATGCTTTATTTCAGCCCACATGGGCAATTGTTTTTTTTTCCCTTTTCCTTTCTGGAGCAGTTACCCAATAGCGTTAATGGTGGAGGGTGTCAGGGGGTCGTCGAGGGCTTTGATTAGCCTGGTAATAGCCCCAGGGTATCCGATCTCGCAGACGAGGAGCACTGTCCTTTTCTGACGACTGTCTGTGTGTATGAGCACGTGTATATGTGTGTGTGTGTGTGTGTGTGTGTGTGTGTGTGTGTGTGTATTATGAGTGAGCACATATGTGTGTGTGTGTGTTTGCCTGTGTGTGAGAGAGACATAGACAGAGAGCATTTGTTTATTTTCTTCTGTTCCCCAGAACCCTTCTCGCCCTCTCTTTCTACAACTGTGTTTGTGTGTGTGTGTGTGTGTGTGTGTGTCGGTGCGTGTGCTACAAGTGCACATGAGCGTTGGTGTGTGCAAATCCCAGTTACAGGTTACACTTCACTTCCGGCTTGTATACATGACTGCATTAACTTCATTTCAGCCCTCAACCATCCTGAGCTTCTCTCCATCTCTCTCTCTCTCTATCCCTCCCTCTCTCTCTCTTTCTTTCTCTCTCTCTCTCTCTTTCTCTGTCTCTCTCTCTCTGTTTTTCCCTCTCTCACCTCCCACTCCTTGCTGCTCACTGGCTCCCTCCGGTGTCAGCCTCCACAGAAGAGGTCTGTGAGGCGCGTTGGTGTGTGTGTGTATGTGTGTGTGTGTCTGCATGTGTGTGTGTATGTGCATCTGTGCACATGCGTGTGTGTGTGTGCACCTGTGTGCATCTATGTGCATGTGTGTGTGTGTGTGTGTGTGTGTGTGTGTGTGTGTGTGTGTGTGTGTGTGCGTGTACGGTGGGGGTTGGGGGGTGGTGGTGTCAGAGGTGGTGCTAGTGTGGTTGGTGTTGGTGTTGATTGGAGGCTGACTAACACCAGCGCACCATTACCACGCACAGCAGCAGCCTAATGGCACCGGAGAGCAGGAATGACTCAGTCATCAGAAACCAGGCCAGGCCCTGTCTCTGTCTCCTCCGTCACCGCCACCATCACCACCGTCACACCACCATCACCACCGTCACACCGTCACCACCATCACTACCGTCACCACCATCACCACCTGGCCGCCTGCCCTGCCCTGCCCCTGCCGTCCCCGGCATTCTATTAATACTGCCTTTAATTAGCCCGTCCACAGCTAATGCCGCCGCGATCGGCACGCTGTCAGCCCCCGGGGGCCCCCGGCCGAGACAGACGGCGGAGGGGACGATCGATACGTCTGATCATTTCTTTGGCGTTGGGAGAAAATGAAAGTGCTTTGTCTCGGATGCCGTTGACAGGGCCGGGGGTGGTGGAGGGTGGTTGGTGGAGGGAGGGGTGTGTGTGTTGGGGGGGGGGGGGGGGGGGATGGCCTCCACACGTTGTTGGCTGCGAGTGCGACGCCTCTCGGTAGTTGTTTTAGTTTAGTAGTGTGAGTAGTGGTGTGGATGGCAGTGGTTGGGCGCTCCATAATCCCCCCCCCCGTATAAGAAAGCGTAAAGATAAATGAACGCGCGGCGGAGGGCATAGCTCATTCTGTCAGCCGCTCTGGGCTGTGGAGCTACCAAACAAATACTCCTTAAGGGCTTTGTCCCCCCCCCCCCCCCCTCCCTCCTCCTCCTCCTCCTCCTCCTCCTCCTCTGCTGTGCAGACTCCATGCCTGTTGGCTAGATGAGTCCTCATGCAGCCCTTTGCAAATCCACTGCCTGCTCAGCTCTCGCGCAGCTCCCTGCTCTTTTATTGTGTGCCACAGTGTTGCGATGAGTCCGTAGGATTGTTTTTGCACCAGTGTGCTGAACGCTGCTCTATTCCTCGCGCTGGTTGGTTGATCTGGCTATTGGTCACACCTGTCTAACCCTGATTCTCTCTCTCTCTCTTTCTTTTTCTCTCTTGCTTTCTCTCTCTTTCTGTCTCCTTTGGTCCTCTATCTATCACTCCCCATTCCTTTTTCTTCCTTTTCTCTCTGAATCCCTCTCTCCTCTTCCTCTCTACCGCACTGCACTCCTATTTTCTGTCTCTTCCTCTCTCCCACTTTCTTTTACTCTTCATTCCTCTTTGCATATTCCTTCTGAATCTTTTCTTCTCTTCCTTCCTCCCCCCACTTTCACTCTTATTTTCTCTCTCCCTCTTTCTCTCTCTCTAACTTCCTATTCCTCCCTCTAAATCCTCTCTCCTCTTCTCACCCTCTATCTCCACTCCTCATCTCTCTCTTCTCTTCTCCTCTCCCCATATCTCCTCTCTTCCTCCCTCTCCTCTTCTCTTCCCATATCTCCACTCTTCCTCTCTCTCTCCTCTTCTCTCCCCATATCTCCACTCTTCCTTCCTCTCTCCTCTTCTCTGTGAACCTAGATGACGTTCCTCCGTACTTCAAGATGGAACCGATCCCGACTCAGGTCCACCTGGAGGGGAACCGCCTGGTGCTCACCTGCATGGCCGAGGGAAGCTGGCCTCTGGAGTTCAAGTGGATCTACAACGGAACTGAGCTGACGCGCTTCTCTCTCGAGTACAGGTGAGAAGGAGAGAGAGAGAGAGAGAGAGAAAAAAAAAAAAAACCCGATAGAACCGAATGAAAAGATCAGGACTGGGCAGTGGAGAGCGCGAGACACCAATAACAAATTGCCTCTCTGGTCCTTCGTCTCAATTGCGAGTGTGTAACCAGCTTAGTAAATAGGAGCACTAATCACAGTTTAAATTGAACAAATTCCTCATTTGCCCCGTGTTTAATTCAAATTCAATCTCATCTTTATTTATGTATTCAGAGAGGCTCTGGCATCCTAACCCCCTTGAGATACAATGTCTCCCTTTTCAATATGAGCATGAAATGACTCGCACAGTCACTCCGAACACATATTAGCAGATATCATTTTCTGTTTCGTTTCAGAATACACAAATACACGCGCGGATTCATTTCACAAGAAGTCCCCTTGTTTGGAAGCCACAGGGCTTTGCTTTCCTCTCCTCCCCCCTATCCTGACACACACACGCACACACACACACACACACACACACACATGCAAAACCCCCTGCCATGAACAGGAATGGCAGAATGGCACCATGAGGCTCAAGAACCCTTCGCAAAAAGCCACTCATGTGGCAGGGAGGAAAAAAAGCCCATCATCTTCGACATTAGCGCGGCTCCTGCAGTATTCATGCCGGCCGCCGCTAAGTGAATTGTTCTCGACTGCAGCACTGCGGTGGGTGCGCTTCTACCTTGACTACCGGCTCTTGACTGCTGTCAATAATACAATACGTGGCTCTCTTGTTGTTTTATACAAAAAGGAAAAATAAAATGGGTTCTTTTGCTGACCAAGAAGGTCAGCGTTTCACACCGGTCTGAGCACGGTCTTAATGGATTCTGTGACGTGAAGACCTTTTTTTGTGCACTGCCTCCAGCTTTAAGGCCAGTGGCCCCCAGTGGACCCTGGTCTGTTTTAGTCGGCTCGGAGATGCGAGAGAGAGAAAAGCACTGGCCTCCCCCTTCCTGTCCGCAGAAACAGTGTGAATAGGTTCCAAACCACACAATTAGATCCCTGTTAGCCATCATTATCAGCCCACATCTCCCTCCTTAGGCAGTCATCAGCACACAGAGCCGACAGCACTCTCTGTGTGTGTGTGTGTGTGTCTGTGTGTGTGCCGTGTGTGTGTGAGTGTGCCGTGTGTGTGTGTGTGAGTGTGTGTGTGTGTGTGCATGTGTGTGTGTGTGTGTGTGTGTGTGTGTGTGTGTGAATGAGCCGGTTTGTGAGGATCACCATTCTGCTTGTTATTCCCCACCACTCCTGATCAAAGGAGAGAACTTGAATCCACTTAACCAAGGCGTCACCGTTCTGCAAATAGTCGTGCAAGAACTCAACAGGGCAGATAAGAAGCCTTCTGCGGATGCCAGTGTCTCGTTAAACAACCCCCTTTTTCTATTTATAGCTCTCACGCTGGAGTACATACACACACATACACACACATACGCGCGCACACACACACGACACACACACACACACACACACACACTAAAGAATCCCTAATATTTTATCCCCGTCCCTTGTTAGGATGTCTTAATGTGCGGCTCCTAATTTGTGATCTCAGCTCTTCTGATTCCTGTCAATAGGAAGACTGATTGCATTGCACATTGCAGTAGCTGTTTTTCCCTCCACTTAGTGCCCCAGGTTTTTTTTCTGTTGCTGTTTTTTTGGCAGCCTTAACATGTGTTAATGGCCCTTTTCCCCCCTACCTCGTGTTGTCATCCCAACATCAAGTCGGGCTGAAACAGCTCTCCATTATTAATAAAGCTCCTTTGACAGGTTAGGGTACGGAAAGTGGTACAGCGTGCCAAACCGAACACTGTCTCACACACACGCACACGCACACGCACACGCACACGCACACACACACTCACACACACTCGCACACACACCATACCAAATGTGTTTGTTTCGCTTTTTGCAGTGTGCACAGCATCATGAAAAATTCCTGAATATCCTCAGTGCAGTATGTGTGATTATGTGTCTTTCACCTCTCAGTGCAAGTGGCGGAAACGCGTCTCTCTCTCTCTCTCTCTCTCTCTCTCTCTCTCTCTCTCTTTCTCTCTCTGACTGTGGAATGACGTGGAACCCTTCCTGTTTGTCGTGCTGTGTTTGTCAGGTACGTGATCCCGGCGCTGGACCGCGCCCACGCAGGGTTCTACCGGTGCATCGTGCGGAACCGGGTGGGCGCCCTGATGCAGCGGAGTACTCAGGTGCAAGTGGCCTGTAAGTGCACGATCCCCCCCGAGCCGTGGACAGCTGTCTGGAGTGGTTTTTAAAGGCACTGCATGTACCCGCCGCGCCTCTGCAGGAGCTGTACAGACTGTCAAAATGTGCTCTCTCTCACTCTCTCCCTGTCTCTCTCTCTCTCTCTTTCTTTCTCTCTCCCTCTTTTTTCACTCTCACCCCCCTTTCTCTCTCTCCCTCTATCTCTCTCTATCATTCCTACTCTTCCCTTCTCTCTCTCTCTCTCTCCCTCTTTCTCTATCTTTCCCTCTCTCTTTCTTTCTCTCCCTGTCTCACTTTCACCCCCCCTCTCTCTCTCTCACCCTCTCTCTCTCCCTCTCTGCCCCCTGTCTCTTCCCCCCCCCCTTACTCACTCTCTTACTCATTGCTTGTTCCAAATGATTTTGTCCGTCCCTCTGCTCACTGCTGGTCTTCCTCCCTCTTGCTGTTCCACTCTCCGTTTCCTGCTTTCTTCTCTTGCCTCTCCTTGCTTCCGCCGTGGTATCTGTTCTCTCTCTCCACATGCTCCCCCCCCCTGATCTTTCCATCATTTGTCACTCTTTTCCCTCCATTACATCTCTCTCTCTCCCTCTCTCTCTATCTCTCTCTCTCTTTCTCTCTCTCGCTCTCTCTCCCTCTCTCTGTCTCTCTCTCTCTCCCTCTCTCTCTCTCTCTCTCTTTCTTTCTCTCCCTCTCTCTCTCTCAGATATGGGGGGTTTTGTGGAGGGCGAGCGCACCCAGGCCGTGTCCCAGGGAGAGGCAGCGGTCATCATGACCCCGCGGATCCACAGCTACCCCAGGCCTGGGATCACGTGGTTCAGAGACGGACGCAAGATCCCCCCCAGCAGCCGCATGTAAAGACCATCTCATCTCACCTCTCGTGTGTGTGTGTGTGTGTGTGGGTGGGTGCATGTGTGTGTGTGCGCGTCTGTGTTTGTGTACATGTGTGTACATACTTGTTTGCCCTGGTGTGTATTATTCGTTTAATGAGTGGGAGTTAGCATCTGTGTGTTTCCATTGTGTCTTCATGTGTGCGTGTGTTTGTGTGTGTGTGTGTGTGTGTGTGTGTGTGTGCATTATCACAAGTGTGTGTTGAATGTATGTCTGTGTGGGGGTATGGAGTTTTTTACGCTTCGATGCACACGTGTGCATGTCTACGCATCCGCGTTTGGTTCGTGTCAATCAAAGATGTATGTTCCCCTCACTCACGTGTGAGCTACATGCGGTGAATAAAGTAGCCGAGCCTGTGCACGGTGGAGCCCGTCCGCCCCTGCACCGGCGCTGTGCTCTCTGCTGGGTTCCGTTGGGTTCCGCTGGGTTCCGCTCCCCTGTGCACGTGTGGATGTGGACTTTCTTCTGGTAGGCCGGGCCCCTTCTCTCTCAAAGAGATTCCAGCAGTGATGTGGGCTGTTATAATAAGAGCCTATGCCAGCACAGCAGTGTGCAAACTGCCTTTAGGACAGAGAGAGAGTGAGAGAGAGAGAGAGAGAGAGAGATAGAGAGAGAGAGAGAGAGATGAAGAGAGAGAAAGAGATAAAGAGAGAGAGAGTGAGAGCGCTGATTGAGGAGAGAGGAAGAAGTGAGCAGCAGGGGAGCCAATTACACCAAATGGACAAAAGCCCTGTATTGATGACCTCAGGACTGACAGCAGTGGGCTCGTGTCTGAGTCTGAGCTCGGAGCATTTATGTGTTAGTTAGTCAGTTAGAGTGTGTGACGGTCTTGCGTACGTGGGTGTTTTTTTGGGTTGTGTGTGTGTGGGTGGGTGTGGGTGGTGGAGGTGAGTTGTTGCTTAAAGCGGAAATGTGTATTTGTTCATATGTGTGTGTGTGTGTGTGTGTCTGTGTGTGTGTGTGTAGGTGTGTGTGTGTGTGTGTGTGTGTGTGTGTGTGTGTGTGTGTGTGTGTGTGTGTATGTATGTGTGTGTGTGTGTGTGTGTGTAGTCTGGGTCAGCGGAAATGTGTATTTGTTCATATGTGTGTGTGTGTGTGTGTGTCTGTGTGTGTGTGTGTAGGTGTGTGTGTGTGTGTGTGTGTGTGTGTGTGTGTGTGTGTGTGTGTGTGTGTGTGTGTGTATGTATGTGTGTGGGTGTGTGTGTGTGTGTGTGTGTAGTCTGGGTCAGCGAGGTCTTTGGCAATCACCTGAGATTAATTTACCTGACTCGACAGCACGAGCCTGAGCGAGAACAGCTCCGTGTTTGATGATCTATAATTGATGGCGCTCGTCCGCCATGTCACAGCTGACGTGAGGGCTTCGGACATTTACGGGGGGATTGTATTCCCCAGCCCCTCCCGAGCCAAAACCAGACGAGGGCACTTCTCTTTTTTTCCCCCCTCAGCTCCCACATATAGTCCCCCAAAAGCAATGGGAGTGAAGGAGGAACCAAAGGGAGGGGGGGGGGGGCATAGAGGTTATATAAAAACGTAAGATGCGCTTTTTAGAGAGAGTTCAATTCCCCCCCCAAAAAACACGTTTACTTTGAGCACCAGCTCTTCCCGTTGAAGGTTCGGCATCATATCGAACTTGCCATGCCAGCATCTGCCTGCTTTTTAAGCTGAGAGACCCTGACAGAGGGAGAGAGAGAATTTGTTTGTCTGTTTTTTTCCCTACCTTATTCATTATTTTTATTTTTTTTCGCCCCCCCCCCCCCCCCCCCGGCCTCCTTCCCCTCCACCTCTATCGGCGCCCGGCGTCTTCTCCGGCGCATTGATATTCCGCGGGGCACTGAGGCGACGCCGTGAGAGCCCTCAGTATAATTGTTCGGGAGTCTGTTTAATCTGCGCTTATCGGGCCTGTGCTGACAGATACACAGGCCCTAATCTGCCGGCGCGGGGAGTGTCGGCTCTCATTTACCGGCACGCGCTCACGGTCGACTCGGGGCCCTGCCGAGCAGCCCCGCCGAATCCGAAAGTGGTTTTGTCCTCGCGGGGCCCTCCATGGAAAGAGGGTGGGGGAGAAAAAGAACAAAAAAGAAAAAGCCCCACATCTCCATGGCAAAGTGCCGTCGTGGCAACGCCGCCGAGTGCTGTGTGATCTTAAACAGCTGGGCTCGCGATGCTAGAGGTCTGCCGAAGAGCCTGTGCGTGTATCTGTAGCGTGCCGGCTAATTGAATTGGAATGTGCCGAAGAGTGTGTGAGTGTGTGTGCGTGTGTGTGTGTGTGCGTGCGTGTTAGTACCATATGTTCAGGTGTGGATAGTGTGGCAAGAGAGCTGAGGTAAATGTGCTTGTTGCAGTCAATGTGTCTACTATATTTGCGCTTGACAATGTGCTGGAAGGCCAGTCGTCAACTGAGATCTTGTCCACAAATGTGAGCTTGTTGTTCATATAATGATAATATAAAATTATATGATTTGGTGCAAAATTATCATATTAACTTATGCTTAAAAAGCTTGTATTTTGCAATAAAATTATATGGTTAAAAAAAAATTGATTTGGGGTTTTCAACTGCATTTTCCTCACAAGCGTCCTGGGTCCTTCTGGGTTCATTCTGGTTTTGATTTAATGTCCCACAGAGCGATCACCCTGGACAACACCCTCATCATCCTGTCCACTGTTGCCCCCGACGCCGGCCGCTACTACGCACAGGCCGTCAACGACAAGAACGGAGAGAACAAGACGAGCCTGCCAGTTACCTTGACAGTGGAGAGTGAGTGGAGTTTCAAACACACACACACACACACACATACACTCTCTCTCACTAACACACACACACACACACACACACACACACCCGCTCAAATTCATACAATTTCAAGCAGCATGGGGCACGCAGCATGCTGTTCAACAGAAATGCAGCAGTTCATCCAGATCAGAAAGTGAAAGTAGTGCTCCCAGTAGAATGTGAACCAAGGCCTGAACCACTGCACTAGAGGATGGCGCCCAGCGGATCAATGTTCCGCTTCAAGAGTTGTACTCATTGCAGAATGTGAAAATTATTGGCCTGTAGTGGGGTGGAATGAGGAAACTCTCCTCTCCTGTCTTGGGGTGTTTTGGGTGTGTGTGTGTATATATGTGTGAGTGTGTGTGTGTGTGTGTGTGTGTGTGTGAGAGAGAGAGAGAGACAGAGACAGAGACGGAGAGAGTTTGTGTGTGTGTGTGTGTGTGTGTGTGTGTGTGCGTGTGTGTGTTTTGGTATTTGAAGTCAAGCTCAGAGTAACTGAGCTGGAAAACCAACAGGTGGGCATACTCTTCTGAAGAGTTAAAAAATAATAATTTTTGGCTCCCTCTGGTGGTGTCATTCCAGGTCCTCTTCTCCAGCCCCCTGTTTTCCACTGACCCCCTTCTCAACACAGCCCCCACCCCCTTCACCCCCACATCCATACTCACTCAAGACACGTACACACCTCCCTCCCTTATCCTTGCTTCCTTGCTGCTCATCCTTCCTCCCTCTCTCTTATCCATTCTCCGAGGCAACGATGCGCTAACTTTGCCCAGAATCGATACCCCGCGATTGGCTCCCCGCAACATTGTTTTTTGCGATGGGCCTTGCATCCTCCGTCCACAGCAACCGGTGATGAGCCCCCTCTCACCCCAACACCTCCCCCTCCACCCACCTCCGCCCCCCACCCCCCCGAGACGCCCACCTCCGCCTCTCCACCTCCACCACCCCGAGCAGCCCCTCTGACAGGGTGATTAAGCCGGGTTGTAAAACGAGCTCGCCGTTTAATAGCCCCCCACAAAAGCGGATTTATGGAGAGCGAGACGCTCCCACCGGCTCCGGCTCATGCTCTCCGAGCCGTCCCCTCGTCACCTCGTGTCACAACGGGAAAACAGCAGCCGGACACGAGCAGACGAGACCGGCTGAGACACGCCGGGGGAAAAAACGGTGTGGCCGATTGAGAGCGGAGAATCAATGACATGACCGGATATGGGCATTGGCGCTGGTGTTTGGTTGGACTCATTGAGTGAGAACACTATGAGTTTAGCCACTCACACACACACACACACACACACACACACACACACACACACACACACACACACACACACACACACACACACGCGCACGTACACCCACACCCCTACTACCCTCAAGGCCACCTGTATGGAGCGTAATGGAGCTTTTGTGTGCATGGAAGAATAGAGTCTGACACAGCTGGTGTTGTTGCCAGGTGGTTTAATGGTGTTATTATGTTCATACGTCTTTGACAGAAGCTGGCTGGATAATTGTGTGAGGATTGTATGTCTATTACTCATTCCATGTTAGACTACATGTAGTGTTCATCATCGCAG
Source organism: Sardina pilchardus (assembly GCF_963854185.1). Taxonomy (NCBI): domain Eukaryota; kingdom Metazoa; phylum Chordata; class Actinopteri; order Clupeiformes; family Clupeidae; genus Sardina; species Sardina pilchardus. Next base: position 13,131,990 of record NC_084996.1, on the reverse strand, counting down.
ATTGAAAAGCTTAATGTATCACCCTTCCATTAGAGACCGCATCTGGGTAACACACTCTCTCTCCTTCTCTCTCTCTCTCTCTCTCTCTCTCTCTCTCTCTCTCTCTCTCTCTTTCTCTTTCTCTCCCTTTCTCTCTACAGACATAGGTGGCCCTGCAGACCCCATTGCTCCTTCCATCATTGTTCCTCCGAAGAACACGAGCGTGGTGGTGGGAGCTTTTGAAGTCACGCTGGAGTGTGTGGCCAATGCCAGGTGAGCCCAGCCGCAAGGCTCTGCTGTTGCGTTGATGTAGGAAGAAACCCTTTTTTATTCATTTTATTTGTTAGGCATTTTCAACATAAATGTTGCCATTTGATGTATTGCACCTCAACACTAAGTTAGCCTTAGGCTAATTTGCATCTGCAGTCCCTAAGGGCAGGGCACAGTTAAACATCCATTAGACATCAAACAACATTTCACAAGCAACAAGGCAGATCACAAAGCCAACATCAATATAATGCACATGGTGATCCTTAAGCGCAGCTTCAGCATCCAACACTAGTCCCTCTGGTACAGGCAGCCTAGTGTCACTATGACTGAGGACCTTTCCATTGCTGTAGCTTGTGGTTTGGATAGCAGAGTTAGTGCTGTACATGAAAATACATTGACAGATGCACACACATGTTCACATTTCACACACATGCATATAGTTTACAATGTAAACAAACACATTTACACACACAGATACACACACACACACACACACACACACACACACACACACACACACACACACACAGGGACATGCAAAGGCATATTTAAGAGATGAATGACCACAGCATTAATAATGCAGCTGCCTGAATGGCTGCTGCCGTCACACTCTCTGACAACTTTGTTCTCTCCCATTCTCTCTCATCCTGGACTTTTCCTCTCTTATCTCATCTACCTGTCATCTCTCTCTCTCTCTCCCTCCCTCCCTCTCTCACTTCATCAACCTCTCTGTCCCTCGTTCTACCTCTCTCTCTTTCTTTCTCTCTCCCTCTTTCTGTCTCCTCATGTCCCCTCAGGCCCCTTGTGAAATTGGCCGTCACGTGGCGTAAGAACGGTCAGGTGTTCACGCGTGGCATCCGTGACTTTGGCCGGCGAGTGACCATCAGCGGGCCGCTGGTGAGCGACAGCGGCTACTACGAGTGCGAGGCCTCCCTGCGCAGCAGCCGAGCGCCCACCGTCAAAGCCGGGTCCTACCTGCACGTGCTCGGTACGCAGTCGTCCTTCCACTGCCTGCCTAAAAATAATTGTTACCGTACCTCCGCCAAGGAGGTTGTGTTTTCATCGGGGTTTGTTTGTTTGTTTGTTTGTCTGTTTGTTAGCAAGATAACTCAAAAGGTTATGGATGGATTTCGATAAAAATGTTCAGGAAAGGTATGAAATGACCCAAGGAAGAAACAATTACATTTTAGGGAGTGATCCGTATCACCGTCTTGATCCAGGAGGCTGTTATGTTTTCGCTAGGCGAAAGGACGGAGGTCTGTGCTCTCGCAGTGCTTTTCTTATTTCCTTACTGTGATATTCAATGTCATCGCGCCACACACCAGTGACCCTTCACTGCCCCACTGTAGAGCATCACTTTAGTAGACTCTCAGAGAAGTCTCTAGCCCCATGACATCTCAATCACCATTTTCTCAGCAGAAAGAATTAATATTAGGAGACCTGTGGTAATGTCTGAATGTATTCTTTCATGTGTCTGTCATTCATTTCCACTTTATTCGTTCCTCATTGTTTTCATTATGAGAACAAGTTAAATTGGAAAAAATATTCTTTTTTTCATATCTTATTTTTCCTCAGCTCTGCCAGATGTCAATAAATGTAGAGGTGCTATATAACCTTTAACCATTCAATTATACCGAACCACTTCTCTGAGGAGCTGATATCATATTATATTATATTATATTACGGTTAACTTAACTATACGCTTTGGGTGGTTATTTCTGTTCAGATTCTCAGGTTCCGTACTTGATTACAGGCGTGGGCTGTTCAGGCTATTTAAGATTTGAAATTAGATGACCATATTGTCTATAATGGCTTCGGCGTGACTTCAGATAACTTCAGGCACAGAACTTTTTATTCGCTTTAAGAGCTGTATATAAATAACACCAGAGGTGGAAAACTCCATGTATTGGTTCTACCCAGAGCCATAGAAAGAGAGAGTTTCGACACTCTTTGATGTTGCCGCCACACGATCAAAAGTTCCAAAAAACCTGCGCTGAATGGCTGAATCGCAGGAGGATGGGATGTACTTCTGGATGCTGGAAGGTGTAATCAATTAACTTATGGACTACCAAGAGATTGGCTGTAAATAGTTCCAAAAGTCCCATAATGAGGAAATAGCCTGGAAAAAGCGCTGTCATTTTTTCCTATGGAGGTCTATGGGAGTGTCGCCACTCTGTTTTATCTACCGCTCTGGTTCTACCTGTGCACTTAGCACAGGTGATCTCATAACTGTAATTAGCTGCTCTACCTGGCTGAATAATCAGCTGGTTTAAGTGAATGGTTAGCAGAGATACTGTATGTGGTAGAGCTTTTACTCACTGAAGCTGGAGTTTTCCACCTCTGAATAACATTGTTATACACTATATCTGTCTTGAAGAAATGATTTGAAATTCTTTGATTTAGTTCACAGATATGTGGAAAGTGATTTTGTCACTGTGGAAAGAGTTGCACACGAGATATCATTTAATAAGTAGTTCTGTTTTGTAGTTTTTTAGCAGTTATGTTGTTTGTCATGCAATGGCACAGTGGTGCACATTATCCAAACATATGGTCAGACCATATGATCCTCACATCATCCACATGAGCCAGTTTAGAGACACATGCTAATCAATACGGTGACCTCGCACTCAAACGGACTCCATCTCCCCTTGACCTGTTTGATCACTGTCCCTAACACCACAGTCCACCACCTCATGCTCACTCACCTCTCTCACTTCGCAGACTGCACACACACACATTCACATTCATGAAAACACGTAAGCACACATGCACAGTTGCGCACACACACACACACACACACACACACACACACACACACACATACGCACACGCGCACACGCACACGCACACACACACACACACACACACACACACACACACACACACACACACACACACCTCACACACACACACCTCATCTCACACACATCTCATTCGCAGCTCATTCATCTCATTCACAACATGTCATTCACAAAGCTGCGGCGGATTGGATTCGGTGTCTCGGCGACACTTGTGAGGTCAGGAGTGGTGTGTATCAGTCCGTGTTGTTGTGACTGACTGCGGAATGAGGCTGCTGTTGATGCTGACGGGCCTGCTCTCTGAGTGGCTAACGTGTCCCATTCCACAAGGGCTCTCATGGAGATGGGTAATCATAGCAGCCGAGTAATGGGAGCTTCCTGGATAGTTCAGCTTCTGCTCTCTCTCTCTCCCTTTCTCTCTCTCTTTCTCTCTCTGTCTCTCTCTCTCTCTCTCTCTCTCTCTCTCTCTCTCTGCAGAACACCCGATGTTTGTGAAAGAACCCGAGCGACACATCAGTGCAGAGATGGAGAAGGTTGTGGACATACCCTGTCAGGCCAGAGGTGAGTGTGTATGTCGGATGTGTGTGTGTGTGTGTGTGTGTGTGTG
>NC_084996.1:13105836-13118336 GCF_963854185.1 Sardina pilchardus | reverse complement strand
AAGGCAAAAAAGCCCCCCCCCCAAAAAAATATATATATAATAATAAAAAAAAAACGGGCCTGTCTGTGGGTAGGTACTGCCTCTCGGGTCTGCCGGTGGACTGCCAGATCAAGAACATCACCAACCCGGACCAGACCAACATGCTGCTGGAGGACCTCATCATCTGGACCAACTACGAGATCGAGGTGGCGGCCTACAACGGAGCCGGACAGGGCATCTTCAGCCACAAGGTCACCGAGTGGACACTGCAGGGAGGTGAGAAGAACTGGAAAGGAAAAAAAAAACATGCTGCTGTGATATAACATTGAACTGTCCGAAAGTGGCATTGTGTAAGGCTTCTTTATTGTGAAACGTATTGTGTATTGGGTAGCTCAGGTCAATCTGTATTGGCACAAACAATGCCAAGGCTGTCGGTGGAATTTGTTGCAGAGCTATGCCAGACACTATGTGCCTGCTGCATTGAACAGTTTAAATGAGAGGTGTTAAAGGGCACACAAGTCAATATCTCTAAACCATTCAGGGCTGAATGGCCATTCATTCTGTGCCATGTTTCTCTGTGCCCTTCCTATAATAACTGCGCTTTGTTGCCTGCAGTGCCTACTGTTCCCCCGGGCAATGTCCAGGCCGAGGCTGTCAACTCCAGCACCGTGCGTTTCACTTGGAACGCCCCGAGCCCCCAGTTCATCAACGGCATCAACCAGGGCTACAAGGTCTGTGTCTCGCCACTGCCCTCCAGTGCACAAAGGCAGAAGTGCAGGCTCTTCTTGCCACACCGTCATCTCTTCCTCTTTTTTTTCTCTGTTTTCGTTTCGTTTGTTTCCGCTCACATTTTTCTGACCGCTTCGCCCCCGCAGCTCCTGGCGTGGGAGGCCGGCCACGAGGAGCAGGACCACGCCGCCATGGTGACGGTGCGGCCCAACTTCCAGGACAGCGTGCACGTGGGCTACGTCTCGGGCCTGAAGAAGTTCACGCAGTACTTCACCTCGGTGCTCTGCTTCACCACGCCGGGCGACGGCCCGCGCAGCCCGCCCCAGAGAGTGCGCACCCACGAGGACAGTGAGTGACCACGGCGGCACCGTCACACACACACACCGTCTCACACACACACACGACACACACACACACACACACCACCACGCCTCAGCTTCGGACGAGCACACAGTATTTTAGAACATATATAGTGATAGTGTGTAGTGAGTGTTTGGTCAGTAGAAAGCGTTTCTGTTTTCGCTCTGTGCAAAGAATGCTAATTAGCTCCTCTGATTCCTCTGTGCAGCCCCCGGAGCTGTGGGTCACCTGAGCTTCACGGACATCCTGGACACCTCTCTGAAAGTCAGCTGGAAAGAGCCGCACGAGAAGAACGGCATTCTGACCGGTAGGCAGCCTCTCCGCCTTCCTTCTGGAGGGTCGTGAGCAGCATGGAAGCTTTAAAGTGGTTTCTGTCCTGTGGTGTGGTGTGGTAGGAGCAGACTTTGCTCAGTTTCTTTTTCTTTCGAAGAGCGCTAGGACTAAACCTATAAGCGATATCAAGGAAGAAAGGGGAAAAAACAAAGGCGTTGATGAAGGCGCTAAGCCGAAATGCGTCTGTGAAATAAACACATTTTGTATGCAACGTTTCTGTTGTTTTTGCTGTAAAGCAAGCTGTGTGAAATGTGAGATGAAACAGGAACGGGACGAGAAAAAAAAACAACAAAAAAACAAAAAAAACAAAGAGATGTTAAAAAGCTTGTCTCTATTTCCCCCCCGGCTACCAGGCTACCGCATCTCTTGGGAGGAGTTCAACCGCACCAACACGCGGGTCACGCACTACCTGCCCAACCAGACCCAGGAGTACCGCGTCACCGGCCTCACGGCCCTCACCACCTACACCATCCAGGTGGCCGGCATGACCTCCAAGGGCCAGGGCCAGCTCTCGTCCTCCACCATCTCCTCCGGGGTCCCGCCAGGTGAGCCACCTACTACTACGCCCACGCCGCCGTAGCGGCAGAGCGGGAATACCATTACCGTCTTCTTCCTCCCTCCCACTCATCTCCTGTCTACTCCTTTACTGTCCTTTGGAATAAAGAGACGAAAAAGGCCAAAGTTTGAGCGATATCACAGCAAAAATCATGAGAACTGAATAAAGAAATGCACTGACCTCTGTATTCCTGTGATGATTGTACGACGTCAGGCTGCTGATCTGTTGTAGATCTGAAAGAATGTATAATTGGGTCAGCATGCAGACTGCAGTCAGCATGCCCTTTACTCTGATGGGAGAGAAGAAAGCATGCCCTTTGTCTGGTGACGGGCACTATAAACTGAAGAGTCTGCCCTACTCCCGCCCAAACCCATAAGAACCTCTCCCTGAGACTCTAGAAAGTGCTGGGCAGTTGTGCAGCAGTGTGTGTGTGTGTATGTGTGTGTGTGTGTGTGTGTGTGTGTGTGTGTGTGTGATCCCACCCGTGCATGCTGTGCCCCGCTGCTTGGCCCCCTAATTGTACCGGTCACACCTCAGTCCAGACCTCCCGTGTTTCTCGTTGCCAAGCCTCTGATCCCTCGCGCTCCTTTTGTGCAGAGATGCCCGGACCCCCCACCAACATCGCCATCTCCAACATCGGCCCCCGCACGGTCACTCTGCAGTTCAAACCTGGATACGACGGCAAGACCTCCATCTCACGCTGGCAGGTGGAGGCACAGGTACAACACAGAGGCAGTTGACCCCCCCACCACACTCCACTCTCTCTCTCTCTCTCTCTCTCTCTCTCTCTCTCTCTCTCTCTCTCTCTCTCTCTCTCTCTCTCTCTCTTTCAATCATGAGCTGCAGCTTGCTATCAATATGCCTGCCTTTCACTGGTTTTCTGTCTTTCACCTTGTCTTTTCACGTTAGCCTCTGATCCAACACCCTTAGTATCACCTCATATTGATCTGCTGTGATCCTCTCCCTCTCCCTCTCGCTCTCTCTCGCTCTCTCTCTCTCTCCCTCACTCCCTCTCTCTTTCTCTCTATCCCCCATTCACTGTTGTTTATTCATGCAGCGCTTCATTTACACAGCTGCTGAAGGATTTCTTTTTTAGACGGTGTGTCTCTATGGACAAACTTTTTTTTTTTTGTTACGCTTTAACTCCCTCCATGGTGACCTTCCCTTTTTGCTTCGTCCTCCTGCTGTCTTTGTCCGCAGATCGGTGTTATCGGCGAAAACGAGGAGTGGGTCACGGTTCACCAGCTGGCCAACGAGCCAGACGCTCGCTCTCTGGAGGTCACTGGCCTCAATCCATACACCTTCTACAGGTAACACTTCTGCCTCACACAACAGCACGCGCATAGGTGTCCCTGCAGGTAGAGCCTCATATAGCTGTCATATTTTTCATTTAATTAATCACATAATTGTTTTGTGCCCATGCCTATTTTTAATTTTAATAGACTTAATATAGCTAAGCACCGTTTTTTTATTCTCTTTTTATCATCCTGCATAATTTCATTCTCTTTTCACTTAGGCTTATCTCATTTGCAGGCAGGGTTAGAAGCCTATCTCTCAAATACAAATTCACTATAAGTCAAAAATGTGGTATGGGTAATGAATAATTCTGCTCACGGTTCATGAATAATTAACGGTAAATGTGATTGCGCTGCGCCCACACATACGGTAAAAGGCTGAACATGTTCTCTCGCTGTGTGTGTGTGTGTGCGTGTGTGTGTGCTGTCAGGTTCCGCATGCGGCAGGTGAACATCGTGGGCACCAGCCCCGCCAGCCAGCCCTCCAGGAAGATCCAGACGCTGCAGGCCCCTCCGGACATGGCCCCCGCCAACGTGACCCTGCGCACGGCCAGCGAGACTAGCCTCTGGCTGAGATGGGTGGTACGTTCCCCTGGGCATGGAAATGCATGATCTATCAAGTGTACTGTATGTTGTGCATGAATGCTTTACACATACAGGATTCTTCTCAAAAAGCTCTAGAATCCTCTTGTGTACTGACAAGAACATTAAATTAAAACAAGTTGATCACACACTTCTTGTCTGTGGATTTAACTTGGTCGCTGAATAATAAAAAATCTTTCAAATGATGATATGATGACAAGGTGTACTCCAAATCTGTAACTGCAGCACAAGACAAGAGCTCTGATTTGACATACACCGTTAAAGCACCTTTAGGGCATTTTAGAACCACATGCAACCAGTAGTGTTTGTCTGGTCTCATAACCAGCCTTTGCCAGAGTGGGAGTACAATGGGAACCTAGACCTGGTGGGCTACCGGGTGCAGTACGCACGCGCCGGGTCAAAGGCCGGGGTGCTGTCCCACGTCATAGCCGACCGGCTGGAGCGCGAGTTCACCATCGAGGACCTGGAGGAGTGGACCGAGTACGAGGTGCGCGTTCAGGCGTTCAACGGCATCGGGTCCGGACCCCTGAGCCCGTCCATCATCGGGAGGACCCGCGAGTCCGGTGAGCATGGTCGAGCTGACTGCCGTTCGCTCACACAGTCGAGTGACTCCTTCATCATTCTTTCATTCACCTTCTCTCTTGGCTGCGTTTAAGACAGATTTTATAAGATAGTTCAAAAATGCAACATCTCCCAACCGCATTGCCACATTATGGTACGTCTTTGATAAAAAATCATCTCGACAAATCTCGAGCGCACACTAACCCATGCTCTTTTACCACTTGTTCCTTTAATGAATTCGCTTTCATGGATTGGCTCTTTAATTTCCTTCCTTGTACTCCACATCCATCTGCATAGCCGTCATCTACACAGGACGCTTTTTAGGAAAGGACAAAAGAAAAGGAATCTGACCAGTGTGTCCGTCTAACGATCCCTCTCTCCCGCAGTGCCCTCCTGCGGGCCCAGCAACGTCTCGGCCTTCGCCACCACGTCCAGCAGCATCCTGGTGCGCTGGGGAGAGGTCCTCCTGCACGACCGCAACGGCCTCATCCTGGGCTACAAGGTACGCACTGTCACGCCTCTCTCTCTCTCTCAACGGAGGAATGCTCCCTTCACTCTACCTCCATCTATTAGCATGCAAATGTCATCAGGGGACGGTGTGCTAGAACAGTGCACTGTCTCTAATGGTTCCATCCAGCTGGGCTAACAAGAGTCACTGTACATTTGTCTACTTTTACTAAATTTCCATGGGAATCAATAACATACTGTATTAATCGTTCTGCTATCTATTCTGTCTGTCCATCCATCAATCCTTCCATCCGTCCATTCGTCTCTCTCTATCCATACATTCTTCCATCCGTCCACCCACCCACCCACGCACGCACCCACTCACCCGTCCGTCCGCAGGTGGCGTACAAGGAGAAGGACCTGGACACAGACCTGCGGTTCTGGACGGTGGAGGGCAACAACAGCCACAGCGTGCAGCTGACGGGGCTGGGCAAGTACGTGCTGTACGAGATCCAGGTGCTGGCCTTCACGCGCATCGGAGACGGCCGACCCAGCTCACCACCCATCCTGGAGAGGACCCTGGATGACGGTGAGGATTTGGACTGACCGAGAGTTTGAACTGCCCCCCCCCCCTTACTTGAAGTCTCAAGACCATTCACATCGATGTTTGAACGGCTTTGATTCGTTCTTAAGCTTTGCAGCTTTACTCTTTTTCATTGTGCAATATTTGCTGCAAGTCTTGCTAATGGTTATGGCACATAAATGATTCAAGGTTCCAGATTCACTTCATTGGTTTTGGGTTATCACTCATGCAAGCTATTGCTCATGCAGAAAACTGCAGAAAAGACATAAAAGACAAGTTTCAACAGTTATTGTAATATACAGTAAGTCAAGGGTGCGTTTGAAAAGTTCAAGACGTAAGAGGCGAGTTATGAGAACTACTGTAAGATAAGACAAGGGTGTGTAAAAAAAGTGTTCTGCAGGATGACTCTTAACGTGCACGCTCCCTCTTCCCTGCCGCAGTGCCCGGTCCTCCGATGGGCATCCTCTTCCCTGAGGTGCGCACCTCCTCGGTGCGGCTCATATGGCAGCCCCCTGCCCAGCCCAACGGCATCATCCTGGGTGAGTTCACAGAGCCCCTCACACAGCTCCCCATATAGGGTGCCTCTCAACATCTCTCCTCGAGCCTCGATGCTCGATCCTCCAGGCTCGTTCCTACTGATCTATAGCTAACACTGGATAGACTATCCCATTGTTGCCGCCCCATCATTCTTTCTTTAGATCAGTGAGGACGAGGATCGAGGAAGGAAGGGAGAATGTATAAAACACCAAATGAGAGGCACCCATAGTGTGTCCTTACCTGTGGCCTCCACGCGCTGTTCACATACCGCTCACTGACGTGTCTTTTTTCCCGCCCGGTCGGTCTGTCACAGCCTATCAGATCACCTACAGGCGGAACTCGTCCAATAGCAACGCGGCCACGGTGGATGTGCTCAGCCCCAGTGCGCGTCAGTACACAGCGACCGGCCTGAAGCCCGAGAGCGTGTATGTGTTCCGACTGACCGCTCAGACCAGGAAAGGCTGGGGAGAGGCGGCCGAGGCGCTGGTGGTGACCACGGAGAAGAGAGGTGCAAACCTAGCTACTAACACATGGGCATATCACAGACCCTTAGTCGTTGTTGTGCCATGTTTAAAGAGCTTTTTTAATCTGAATTGTGTATGTGTGTGTTTGTGTGCATGCCTGTGTTTGGTTGTGTGTGTGTGTGTGTGTGTGTGTGTGTGTGTGTGTGTGTGTGTGTGTGTGTGTGTGTGTGTGTGTGTGTGTGTGCATGTGTGTGTGTGTGTGTGTGTGTGTGTGTGTGTGTGTGTGTGTGTGTGTGTGTGTGTGTGTGTGTGTGTGTGTGTGTGTATTTCTGTCTGTGCATGTCTTTGTGTGTGTGTGTGTGTGTGTGTGTGTGTCCACCCTCAGCTCGCCCACAGCCCACCAGCAGACCTGTGGTGCCCCAGGAAGAGGTCCAGGCCAGAAGTGTGCTGTTGTCATGGGAACCAGGCAGTGACGGCCTCTCCCCCGTCCGCTACTACACGGTCCAGTACCGAGAGCTGCCGGACAGCAACTGGACTGTGCACTCGGCCTCGGTCAGCCACGAGGCCAGCTCCTACATTGTGGACAAGTAAGGAATCAGACTTAGATGGTGGTGGCTAGGTTGCATTATAGCTCAGTTGGTATTCTTACCACCAGATAAAATATGTACGGGTATGTGTGTATAAATGTGCGTATCGGTAAGGCATGATATAAATACTGGATAAAACCAGGCAACATTTGAGTGGACTTGGATAGTGAAGTATTCTTTTTACTATTTCTATGTTTTATTTCCGTTTTTTTCTATTTGCAGACTGAAGCCGTTCACCTCCTACCAGTTCCGGGTGAAGGCCACCAATGACATTGGAGACAGTGAATACAGTGAAGACAGTGAAGCCATCACCACCTTGCAGGATGGTGAGATCACGTGACCTTGATCACTCTGGCTCATCATGATTTAGGGGCGACACCACGCCCGTAGGAATGAAGTGTTCTAGTACACGCTGATATCCTCGTCCTGGATGCCTCGGGACAAAGAGGGAACTATTATGTGTGGCCTTCTAATAGGAAGTGATGTCAGTGGATGTTCTAAAAACAGTACGCTGCTGTGCTGATGTACGTAGGCCAAGCCATGACTTCATACTTAATTGCCGCCAATTGCTGCCAGAGCCTCTCAGACAGTGCTAATGGCCCTCTGCGAACGTGCGAACGGCCCGGCCGGGCCATCAATGCGTCCAGTGTGTTGGGGCTGTTTGTGCGCTCACAGCTGGCGCATGTATGCAGATCACAAGTTGTTTACTCCACTTCAACGTTGTTTTGTTTTTTCACTCAGATGTCTTCTCTGTCTCTGTCTCTCCCCACCTCCACCCACCACCACCACCCCGAACCCCCCTCCTCACATGTACACCCGTCTAACCCCCTCCCCCCCCATCTACCCTTTCCACAGCCCCAGACAAAGCTCCCACAATCCTCTCTGTCACGCCGCACACCACCACGTCCGTGCTGGTCCGCTGGAAGGTAAGAAGTACTCAGCGCCGCGGAGTTGGAGAGGTGAATGATAATTGAGCCAGGGAAGGCACCCGCTCTTGGCCATAAGGTCAGGTGTCATATGAAATATGAATCGTGCGGCTGGAGAATAATTGAATGTCTGCGCGCCGGTTTGCTCCACCCGCCGGATATGTTTAATTCATGGCCATTCAAGACAGACAAGGCTTGAGTCCGGCCTGAAATTAAACTGGCAGATGAGCGAGCATGCCTGGTGTGAATTGAATAGCGGGGGGAAATTATGTTATTCTTCTCGCTCCAGAAATGATTGAGGCCAAGGCTAAAGGGTGAAGAACAGTGCTGGAGGGGGGCCGAGAGAGAGGATGGTCTTCCTCTCCTCTTCCTCCTCTTCTTGCGCTGCTTCCTCTTTGTCTTTGGCTTCCATTTCCTCTTCCTCTTCCTCTTCTTCCTCTTCTTCTTCTCCTCCTCCATTTTCCTGAGCACCTGGCGTCGGCTGATGAGCCCTGTCCTCCTTGTCTCTCCCCCCTCTAGCCTCCATCTGAGGAGCAGATCAATGGCATCCTGCTGGGTTTCCGGGTGCGCTACCGAGAGCTGCACTACGACCGCCTGAGGAGCTTCACCGTGCGCACGGTCAACAACCCGGCCGCCAGCTGGGCCGAGCTCACCGGTGGGTCCCCCCCGCCCGCCCACGGTGTACAACCGAAACCCAACGACACACACACACACACACACTCGCGCACACACACACACACACACTCGCGCACACACACACACACACACTCCACCGTCTGTCCGTGTGCCCCTATGGGAGAGGAAGATAGAGACAGAGAGAAAAAGTTAGAGAGAAAAATGAAGAGCAAGAGAAAGTGATAATGAGAGAGAGGGAGAGAAATAGAAAGCCAAAGAGAGAGAGAGAGAGAGAGAGAGAGAGAGAGAGAGAGAATGAGAGAGAGAAATAGAAAGAGAGGGAGAGAGAGAGAGAGTGAGTGAGTAACACTGCCAGGCACTCAGCCATTAGAGACCTCAGTGGTTGCATCCAGCAGCTAAATGTCACCATGATGGATTCCTCATTTGGGAAGAGGAAATGGCGCCTTCAAATGGGAGGTGCTGACCAGAATGAATATCATGAATAAGAATTACTGGAGGTCACACCTGTTTCCTTATCGCGCCGGTGCGGTGGCATGCTTTTGAAAATCCTCATCTAGCCGCCATGTTGACACGCTCGCAATCACGCCACGCCATCAAAGTCCCGCAGTTACTCCTCAAGAATGTGTACCCATCTGATTCCCTGTCTGGGTCCCTCTAGTGCACAGTGGTGTGTGCTCATTACCACCCGGCTCATATCTCATCTGGCACACACACACACACACACACGCACACACACACACACACACACACACTTGGTGTGTCAGGAGGGATGGAAAATGTTCTGAGGGGGCTGTGGCGCGCGGCGCTGTGCTGTGCTGTGCCGCTCGGCGGTGTCAGAGATGATTGAGGCTCTTTGTTCACTTGTCTCTCCAGACGTCTGGCCGTCTCGGGCCGCTCTGAGACGGGAGCGGCCGTCTCACGCACGCTTCCATACTGCCCAGCTGATGCCTCCGCTACGGTTTACGACTAATGCACTAACCTTCGTTTTTTCCTTTTCTCTCTCTCTCTCTCTCTTTCCCTCTGTCATTGCTCCCTCCATCTTTCCCTTCTCTCTCTTTCTGTCTGTGTTTCTACTCTCCACCCCTCTCTCCCTATTTCCCGCTACTATTTCTCTCGATGTCCATCTTTTTCTCTTTTGCTTTCTTTCCTCCCTCCATTTCTTTCTTTCCATGTTCTCTCTCTTCCCTCTCTCTCATGCACTCTCTTTCTTTCCTCCCTCTCTCTCTCTGTCTCTCTCTTTCCTCTCTCTCTCTCCCTCTCTCTCTCTGTCTCTCTCTTTCCTCTCTCTCTCTCCCTCTCTCTCTCTGTCTCTCTCTTTCCTCTCTCTCTCCCTCTCTCTTTCTGTCTCTCTCTTTCCTCTCTCTCATACACTCTCTTTCTTTTCTCCCTCTCTCTTTTCTCTCCCTCTTTTCTCTGTCTCTCTGTCCCACCCTCCCACCTCTGGCTGCCCTCCCCTGTGACCTATGGATGTCCCCTCCTGACCCTCCGCTGCACCCCCAGCCCCCTACAGCGTTAGGAACCTCAGCGAGTCCTCACTCACCCAGTACGAGCTGGACAGTAAGTCCTGGAGTGTGTGGGGTGTGGGGTGTGGGGTGTGGTGTGTGTGTGTGTGTGTGTGTGTGTGTGTGTTCACTTCACATCTAATCCTGGAGCTCTGTGTGTGTGTGTGAGTGAGAGAGAGAGAGTGAGAGTGTGTGCCTATATGTGTGCATGTGTGTATGGTGTGTATGTGTGTGTGAGTGTGTGCCTATGTGTGCATGAGTGTGTGTGTGTGTGTGTGTGAGTGTGTGTGCGCATCTCTCAACATTCCATCCCATCTTTCCAAGCACTTTCATCTGCGGATCTTAAAAGCGCTCCTGTCTTTTTCATTCGGTTTGACGCTTTTCCAGATAACGCTCTTCATTCCTCTTATCGTCTCCCTCCGTGTCTTCATCTGTGCCCCCACAACTCCCTCTCCTGCAGTCGGAGTTTGACCTTCAATTTCAGTCCTAATCGATTCACTCCTGCTTCATTCACTGGCTTACATCATTCCATGCCTTTAAATGCTCTCTTTTCCATTGTCTTTTAAAATGTCTGTTCTCCGTATTCGGAGAGCGAAAAAAAAATCACTGTGACTCTGATTTATTGCAGACTTGAGCAAAAACAAGCGCTACGAGATCCGGCTGAGTGTGTACAACGCCGTAGGGGAGGGTCCCATAAGCAAACCACAGGAAGTGTTTGTGGGGGAAGCAGGTTGGTTTCACTTTAGTTTATTGAATTTCAGTCTTATTGCAGGTTCATACAGGCAACATACAAGCAGCTGTCATCATAAGCACTGAATTATGTTGCGTTGTTACAATAAAAACAAAATACAACAACTAGAAGAGCACTCGAGAGAGAGCGCAGACCTCCGCCTGCATTGTTCTTCCTGGGTTGTCATACATTTGAACCTAAACTATTCATTCAACAATAAAAATAAAAACATCATCTTAAGCATCATCACGGGTGCAGGGATGGACGAGGGTCTGAGTGTATTACACCGCAGAAGAGTGACCAGCACAGATCCATCGTAATGCCCCTCTGCTTCCCTCCCTCAGTGCCCACTGCCCCGCCCCAGAGCATTTCTGTCCAGTCCTCCACCGCCTCCCAGCTGGACGTGACGTGGGAACCTCCTCCTCTAGACGCCCAAAATGGAGACATCCAAGGCTACAAGGTATCACAGAGAGTAGCTTTTTTTCGATTTATGTGCAAATCTATAAGTCCTAGACCTATGCATGCACACATCATTAGTGAACACTGTTGTGGTATAGGGGAATATATGGCTCCACATTAAATCACCATAGAGTTCCTTTCTACTACTAGTAGTAACTAATGGTCAGGTAATAATGTAGGTGTCATAAAACCCTCTCTCCCCTGCATCAGTATGCTGCACCCGTAGTGAGCCAGTGACAGCGGCAGATATAGTGTTTGTTGGAAATAACTCTTCCCATTTACATTCCACAGACGCTACAATTCAGTGAGCACAAAGCAAAAGGCATAAATTCCCGGGTATTTGTGCTCCCTGGGTTATGTGCTTATTACCCCGAGAGCAGCTCCAGGCCGGCTGAGCTGGCTGAGCGAAAGCCCTAAGCAAACATAATGGTGTGTTAGAGTGGCTGATTTACTCTGTCCTTGGCCCCCCTCCCCTCCTCCTCTTCCCTGCCCCCGCCGTCTCCTGCGTCCCGCTGCAGATTTACTACTGGGAGTTCCAGCTGCAGAACGAGACGGAGCGCCTGCGGACGCTCTTCCTGCCCGAGGGAGGGGTCAAGCTGAAGAACCTGACGGGCTACACCACCTACATGGTCAGCGTGGCCGCCTTCAACGCCGCCGGGGACGGCCCGCGCTCGGCGCCCACCAGAGGGCGCACTCAGCAAGCAGGTGAGCCCCCGACGCTGATGGATGACGGGGGAGGCGAAGGGTGACAGCATCCATCTCCCGACGGTTTGACACTCGAGACAACAAGAACGCAGCTGTGAAAACATCTGGTTGGACTCTGATTGCATTTGACCATTTGCTACTGTAAGCTTAATCTGCACGTATCCACGCTCAAAGTGACCCACTGAAATATCATCATCATTTGCGTCACAGACAACTTAGCACTTGAAAAGAGGTGTCCAGATTCATCATTCTCACAGTGTTACTCAGACGACCGATGACCTCTCCCAGACTCTGTCACGGTCCTTCCCCACTGCGACTTTTTGTTTTTTTTTGTGACATAAAAGCCCCCTGTTTTTGGAGCCAAATTAAGAGGGAGTCATCATAAAGTTGACAATGGGAAAGGGTTTTTTGGAAACGCTGGCTGTGTATTGGAAAAACCGCAGGGGCGGAAGCATAGGGCAGTGTGGGAGAGAGAAAGAGAGAGAGAGAGGGAGAAAGGGAGAAAGAG
>NC_084996.1:13078336-13103336 GCF_963854185.1 Sardina pilchardus | reverse complement strand
CACTAAATAAACGACACAACATCTTATAATTACGGTTGTGGATAGTAGCTTTGCTAAAACCTCACTAATGATGGCTTTTCTTGAATGGTGTGTAACTAGTGGTGCGTTTGGCTTTCACTTGAATTTTCTGACTGGAGGTGCTTTTTAAAACATCTAAGTGGAATGTTTCCTTGGGAAAACTCTCTGTCACTAATATTCTGTCCTGTCTCTAACCGTTTTTCTCGAGAAAACTTGAGGAAAAACAAGTGGCTTTTGGCGTTTTTAAAATGGTTATTTCACTCCATTTCACAGATTTATTTCCTTACTTGTGTTTTCTCCCCCCTTGCATTTCTCTCTGTTGGTGCTTCTTTAATTCACCATGATATTTCCTCCGTTCCTCAGGTGCCCCAGGCCCTCCTGGAGAGCCATTTATTACCCGCTATGGGAGTGCACTCACGCTGCATTGGACCAGCGGCGATCCCGGACGAGCCCCCATCACACGCTATGTAATTGAGGCTAGGCCATCCGGTAAGGAAGAAGGATACGAGGCAGACTCTGTTTAGTTGGGACAGAAGAAATATAAACAAGCTACTGAGTCCCTACTTTTCAATTACAGCCTTGCTTATAAGGTTAAGGGATCTATCTAATGGGTGCATGTAAATATTGTTTTGTGGGAAAGGAGTATTTGGTATAAACAGGTTAATATGTCTGAGTAAATATATATTATGTTATCTCTTCATCCTGTATAGATGAGGGCTTGTGGGATATTCTGATTAAAGACATTCCCAAAGAGGTTACATCCTACACCCTTGACCTAGACATGTTAAGGGAAGGAGTCACGTATGACTTCCGGGTGATTGGAGTGAATGACTACGGTTATGGCTCTCCCAGCGCACCTTCTCCGTCTGTTTCTGGTGAGTGACTTTGTGCTAAGGAACCCAAGCGGTTTAAAAATATACTTTATATCATTGTACCTCTTCAGCCAATTTGAGTTTGCTAGTAAATGAACAAGGGCCTCTGTTTATAGCCCAGAAGATTTCGCCATTTTACGAAGAGTGGTGGTTCCTGGTGGTGATCGCACTTGTGGGGCTGATATTCATCCTCCTCCTCGTCTTCATCCTCATCATCCGTGGACAGAGTAAGAAGTACACCAAGAAATCGGACTCAGGTAAGAACGGCACAATTACACTCCCAAGCCTGCGATATCAAATTAAAGTTACATTATTGTTTGCTTTGCAGTCCCATAACATTACCATGTTCTAATCTGATGTAGTGGGCTCAGCGACAAACAACTATTTTTATAGCTGTCACCTTAATGTCCCCCAATTACCAAAATGGTCTGTTGTTCTTTCCGTCGGTCTAATTCATCCACTGGGAGAAGAGCCTTTTTTTAAAAAAAAGCTAAAAGCCTTCTCTTGGCCATGGCTGCCGTGAATCGACGAGAAAATGGGAAAACAAAGTGCTCGCAGCACATTTTTGAAAGAAACTGGAGATCGGTGATCAATTCTGTTTACGACCTTTTGAATGTGACTGATGCTCACAGCCATTACCAAGAGACTGGCTCAGCTGAGTAATGTTGACAACCACACCGAACCAGACGGCGGCTCTGTTATGTCAGACCAGTTTACATCACACTGTGTGTGTGTGTGTGTGTGTGTGTGTGTGTGTGTGTGTGTGTCTGGGTGTGTGGGTGTGTGGCTGCGGCTGCTTGTCTGTAAATGTTTGTGTTTGTTTGAACAACGGTTGGAAGGCTTTTGTAATTTAGCTTGTGCTGTCTCTTAGTGTTTGGCGCAGCAGAGAGGCCCCATACAGTACAGACGTGAGTAATAGAAGATGATCATTAGTGACCGGCAGGGTAAAGCGCAGGTCAGTCGCTCTCAGCTGAGCGTGAAGAGTTTTACACTCTGTGACACTCACTATGAAGGAGAGGCCAGGCCTATCCGACTCGGCCTCCCGCAGATGCACACGTACTGAGACAGAGAGAGAGAAAGAGAGAGAATTAAAGAGCGTGTGTGTGTGTGAGAGAGAGAGAGAGTGTGTGTGTGAGAGAGAGAGAGAGAGAGAGAGAGAGAGAAAGAAAAGAGAGATAGAGAAGGGGGTGTGAAGAGAGGTGCAGAAATTGGAAGGAGGAGAGGTCAGCCATGTGGAGGTCTCACTCCAGTGCGTGTTCGCTTGGTCAGCGTTTAGTGCTGCGCCCGGGCTGGGGTCAGTAAACACGGCTCTCCCTCCTGCCCTGCCAACACAAGGCCCGTGTTTGTGCGCCGACACAAAGAGCCACTCTCAGGACCCGTAGCCCCCCCCCGCAACCCCCCTCCCCCAACCCCCCTCTGCCACTCCATGGCAGCAGTGCTGTCCCACTGCCGGCTGTTTGTTTTACTGAGGTCCAGTCCCGCTGACCTGAGAGATGAGAGATCGGGGGGCGCAGGGGGTGGAGGTAAGGTCACACCGCTGAGCAAAAGAGGGTTGGAGAGGTCACTGCCCACAACATCCCCGCAAATCACACCTCAGCACACAGAGAGAAAGCCCAGTGCTGTGTGTGTGTGTGTGCATGCCATGTGTGTATATGTGCATCCAGGAGTGTGTGTGTGTGTGTGTGTGTGTGTGTGTGTGTGTTAGGGTGTGGGTTGGCAGAGCCAGAGAGCAGTCTTTCAACCCATCAGCACCTCATCTCAGAGGGCCCTGAACGTTTATGATACTTTTGTAAACAGACTGTTGAATGAGACAGAGAGAAACCCCATAAACTGCTACTGTGACTCCATGCCGAAAGACCAAAAGACCAGAACCTCTGAGCCCCATGTGCAGACTTAAAGACTGTTTTGTCCTTCTCTCCTCTTATTCTGTGAAGCCCTGCACTGTACCACTCAAGTGTACTACCTTAGCATGATCAGGCGCGATAACCTTCTCAGGCGCTAACCCTCCCTGCCCTCCACACAGGTAACCACTCCAACTGCACGTCTCTGCCCCTGAGCCACGGAGAGATGGTCCGGCTGGACGAGGGACGCTTCCCGTCCCTGGAGCTCAACAACCGACGGCTCTCCGTGAAGAACTCCTTCTGCCGCAAGAACGGCATCTACACCCGGTCAGTAAAGCAACCACACTTTGGTCGAATTTTTAATCTTCTTCCGGCCACGGTTAGCAAGCAGTGAACAGCTCAATCTGTGTCTCATGTTGCGACAACTCGTGATGGACACAAAATAAGTTGTACAGTCATGGGAGAGTGCATTCAAAGAAATGAGCACCGGCTTTGTGCTTCGTGTCCTGGCTGGCAGCGGATTAAGATTCAGCCTAGCCTTTCTTCCATTAGGTTTATTGAGCGATGGTATTGGCCTGGATACTAATGCCAGCACCCCCCCTCCCCCTCCTCGCACACACACACACACACACACACACACACACACACACACACACCCTTTAAGAGCAGCCTGTCAGCCTGAGGGTGTATGCCAAGCTTGGGGAAGTCAGAGCTCTGAGATCCACTCGTCTTGGCTCGTCTGGGCCTACTTAAGATTCCGCCGGCATAGACTAGCGAGTTACAATTTATGTAAGTAGTCAACACAATGCATCTTTCTTTGCATTCATGAGGATCGTACTTGTCCCGCAGACAAAGGCTGCTGGATCTGAGAACGGACAGTACTCAATACGGACATTTCCTTTTCCTTTTCTGAAAAGGGAGAAAGGGGGAAAGGAAGACAGAGCAAAAGAAAGAAAGAGAGAGAGAGAGAGAGAAAAGAGAGAAAGAAAGAAAAGTTTGAGAGGTTGAGCTTTTATATGCAGTGTGTGTGTGTGTGTGTGTGTGTGTGTGTGTGTGTGTGTGTGTGCAAATGCAGATGGAGTTGCTGCCCCACTCTGCTGCAGTCCCTGCCCTGTGAGGCGCTCCCTGCCTGGCGAGGGCCCGAGTGTGAGCGGCGGCAGCACGCAGCGCTGCCAGGCTAGAGGGCGCGGCTCCCTGTCAGCTTCCTCCGCTGGTAGCCAGGGAGGGCCGGGGTCCCGAGGGCCCGCTAGGCTGGAATGCACAGGGTGGGCTGAGGGAGAGGAGCAGGGGCTATCAGGGTGGAGTAGGGAGGAGGGGGCTGGGCACGGGTCTCCTCTGGTTCCCCTGACTGGTGTTGGACGGCCTTCGCTGAGGATCAAAGGAAGGGTGGGGAGATGGGGTCGGGTGGGGTTGGGAGCCGGGGGGGTGGGGGGGCTCACGTAGGCTTCCGCCTTTGAAGAGTGCCTCACGGGTGCGGGCCTGGTAATGAGCTTGCTGCCCTGAGTGGGGAAGAGCGTCTCCCGGGGACGGAGGGTGCTTGGGTTAGGGGGGCCGCTGGAGCCTCCGAGTGGGCTTTAGCGTCGGGGTGCAGAGCGCTGGAGCTGCTGAATAATGTAAAAGCCTCTTTGCATTCTGAGCATGCTCCGTGGCCGTGGGTGGACGGGGTAGTGGGTGCATGCTGGCGGCTGGTGGTTTGACACTTCCCCCCCGCCCCTCTGTCCGTCCCACTGACAGCCTCTGAATTTTAAGCAGGCATTTTGTCATAACAAACCCCCCACTACACCCCCTTCTGGCCCTCTCTTTCTCTCTGGGGGCCCAGATGTGTTATGTTAACCCTTCCATGACCATTGCTGTGTGTGTGTCCTCTGCCAAACAACAAGTGCGTCATTGAAATAGAGAGGCATTCATGACATTCCCTTCCTGAACACCTGTCCTGGGAGGTTAACATGGCTCAGCAATAACAATGTTTTCAACCATGTGGTTAGCCGGTGCCTGAGAACCATTAACTTAACTCATCTGATGTGTCAGGAGCTTGAGCTCTCTACCTTTACCTATAGAGTCCAATTCACCAGTCGCGTGGCCCCGAAAAAAGCCTCGTTAGCGGTAGCGGTGCCGACGTCCTCACCGCCGGCTGACTCACGTCCGCCTCGTTTACGCGGTCGGCCCCCGAGCCGACCGACGAGAATCACTGAAGCGAGGGAGCTTGCGGTCAGAGTCCCGAGCTATTTAGATGGTAATGGTCTCCGGTGACCTTGGCCTAGAGACGAGCAGAGCTCATTATGGCTCCAGTGATGTAAACAGCGCACGGCCGCCGAGGAATGTCATTTGTTGTTTTGGTCCGTCGGAGCGAAATTGCTTCGGACGGAAGGGAGCTCTGGCGCAACGCCCCCCGGAATCGTCCTCATCCTCCCTCCTCCCTCCTCCTCCTCCTGGTTTGTTTGGGCCGTGGCTCCTGCGCTGCTAACTGGAACATCTGTTTTGCTCTCCCACTTTGAAGCGAGGCGCTCAGGCCTCTCCCCGGGCATCTGCATGAGAGTAATGGTCCGAATGGGGGGAACTGGACCATGGCAGACGCCCACGGATGGATAAGAGGGTCTTGTGTTTTGTCTCGTGATACATTTTTTTTGTTGTAAAAACTCGCTTGTGGGCCCATCCCATACCGCGTGTGCATCCTGGACGCCTGGACGCTTCGTTATCTGCTCGCAGATCACAGAGGCTCTCGCCAAAGATGACCTCCCGCGCCATGTCTACCTCGGAGTGCTCAACGTCAACAATGTCTGTGCGTGCTCCCTTAATCCTCACTGACTGATCCAGCATCAGTTCTTGATGGGATTTAACCCCCCCCCCCTCCCCCTCCCCCCGAGGCTTTGATGCAGGTGTTCGGTTCACTGTGCGAAAAAGTCATGTGCGTTTGTTTTCCGTCGCCGTCAGGGCTCTGGTCAGATGTAAACAAGCATGTTGTTGACTCTCTCTCTTCTCCCTCCCATCTCCTCTGATCTCGTCTCGTCTCTCCCCCCCCCCCCCTTAGGTCTCCACCCAGGCCCAGCCCCGGCAGCCTGCACTACTCCGACGAGGACGTCAGCACCAAGTACAATGACCTGATCCCGGCCGAGAGCAGTAGCCTTACGGAGAAGCCCTCCGAGATCTCGGACTCCCAGGTACTCCCACACACACACACGGCCTGTGGGCCTCAACCGTGCCCAGATGAGAAAGACATGTTGATTACATTCATTCAGTCAGTTCATTTGAACATCGTCCAAAAATGCGTGTCCTCTACACAGGAAAGGTTATCATTTTTGGCAAAGTAACTGAAATGCAGTTAATGTGGAGAACTTAAGCTGAAGTACAGAGCTGAAAATGTCAAAGGAGGAATTCCTATTTGGGGAATTCTGTTGACAAGCTACACTGCGTTAAGTGAACCACGTGGAAGCATGTCACCAGAATCTCCGCTCTGCTCGGCACATAATAACACGTTGATGTTGTTTTGAAGTACTGAATGTCATGGAAGCAGTCTCCTCAAGCAGCCTAACTGTCTCTCCATATTCCCACCTCTGATCATTTACAGCCTTGTTAAATCTCTGGATCAAAGAGAGTAGACTGCACTAGAACTCAGAGTGAGGGGGCTTGATGAGAATTACAGACAGTCCCCACTGAATTGAAAACCTTTGACCAAACTGTCATTTTGTTAAGCTCCAGGCTTGTGTGCCAGGAAATGGATAGATGAGAAGCGAACCCACGGGCACTGGGTCTTGATTTCCTTTAGTTGAGTCTGTTTAGCTGCAGCGTCTCATAAAGCACTTTAGCAGGTCTCATTTGCGATTGTATGGCACTACAGATGCTAATGCTATAGCAAAAGGAGTGGGGCGGGAAGTGCACACTTGTATCAATGGCAACATCTGTGTTCTCACACCCGTCTGCTTTTTCCACCATGTGTTTGTCAGGTAGCCTCACAGTAATAACATTTGTTCATCCATTCTGGGCACAAATAAAGGGAGGGGGGGGGTCACCCCTCTGGGAGCTACAAAAGCCTGTTATTCCTGTCGCTGTTTATCCCACACTTGTGCAAATACACAAACCCACCAGGGGATTGGCAGTGGGACCTTGCCCCGCATATTTGTTTGGGAAATGTCATAAAAATACCAGCGGCCGTGTCAGGGCGCATAATGAGAATCACTCACTTTTACACACTCTTGTTGTCAGCTCACACAGCCCTGCTGTCACTCAGTCACCGAGCAGGGCCCTGTTAGAGGAGACCAACACTTCACTCTCAAGGGTACAAAGGGACTGGGTTGTGATACTGTGTCAGAACCTGGTGGGTCTTTTGGCTCCCCCCCCCCCGATTCAAACCACTTAACCACTGCGGCTTCATCCTGGAGTTTTATCAGTCACTTTGTTTGCACCCTTGTCTCTTGTGCTCCCAGGAGACGCTTGTGTTCTCATATAAGATCTCAGCTCCCCAGAGCTTTGGGTGAGGTCCCGGCGTGTGTTTGTGTGTGTTTGACAGTAGGAAGGAAAATCTCCATTAAGGGAGATTTTCTGTAGATGTGAGTAGAACAGAGCCAGGCAGTAGTAGAGCCTATAGTATGTAATCATTAGGGCTTGGTGGATATTCCTTAGTTTTATACTGTAACTGCCACTATGATTGTAGGCTATTAATCATTTCATTCATCTGGTTGATGAAGTAGAATTATGACAACCTGCAGTCTGTATTGTCGTTAGTCTTTGTATTGTATGATGACATAATTAATGTATTCTTTTGTCTCCAATCCCATGTTAGGTGAATTACTTTTAATTGTTTTTTTTTCCCCTTTCTCCTCGCCGCAGGGTAGCGACAGCGAGTACGAGATGGATCCCAACCGGCAGAAGACCCACTCCTTCGTCAACCACTACATCAGCGACCCCACCTACTACAACTCGTGGCGGCGGCAGCAGAAGGGCGTCTCCCGCCCCCCGGCGTACGGCTACGGGCAGCCCGACAGCGTGGCGGAGCCCGAGTCCCGACCACAGCCACCTCCCCTTCCCCCCCTACCTCCCCTGCTGCCCCAGCAGAGCAACCCCTCCCCCCAGCCTCAGCAGCAGGGGCCTGGCCCGGGAGGACAGGGCGGCACCCTGTTCAGGGCCAAGGGCAGCCGGACTCCCACCCCATCGCTGCTGTCCTCGGAGACCCACAGCCAGCACAGCACCCTCTACAGGCCCCCCAGCAGCCTGGGATCAGCCAATCAGGCACCTCCCACGGGATTCTCCTCTTTCGTTTGACACCAGACTCTCATTCCGATGACAGCAGTAGTGCCAACATCAGACCTGGCCTGGGTCACCTAGGGGGTTGGACTTCAGTTAGATGTTGTTGGTTTGTTATCTTTTTTTTTTTTTTTTTTGCTGTTTTTATTTATTTTTATTTTATTTTTTATTTAATTCTATTGGCATAGGAAGGTGTTACACATCGCGGCGAGCAAACTAAATTTGCTTTTGATTTTCATTTTCCCCTTGTGTTGGTGTGCGGGTGTGTGTTTGAGCTTTTTTTTCTGAAAAAAGAAAACGAAACAAAACAAAACAAAAAAAAAAAGACAAAACAGACAATCATTCAGAGAGAACATTTCTGTTGCTTGAACTGATGGGTTACGTCGCCAAAACATTTCTTTTAGGATGAATATGTGAGATTCATCAAAGTAATCATGTTACTTAACAAAGGTATATGTTCTAAGAATAGTTTGTGACTGAGATTGATACATATGCCCTTGTTCCTAACTTCAGAATATATAGCAGCTGTTTTCAAAACACATTCTTGCATTCTTCCACAGCAGGGTACTTGATGATCACAATATCAAGTGTTATTGCAGCTTTGAAGTATGTAAATACAAGCATATGGGGAAAAAATCTTGGATTAATCCCTCATTCTCCTGTCAGAATTCAAGTATGTGTTTTGGAAAAAAGGGTCAATGTGAAAACAGGGATAAAATGGAAGCTGGATATCAAGTTTGAAACAGGGCCGTAGCATGAAATGCTATTAAGGCCTGATGCTGTCTTTATTTCTGTGCATCTTTGATAGCCTTTGGGATTGTGACTGTAACATGCTGTTTATTCTATTTATTTCCTGCAAATATAATAATAATAGCACTTTGCTCATTAATTAACATTATCACAATAGAGTTGTGGCAATGGTAAGATTTTGCACAGTCAGAGAAAAAGTTTAATTTGTAAAGGTTAGTCAGCCAGCATGACATGATTGTGGAACAAGTTTGTATTTTCGTAGATCATATCATTATATGGGGCATCATGATCAGATAGGCCTAGCTGCTCATGACTGTAGCCCTGAATTGACACACTAATATGCAATTGATCCAGCATAGAATCCTACTAGCATTGCAGTGGTAGTACAGTGTATGGGAGTGCATTCCTGTTTTCCTCAGAGGTTGTGTCTGTTCTGTATCAGTCATTACTATCATTGTTGAATGCTTATCTTTTTAATGCTCTTAAGCTGGACCAGTGGTTTGTTTTGCTCTCGCTCTCGCTCTCTCTCTCTGTCTCGCTCTCTCCAGTATGTCATTTCAGCAAGTGGTGGTATGGGTCGTTGCCAAGCAGTTACATCAGAAGACTTCTGCCTCAGCGTCTGTGTGTTGTCCCCCGAGACACAGATGGCTTCTTCGTTGTCCTTGTGTTGATGAAGTCAAAAAAAAGTGTTTTTATGTTGCTTTGTGCTTATTTACAAGAGGATGTGCACAGACATGAACTAAAACTCTTCAGAGCCAGCACACAAGTTGAGCGTGATTATGTGGACTCTGTGTCTATAGGCGCTTGGAGGTTCGCTGAGATGCTTTTTTGGGGGGGGGGGGACTTCCAATGTCATTCTCATGGACAACAGTGCATGGTGTGACTACCCAGCAAACTGTACTGCATGACCTCGCAGTAAAAGGGACAGAAAGTGTATGGTTTAACTGTGCAAACATCTGTTCATGTGTACAGATCTGTCACTGAGGACCTGTGAGAAGATGTTATGTCCGTATACCGTGAATCTGTTCTCACTTCATGGAACAGGAAGAACAAGGAAAAGAACAGTCCCTTGCCATCTCACCAAAAAAATGCATTATGATGTCTTTCTTTCTACTTACATTGTGCAAACCTTTACTGAATATACTGTAGAATGTGTTTTTCAACTTTTCACAATATCCGAGTGTACACATGCTTATGAAGCAAAGCCACAATACGAATTCTGATAAATAACTCAGTTACACTCTTATTTTAAGTGAGATTATGGTCTGAGGGGGTGGGAAGGGGTGGGGGGGTAAAATAGTCATCACAATCTACAATATCTCTTGTCTTGTTCTCTGTGAGGTGACTATTACTGTATGAATCTTTAAGGAATTATAATGGACCTGGTCAGGGTTCTTTTCCAAAATAAATTATTTTATTTTTCAAAACTGACTGTGGGTGTCTTTAGATTTATACAGTCCAATTGCATGGTGTAAAACAAGTAACTCGATGGATACAGATAGTGATGGATACAGTCAAGAAACAATCTGTCGCAGTTCTAATCTTTATTTCACTTTGTTAATTAAGGCTGATTTAGGGTAAATGAGGATTCTCATCAGTCCCAAGCTAAATTTGCCCAGATCCCAAGTACGTAAAAGCACTTTGTCAAGCAGTCAAGGGGAGGGTGGGAGAGTTCGGCTGGAGATAATCTCTTTATTCCAGGCGGGAGAGCATTGATCTTGATGTTTGGTGGTGTTGGGGGTGGGGATGGGGGAGAGACTGATGAGGCCAAATGGGGAGACAGAAACGAGTTAGGGGGGAGGGGGGTGGGGTGAAATGCACTGCATAATAAACTTACACTGTCAAACACCACATTTGATCTTTTAACATTAATGAAACATAAAAAGATTTCAGTCTCATTGATGTCACTGACAAATTTCACTTACCCGGCCTAAAAGTGGCCAAACTTCATTAAGAGTCATGGAAACACTCTCTCCCCTAGCGCTGGCCCTGGACGGCTCCCAGGAGGCCCGGGATGAGTCTGAGGGATCTGGAAACGGCGCCAAACAGGAGGAAATGGCTCAGAGACATTTTCCAGTGCAGCCTCCTCTGAAGCTGTTTAGGCCAATAAAAAGGAACATTGTCTAACAAGCAGCTTATGGATTTCTGTGCTCCAGATCTGCACGGGGACACAATTCTGAGCATCAGTGAGTTGGCATGTTGTTATTGATGCAGGCCACAAAAATACGATAGTTTGTTCAATAATACTCTGCTCTCATGTTTTAAAATACACTGAAATAGCTATTTGATTTCTGAACATGCCCACACCTCTGATAATGAACATGAAAAAGTGTGTGTAGTTCAGCTAAACCAACAGTGACAATTGGAATGGCTCCAACAGCATGACTTCTGACCACGACTGATAGTGATCTCTCCATTTATGCATTCCATTCTCTTGAACTCTTATTACAGCCCAAGGCTACCACCAGCATCCTGTAAAAAAGGGAAGTCTATTTCAACTGAAAACCATTTCATGCTGGGCCCGCAGCAAAGGCGCAAATTGGATGTAATTAGATTCAGTCAATAGCTTCATTTTGAATACACAATTGCCCCAGGGGTTCTGACTGGTGGTTCTTCAAACAAATGTTTGATTGACAATGACCCAACCACAGTTATCGCGCAATTACACCTGAGGGTGGACAGACCAGCAAGGCTTCAGTGACTGAAAGGGAGAGAGGGTACAAGGAGATGTTTTAAAGATGATACTGTTATGCGGCCTTCATGGAAATCCACACTTATTAGAAGGCTATGCATCTCTATTCGTACGCTATTTTATTCAGTGTGCACATCTTTGTCTAGACCTACTTCTGTGTGACAACCCATCTCAAATTCAGCCGTTATCTTGACAATTTATTATATATGAATTATATTATACGTAGCTGATGAGTTTAAATGCATCATTTCAAAAATGTTTACTGTGCCAGATTAAAATCTGAACTAAGATGCACTTACTTATATCAAACGCGCTTTCAGGAAATGGTCGAGACACAGACCACCCATGTGGAGACGTTTGTAAATCGCAAAAGTGTACAGTGCGTAAACTGCGGCGATATTCGGGAGTGATTTGCATTGGATTTGAAAGTGACATTGCCTGGGAGGGACCACGCGGCCGCTGCAACGGAGATTCTGTCCCTATTGCTTTAAAGGGGCCGCGTAGAGGAGGTGTGTCCATATAGCAGAGAAAGGGAAATGCATTGAATGAGCAGTTTGCAATAGCGCCAGATAAACGTAACGGCTTCAGAACACAACAGGAAGGATGCGGTGCGTGGCGTGAGGTGACAGCTTATTTTGCAAATACGAGGAATACATTTTTGCCAAGCTTCAAAAACGAGTGTGAAATTTCATAGTAACCAAAAGTGTACCTTTTTCTTTCGGGTTGGATAGTTTATTTGTTTTACACATATACTGTTGTAGCCTATTGGTCCACTTACTGAACCCTGGACATACTATCAATACCGTCTTTGTGTTGGGTGGATGGAGAGCTGGGTAAGTTGTTCTTATGATTGATTTGTATAAACTACCTGTCCTTGTGTGAGCTTCTGTGTAAAATGTGGTTACACCTTTTCATAATAAGGCTCCCAAGCAAGCGCGCCACTTGCGTTATGGGAGTGTCATTATTTGTCAAAGGAAATTGGCTAATCATCTGTAGACCTATTTTTATTATTATTATGACACGATTATAACTCATGGAACACGATCAAGGCTATCTGGACAATTGTGCTCTATTAAGTAAGCCAGCCTATTTAAATTTTGGGATGGTGTTTAATTTTGACACTATTGTTGATGGCCTTACAATAGCATGTAAGGTGACACGGCATCCTTGCTTTGCCACTCTTCACTCCGGTCAGATGCGCGTTATTGTTCTCCTTTCATCGGATGGAATTAGATCATTGTGGTGGTGTAATGTACTCATGTTAAAAGAATAATGACCAAAATACGACAGAGAATGTATTGCAAATCAAATTTAACAGACGGCGGACGAATCCATCATTTTTCAGTAATGCAATAGAGCCTATGTGCCGTAAGCTACGCCATTTAATTAAATGTGAACTTGTCCTCACTTCAACAGCCTCTTTGTCTCGTTCTGAAAAGTTATTTGTGCACACTTTCTTAATTAAAAACCCAAGTAGTTCCGTTTACTACATAGGCGCACGTGCAGTAACCCAAGGCTCACAGATGTGAATTAGAAGATAGAACGCATGCGTATGAAACACTCCTAATGCTGGTTTGCTCTTTGTGGTCTTGTGGAGTGTGCCTTCTTTGAGTTTTCAGTTTTCACGTAACGCCGCAACAAATGGTTCGTTTGCACCCTAAAAGCATGGGCGACTGTTAAACTTATTTTTTAACACATCCGCGCATCAGGTCTTTGCACAGCTGCTAATGCATTTACAGAATACTGAATCTGTTAATGAAATATGGAGATCCATCAACATTCACATGTGCTTTCAGTGGTAAAGGCGAAAGGGGCCGTTTGCAGGACGTTTCTTTCCCACAAGAGACATAAAGGTCTTTTAATGTCCAATGGTTGCACATTTTGAGGGAAATCTTCTCATCTTGTTGTCAGATAGGCCTAGAACTACAATGATTGTAGACTGGCTTAACAAGGTTTTTTTTTTTTTAGCTTTGAGAAGAAGAGTTTGAATCTCCTCTTTGTTTCAACAGCTAATGTGTCTGGGCACCCATTACTGTCTTCCTGTTACTTCACCGCAGCTCCTGGCTTTTGAATTTCTTCAGCCTTTCATTTGTCGTTATGCAATTCCAACCAAACCTCCTCTCTGAACATGACATCTCCGTTCGTGTCAATGGGCATGGATGTCATGCTGTGGTTACATCAGACAGGGTTCTGTGCTGTTATCTCCATTCAGTGAGTGAGCTGGACCCCAGAATGAGTTAAGTTCACTTCACTGCAACTGGTATTAGAACCGATCACCAGTAATGTCTCAGGAAAGTAGGTTGAAAGTCAAGAAGTGTTAATTATACCCCAGGCAGCTCTCGGTTCCTCGGTCTCATCGTTCTCACACTAGGTGGCTGAGGGCTGCTCTTGCCTGATTTGGTATCACAAAGGAAACCTTTGTGGACAGAAAGGTTTTTAAGTCAGATATGAAAGTACATTTGTACAGTCTCTTATATGCACAGACTGTCTGCCGATATCTGTGTTGCCTTTTGTAACTACAAAGCAACTTGGGTAAAGAGGGGTTTTTTTTAGCAGATAATTGAGACTAACATGGACTTTAGCAGCAAATTGGGATAGTGAGCTTATGTTCAAATGATGCAAGTGTACATGCACAGATGTCTCGCTGCTGTACTTGTTACTGTTCAGGAACGTATAATAACTCAATATGTGTTCTGAAGCACAGGCCTGTTATCTTCAAGATTCATAGTGCAGTGTGAAAGCAGTTAGTCTCAGATCTGTCCTCTCCAGGCTTTGCCTTAGGCTGAGCATCTTCGTTGGCGTATACTTAACATTTTTTGTGGTCGCTTTGTCTCTGCTGTGAGCTGCCTGCGCAACCTATGCTTGGCACTGTGTGGAAATATGTCAGTGGTTTGTCTGTGTCTCTGCAGTTATGCAGCTGTCCCCCCTGTGTGTGTGTGTGTGTGCGCGCGCGTGTGCGTCTGTGCATGTCAAAATGTGTGTCCAACATCTTTTCCACAACAGGAAATTCCAGCAGAAACTGTTTTAACGACATTCTACTGTAGAGACACACACATAAAAATGAATTTTGTTTGAAAGAATATTTTAGGTTGTGTGTAATCACAAATGTGTACAAAAAGATGAAAGCTGCAGCTTTCATATAATTTACCATAATTCTCCACAGCCCTGACTCAGAGTGTATTTCACCTTCAAGTTAGGAGGTGTTGTCATGCCTGTCCAATCCTTGTCAGTCCTGTTGACCCCCAGCTTAATGCCCTGCAGGGTAAACTTTACCTAACCTTAAAGCTCACAAAGAGCAAACACCTGAGCTCGTGGCATTCCAGTGCTGTTTCAGATGTCACTGAGCGAAGGGCTTTATGTCGGTATCGGCTGCTGTGTTGGCCCTCATTGTCTCTTGAGATATACATGAATGAGAGGAAATGGTATTATTGTTGGAAGACATTGTAACACAGGATTTGCACTGATCAAATATCATGTTATCTGATTGTGAAACAATATGTTACTCCAGACTTCACCTTTTCCCTGATGTTTTTCAGATCACTTTTTGATGTAGGTCGCCGACTCATAGTTTTTCCTAACTCCCATTCAACCACTTTTTTGTTCTCACAAAAGGCGCATTTTGAAAAAAGTGTATTCTTGAAACCTTGTAGAACGCAGTTTTTGTTTCTTTTTGAGAGATTGCTGTGCCTCAAGTCACATTTTGTTCTGTACTTTTCAAGTGCCTCAATTCTCTGTGGTTAATCATTTTTGCCAAATCAGTAAATGTAATGGAGCCATTTTTTCGTCGTTTTCTACCCTAGCACCAGTGGCCTCAAAGGATATTCAGCCTTGTTCAAAAGGCCGCTGAAAATTCCCTTGATGATGGAGCCGCCTCAGTTGGGCATTTTAATGGGCCCATCCTTCTGATGCATGTTTCCTTCAGATCCCAGATTAGTACCTTCGACTTGTTCGTGAAATTTCATCACTTGAGCCCTTAGCAGTCTGCTGTGTGTCTGCGCTGTCTTTCATCTGTGGCACTGAGCAGGCATGCGGCTGAGGCCTAACAGACCTCTGGAGTGAGTGGAGGCACTGCCTGCTTCTCAACACCTCAGCAGCACTTGTCCCCCCCCCCACCCACCCACCCCCTCCTTTAATGGTTCCCATCATTTACGCATTCCTGACATTTCGGAAAAAAAACAGGGACCAGGTTTCTACAGGAACGTCGACCCTAGTGTTCCAGGAATACCTTTATGGCGTTTCGAGTCACACGGCACACCTGGATGAGCACCTTAACACGTCGAGGAGCAAGAGCACGAGCCCTGACCCGGCTCAAATGTTTACGAGCCGACTTTCTAAAAGAGGGAGGTGCCCTCGGAACAGCTCATCATTACCTCCTCCAAAGATCAAATGGACTGACAGCCAAACCACAGGCTGTAAGGAAGCAAATGGCCCAGTGCATGGCTATTATTTAGTCAATGAGACACAACAGGCTTGTTGACAAAGCGCTTTTAAAGAAGAAAAGAAAGACGTTGAAGGTGCTGTTTCATTTTGACACGGTTGTGTGTGTGTGTGTGTGTGTGTTCTCCTCTCGACATTATATTTATTGTGGAACAGGCCTAATCGTTTATTGAGTGTCACGTAAACCATTCTATCTATCATTGGACTTGTGAAACGAGGCCAGCAGTTTTCTGCTAGCGATAAACCCTTTACTGGAGTGTTGTGTGCGTGTGTGCTGCTGTGTTTGTGTGTGTGTGTGCTGTGTTTGTGTGTGTGTGTGCGTGTGTGCGTATTTTTCTGATCCATAATGAGTGGTGTTAATGGGAGCGAGTGTCCAGGAAGGGCAGGGAGAGTTTATTTCCGTTGAGATGGGAGGCTTGAGTGGCTCATATACTCCCTGCCCTTCCTGTGCGCCCCTCATTTAGCCAAACACACTGTGTTTGTCTACACCCTTGTGTGTGTGCACGTGCACATGTCACGACCATCACTGCACACTGAATTATTACTGTAAAACATAACCCCAGAGATACAGTATTAAAACAAACACAGTTAGTTGTGAAATATCCTGTCTGTTCATCTCAAAACATCTTAAAAAAAAGAAAGAAAAAAAAGCCATGAATGCAGATAACGGATAGTTCGTGCATTTTGTAGTCGTTGGCAATGGATTCTAATGAGAGGCTGGTAATGAAGGCTGTCTGATGTGATGTGGTTGTGGCAGTGGCAGTATAGGTAGCTGGTCAGAGGGCTCTCTCCCCTGCCTGTCTGGCCGCTACCTCTGGCTATCAGCGCTGAGTAACTCCACTCTGGCTCTGGTCATCTTCCTCAGGGGCAGCAGACCTCACGGCCACTGCTGTTTTATCTAATCACAGGAAAGCTATTTATGGATGTTCTGTGTTTGACGAGCCTGCTGTGTTTGTGTGTGTGTGTGTGTCTGTGTGTCTGTGTGTGTGTGTGTGTGTGTGTGTGTGTGTGTGTGTGTGTGTGTGTGTGTGTGTGTGTGTGTGTGTGTGTGTGTGTGTGTAAGAGTACACATGCCTGGTCCCATGGGCCCCTGACCCATAACCGCCTATCTGTGGCACCCCAGCTGGACTCGGTCACCGTCAAATGGATTTCATCTTCGTAGCAGCACTCCAGCGAGTCAATTTATTACCCTGTCTGCAGGGTGAGACCATAAAAATGATGGACTGGTGTCTCTCTCCGTCTCCCTGTCTCTTTCTCTCTTTGTTTCTCTCAGCCCTTATGTGTAAGTGGATGATTGGTTGCAGCGATGCTCTCTGGTACACTGTTCCCTGTTGAGTCCTGACCGTGTTGTGGCTCACTGAGTCCCGAGTCACCTCCCCGCTGGCTACCGCAGGCTGCTGTGGCCCTGGGTCATAGCCTCGTTCTGACCCCATCCGCTTTCCCATGTCGCTTCTCATAGAGTTTTAAGCGCAGTGATCTGATCTGTGACCTGCGTCCGTTTGATTCTAAAGGTGATCTCATCTTGTCAAGAGGCCAGCAAAAAGAGAGAACAGCAAAACCTTTGTGAAACCATTACGCAAGATTTGTTTTCTTGCAGCATAAAACTAACACCTGATGGTTGATATGTTATGGTGTTATTACACAATTTGATACACTTATTTGTGGTGTTGTGGGTAATTATCCAGGTTGATCCATTGTGGCTCTTTCTCCTCCTCATCAGATGTTTCCCCAGGTGTTCCACAGGTTTGGTAAGGTTGTGTTAGCTCAGGTCAGTGTGGGGGTTTGTGTAAACACCTCCATAATGGCTGTTTGGAGAAGGACTCATCCTTTGACTAGGTGAAGGTGGCCTTTGTCATGCAGAGCTTTGTGCGGGAGGTGTGATGGGCTGCAGGTGATTGTGTGTGTGTGTGTGTGTGTGTGTGTGTGTGTGTGTGTGTGTGTGTGTGTGTGTGCGTGTGTGTGTGTGTGTCACAAGAGCAGGGTCGTAGGAGGGTGATTCTGTTCCTTTCTCACCAGTGTGCTGAGGAGAAAGAGGTGTTAGAAGAAGCAGGTTAATGAGTTCACACCGAAGGCACAGGGAACGGCCGCTGTCTAGTTAGAGCTGCTGACCGCAGCGCAGGGGCTCTGGGGGCATCTACTCACGACCCACGCTTACTCATTCAATTATCCTGACAGACATCTCAGCTATTTACAGCAGAGGTCTTCCTCTCTCTGTCTCCAGTCCACAGCACACAGGCGGTGAGAATGCCATGGCCTGCATGCATACAGAGGTGTCTCCTGTTGTTCACGTCAGTGTGCCTCAGTGGAAAGCGACAGGCCTGCAATTCATTTATGTCCTGTTAAAAGCTCTGTGCTGGGCCTTATATGATTAACACCGCACACTTGGAGGACTGTAGCCCGTACCTTGTCATTCTGTTTGGATGTCTGAATGACAAATGGCATAATTGCATTACCTCTGTTTGTCTCCCTGCCCCCCCCCCCCACACCACCACCACCACCACCCCCCTCCTTGTTTACGTAAATGGAGTGGCTCATTGTGATGGATATCAGGATTTAACTGGGTTATAAGTGGCTATGGCATGAAAACAAAAGCACAGCATCCATTACGGTGATTAAAATACAGTCCTAGCGATGCTAGCGTAGGAGCGCTACACAGCTCCAGCGGAAAAAATCTGTGTGATTCAGCTGTTGTTTCGTTTTGTTTTGTGTGGTGTTGTCCTAAATATTCCAAACGCATTTAATTATGCATGTAATTTGCGTCACGTATAAGCCTCAGAGAAGGCCCCCGTCGGTGAGAGGCCCGGAGGGCTTTCTCTTCCCGCCCTTCCACCACTAACACAGGGAGAGAGAGGGAGAGAGGCGCATTCTGCATCAGGCCCATATGGGTTCGTTCCCTCCACTCCCCCTCTGGTCATGCCATCCTCCATCCAGGTCACTGGCTCCCATAATTGACGCAGCCAGACGACCAGATTCAGCAGAATGTGGGTTTCCCAGACGAGGGCCAGAGCCAGGAGAGTGTAGAGGATGGGGGGGTTGGGTAGGGGTGGGGGTGGGGAGGGAGGAAGTCAACGCTTAGTCAGATTGATTGCTTCAAAGAATCTGTCAATAGTCAATTAGGGTAAAAGGACTACAGTCGGTCATGTTTATAAATGGAATCAGTAGTGTGGGTATGGGTGTGGATGTGTGTGAGTGTGTGAGTCTCCATGATTTTTGTAAGTGTCAGTCTGAGTGAGCAGCTGGGAGTGTATTGAAAGTTGTTGAGAATTCACATGGAGCTCTTGAACTTGAAGTGGTTCTTCAGCAGAGAGACTGGTGAGAGTAGGAGAGCCACTCTCTGAAGAGCTGCAGGGATCCTCTTCAGCAGCCATCATGTCATGTCGTGCTCGTTGTGGAACATAATGCAGCCTTTTAATTATGAATATTACTGTACTCTATCTATCTCATTCATATTTCAGTTCAGTCCCACGGCTACCTTGCTGTCACCCCTCCTCCTGTGAGAGTGATTGGGTCGGGTATTGTTCTGTGTGTTTGTGTGCGTGTGTATACTATATATATATATATATATATATATATACAAACACACACACACACGTGTGTGTGTGTGTGTGTGTGTGTGTGCACTGTAGCACTGTATATTTATTTGTATGTGTGTGTATATGCATTTGTTCCAGGGTGTATGCCCTTTACTCATACAAATTCCAGACATTTTCTAAACGGATAATTGTTTGGGCTGTAATTAGTTTGACACGGTATGCCCAATATAATGTGCTAATACTGACACACACAATCTAACACCACTGTAGCACACAGCACCACACATACCCGTAAGCAGCAGTGGATCCACACACACACAGATGAGGAAGTTGTCACAGCCTTCTCTCACTTGTGTGACATCTGCAGCATGATGGACGCCACGAGCACTGCATGCCGTGGGAACCAATTAGTGCCTCTCCGCTTTTGGTAGTTTTGTGCTGTTTCGTTGTGATTTTGAGCCTTTGTGTTTAATATAAATAATTATTTTAAAGAGTAAAATAAGTCACGAATGAATACAGAATTCATAGTAAACCATGTGTGTGTGTGTGGATGTGTGTGGGTGCGTGTGTGTTGTTTCCTGTCTCCGTCCGTCTCTCCCATGGAGCCAGTGTCAATCTACTTTTGCACATATTTCGCAATACACTTCTATGTTTGACTTGGTGTTAGGTGCAATCGAGTTTTTAAATTTAGGATGTTGGAGGAGCCATAAGCGAAAAAACCTACAGCACAGGCTACCAACACTAAAGTTCACATGAGTAAACAGCAATTCAAAACTCCAATCATCTCAAGACTTTTCAGACCTGTGAAACATTGTGTTTGTGCCTTCAACAGTGGATCAGTGTGTGTGTGTGTGTGTATGGATGTGTGTGTGTGTGTGTGTGTGTGTGTGTGTGTGTGTGTGTGTGTGTGTGTGTGTGTGTGTGTGTGTGTGTGTGTGTGTGTGTGTGTGTGTGTGTGTGTGTGTGTGTGTGTGTGTGCGTGCGTGCGTGTGTGTGTGTGTGTGTGTGTGTGTGTGGATGTGTGGATGCATGTGGAGCATTTAGCTGGCGGTTGTTTGCTGCACCAGTGGTGTCTGTCCAGAGAAACTGCCCCGTCTGTGCTCCGTCCGTCCGTCCGTCCGTCCGTCCGTCCGTCCGTCCCTCACAGTCATGTGGTGAACTGGAGCATGTGGAAGCAGCTGCCCCCTGGTGCACGTCTCGTCTGAGAGGGCCTGTTATCATCACTCCGCTCCTGAGACTCATCAGCACCCGGATCAGAGATCCCCCCCTCCCCCCCACCCTCTCCACATCCACCCCACGGTGCTTTTGAGCTGCTGACCAATAAGCACGCAGCATGGGCTTCTTTTTGGGGGCAGGAGAAAAAAAGAGAAATCTGTGGTGCTTTTGTGAAGGAGCTGTCAGGATTTTGAAGATGAGCAGTCGCTGAAACGATGCAGGGGACTCCCCCTCTCTCTCTTTCTATCTCTCCTCCCCCATTTCTTCCTCTCTCTCTCTCTCTCTTCTCTCTCTCTCTCTCCCTCCATGTGTGTATGCTTTCATATGTGTCGTGAAACGTGAGCGTGTGCAAATTGTGTGGTGTGTATATTTGTCTGTGAGATTTACTGAGCCTATTTAGAATCAGCAGAAGGTCAGAGGTCGCTGTGGCGTAGAGTTGGGAGCTCTGGGGGAGGCCTGTGTGTGTTTAGTCTGAGAGCGCAAGAGGCCACGGAAGAAGACCAGCTGCCCTTTCTCTCCATCTCTATCTCTCTCTTTCTCTCTCCATCACCCCCCTCTCTCTCCCTCTCTCGTTCGCTCTCTCTTTTTCTGCATATTTCCCCCCCTGCTCTCTTTCTGCCACTCTCCATCTCTCTCTCTCTCTTTCTCTCTCCATCACCCCCCCTCTCTCTCTCTCGTTCGCTCTCTCTTTTTCTGCATATTCCCTCCCGCTCTCTTTCTACCACTCTCCATCTCTATCTCTCTCCATCACCCCCTCTCTCTCTCTCTCGTTCACTCTCTTTTTCTGCATATTTCCCCTCTTTCTGCCGCTCTCCATCTCTATCTGTCTCTTTCTTTCTCCATCACCCCCCTCTCCCTCTCTCTCGTTCGCTCTCTCTTTTTCAGCATACCCCCCCCCCCCGCCCCCGCTCTTTTTCTGCCACTCTCCTGCTCCATTCCTCTCTCCTCCGTCTCCGTGACATGGCCCGTCAGGAGACAGCGTGTTTGTAGAGTCAAGTCCGACTCGCCCCCGTCCCGTCCCCTCCCTTCGTAGGCCTTTACTTTCCCACGGTGCCTTCTCATGCACTCGCTGTTCTCAGATTCACACACACACACACACGCGCGCGCACGCCTCCTCCTCCTCACGCTCACACTCGCACATACACACACACGCGTACACATAATATGCGGCTATAAATACGACGAGGCTTCCCAGGCCCGGCTCGATAAAGCCAGCGTTGGAGATACGGCGAGTAGGGCCGGAGTAATTATTATTAAAGCCTCCCTCTGGCCTGAGAGAGAGAGGAAGGGAGGGAGCGAGAGAGAGAGAGGGAGGGAGAGGAGGAGAGGATTTGGTGGTATTTGCGGAGGGTCGTTAAGATTCCAAGGCTGCCGGGCGGCTGAGCAGGGGTTAGGGCAGAGCTGGGGGGCTGATCGGGGGGCGAGAGTGTCGAGTCATCACGGCAGACGCAGCAGGATGGCGGGACGTTGGGATGGGTGGGGAAAGGGCACCAGTAGAGGAAGGGCGGGAGGGAGAGAGGGATGGCAGGGCGGATGAAGGCGGGAGCGGATGGGGGGATTTGAGAGGGGGTTGCGTTTACATCTTTCATGTGTCACCACTTGCCCTGGCGAGGCAGTGCCACCCAGGAGCAGCCCGCCGTAAAATGTGTGGGGCTGTTCGCGTGTGTGTGTGCGGAATGCTCCGGATTGTTTTCTGGGTCATTGTGCTCCACACAAACACATGCCCCTGCCCTCTTGGGTTAACAAACAACAAACACCATTGTGGCTCTTTTGTGTGGTTTGTGTGTATGTTGTGTAGGAGGTGGTGGGGGGGTGTGTGAATGTGTGTTTATTTTTGGTCATGATTTACTATGTGTGAGGCATTGTATTTGGTTGTGTGAATGGGTCTATGCGTGTCTTGTGAGCTTGTCCTTGTGTCTTTGTGTTTGTGCTTGTGTTTGTGCGTGTGTGTGTGAAAGTGTTTGTGCGTGTGTGTGTGTGTGTGTGTGTGAGAGAGAGAGAGAGACTGGGTCTGTGTCTGTCTGTCTGTGTGTGTGTGTGTGTGTGTGTGTGTGTGTGTGTGTGTGTTTGCGTGAGTGTGCTTGTGCATGCATGTTTCTGTCTTTCCTCTGCTCGCCAGCTGCAGGCTGTCATGGAAACGGGCATTAGAACCCCTTGATTGAATTTGTGCCATATGTCCTCCAGCCTGGTGCTTGCCTCTCCTCCTCTTATCCTGTCTTCCTCTCTCTCTCTCTCTCTCCCCTCTTCTCTCCTCTACTCCTCTACACTAAGCCAGAGACCCTCTCTCTACTCATCCCTCCCAAACACTCATTACACAGCTCCATGGATTGAGAATGAGGGTTTCTTCTGACTAACATTATTTGGAACCATTTAATGATGAAGATCGATCGTCACTTTCCTGCTGAAACACAATCTCTGTTCCCCCCGGGGGACTGAGCAACAGTTGGTTCTCTCGGTTCTACTCAGATGGACTTCTAATTTGAACACTAGTGGCATCCGTTGTGTGCGTGCGCGTGCAAGGTTTTTTTTTGTTCTCTATCGTTCCGTCTTTCATTCTAGATGATGACTTCCGCTGCTTGCTGACAGGAAGCAATTTAGTCGACGTGCACAACAGGGTTGTCATGGCGACAGCAGGTAACGGCACACAGCCAGGAAGTGCTGTTTTCAGTTTCAGACGTCTCATGCACTGCACACAAAACAAGGGCAGTTGTCTGCTCTGCTACCGCTGCCAGGTTTTGTGAATTAGCCGATGCCGTGCCTGACTCCCCGCGCTCCGCAGACAAACAGCAGACTCAGTAAATATTTTATCGCGTTTTGGGGTGGAGGGACTGCTGGATCCTGTTGTGTCTGCTGGATCCTTTGGCTGACTTTCCATTCGGCTGGAACTCACTCCCTGTAAGGAGGCCTGAACTTTGTTTAAATATTGTGAAGGGCAGGCAGGATATTTGTTTGATTTAATCAGCTGAAGGGCTGAGCCTGTGTAAATATGTGTTGACATGGGTGAGTTTGCTTCCAACGTACAGTATACCGGTACTTACCGCTGCACGAGGTATTTCATCGTCATACATCTAATACTTACTGTATGAAATTACTTTCACTCTTACTTTCAGATTACTTTTGCGGTTCCACCGAAGGTTACTATAGTTTATGCATGCTCATGACTGTAATAATGACCATGTCATTATTAAATCATGTCGTGATCAAAACGATTACACAAGTTATTAAAATTTGAGGCCTTGTGATCACTGGTTGTGACAGCGACTGTGACTGTAGGCAGACATTAATGATTATGGATACGGGCCGTGTGCCAACGACACTACTAAGCGAGTGTGTTTAATTTAACCAGAGAACCCTGTGTTCTGTTCAGCTTCGGTTATCTTGTTATTGATTTAAGCCGCAGCTTTTCTGCGTCCCGTCTGTTCTACCCCTGAGGGACATTGAGTCCTAATGAATTCCAGGATACGGCACAGGTCACACAGCCCTGTAATGAGAGGTTCTGAGAGCAGCAGGGAGAGAGAGAGAGGGTTCTTGAACCTTGAGTGATGTAGGGATGTCTGTTTCCCTGATAAGAAATCTTGGATTCAGGCCACATTTTTGTCTTTGTTTAGCTGGCAGAGGGTGGTGTTTCTACCTCGTTTTTTTTGTCATGTCTTGTCTTTAACTTGTCAGTTTAGTGAAGATGAAATGTTAAATGTTTGGAATGTTAAATGTTTTTTTTCTTCTTTTTTTTTCTCCTCCAGGTGGCCCACCTCGGGTTTGGAATTTGAGGTCGAGGACATCCTTTCCCCAGGAAGGAAACTCCAGGAATTCGTAAATGTGTCATCACCTGCACCAGATCCCAGCTCTTCGCTTGAAACCGTCGACCTGTCTCTGACCCTTCTTCTAAGCCTCACTGGATTGGACGGTCATTGTTTTTTTGTGTTGACCCTGACTGAGAGTTCCCACGCACGGCGACCATGCCCATCCTGAAGCAGCTGGTGGCGGGCTCGTCGCAGACCAAGCGGCGCACCCGCGCGGAGCTCACCACCGAGATGATCAGCGCCCCGCTGGGCGACTTCCGCCACACCATGCACGTGGGCCGCA
This sequence comes from Sardina pilchardus, assembly GCF_963854185.1. Lineage (NCBI taxonomy): Eukaryota > Metazoa > Chordata > Actinopteri > Clupeiformes > Clupeidae > Sardina > Sardina pilchardus. Next base: position 13,078,657 of record NC_084996.1, on the reverse strand, counting down.
GCGGCGAGGCGTTCGGGGACACGTCCTTCCTGAGCAGCCGCTCGGGCGAGCCCCCCCGCGAGCCGCCCGCCGCCGCCGCCATCCTCCCGCGCTCGCCCAAGCCGGGCCTGCTCACCCGCACCTTCCGCAGCAGCAAGCGCTCGCAGTCCGTCAACCGCGTGGACCAGCGAGGCGACACGCTGCTGCCGCCGGGCGGATCGCCGACCGTGGTCAAGAACGCCCTGTCCCTGCCGTTCCTCAACGACGAGAGTGACGGCGAGGGAGGAGGAGGAGGAGGAGCAGGGCGCTTCAGAGCCTCACCTCGAGCCCCTTGAGGCAGGC
>NC_084996.1:13065413-13078136 GCF_963854185.1 Sardina pilchardus | reverse complement strand
TCGAGGTGATCGAGGCACAAATAGAGACTCATCCGGGAGTGCCAGAACATCAACAGCCACAGCTGCCACAACAGCCACAACAGCGATACGAGCTAGAAGAGCCCGAAGACGTACACGAAGACGTAAACAACCATCACGATCAGGTCCCTCCCAGACCACCAAGCTCAGTAGACCAGGACATCCAGATGGATGCTCCCTGCACCCCCGAGCTTCAGCCCAAGGACCTCCAGAACACAGACAGTTGCTCCATGTCCAGCTCTGGCTCTGCAGCCCTAGAGGAGAAGCCACCGAGCCAGCTGCTGGAGGTGGAGGTGGAGGTGGAGGCACCAGGCGCCACCCGCTACAGCCCACCTCCACCTGTGGAGGAGGGAGAGTTCTCATCATTCATAGAGGATGAGGACGACGAAATACGTCTGTAAAGCTTCGTAAAGTGACTGGGTGTTTTTAGAGACACAAGACACAGAGATTATGACTCGGACCTTTTGACATGTGTCCTGTGGTACAACTTCAGTGACAACGTGTCGAATATAACTTAACTACTGTTTCCTTGAGGAGTTTCTTAGTATATCAAATCCAGAGTACCATCCGCGATGCGTGGCTCCTTCCGATTCCTTTACTCCGGGAGAGGAATCAGAGCGACAGCTCCCGCTCACCCAAGAGTGTCACATGGCACGACCATCTGTCTCACTTGCCTCAACACGTCATCTGACAACCCAAATGAGGCACGCAACACGACTGGATTATAACCAAAATTCTTCCTGGATTGCACTGATACCTCCATGAGGAGAGTAAATGCTACATCAATGTTTAAGAGACGTCAAGGGCTTTTCTTCATAAACCAATGTCGTGAGGCTGTGTCTGGCCACATCCTCTGCAGATTGCATGTGGGGAAACCCACAGTTTGAATATACCCCTGGCCCTGTACATCCCGCCATGCCAATGTGGGTGGACTCCATTTACCCTGCCATCTGTATCTGTAGTCTGCCGTCAACCGACTGCTATGTCTCCTGCAAACAGTTCTGTTTCTCTTCACCTCATCAGCAGTGCTCTAGCCGAGGGCAGTGTTTGGTCTGTTCAGGGGGGCCTGATTGTCAGGATTGTTCTGGACGAGAGGCAGTCTGTGTAGTAAATCAGTGGTGGATGAATAGAACAAACAGCCTCACTCACATCCACCGCATCCCTGTCTGCCTCTTTAGGTCTGGTGCCTGGGCCAAGGCCAGGAAAAGTGGATGGTATCTCGGTTCAGAGGTCACACGTCTGTTTATCTAACACAGTGCAGAGGCACAGACTAGGGGACGTGAGCGAGGCATAATTTACCCAGCACCCTCCCTGAGCTGACTCCCGAAGGGCGTGGTAGCTGACAAGAGTTATGACTGATTTTCCTGTGATCATCTTAGGGCAGTGGGGTGTAACGCCTTGTGAAAGTTGGAGCATTTAAGTCGGCGACTGGCCGCTCCCTACCTCCATCCTGCTGCTGACTGTTAGGTAGGAGGAATTAATGGCCGGTTTTATTTTACATCGATCACTCTATTCTGTTCTGTTTCTTTTGAACACCTTGAATCGCGATGTGTGTGCTTGTCGTGCAGCCTGTGGATACACTCTCTCGTTTCTTGCCACTTCCTTCCTGTCGTCATGTGACCTACATGCTAATCTGCAGAACGCTTAGCAGTGCAAGGCAGAATCCCTCATGAACATTTCAAATCCCTATTCAATGTACATTTCCAACAAGACACTGCAGGATGAAGCTGAATGCGGTAGTAGACAGTTATGATGTCAGCAAGACAGCAAGTGTTCACGTTTATTGGTTGTCTCGTGTGAGAATTGAGAATTGCAGATCTACAAGTGCATTAAGCAATCTGGCCGAGGCCGGATGTTGTGTTTCTTGCTGCAAGGCCATTGCTGAGGTTGAATGGTTTGGAAACTGGACCTCATGAGTCTGGGGAAACTTGAGACATCACACACATGGACACGTACACATACATACATGCACATGCACATGCACACGTACACACACACACACACACACACACACACACACACACACAAAAGTTCAAAAAGACAAACACTAACTTTTTTGTTTTCTAACAGGAGAGTTGAATAGATTTTAGACTGAGTCATCCATAACCACCAAGGAGATACTCCCCAGCCCAGTGCCTAACCTGTCAAGGTTGTCTTTCCTTATTGGAAACAGAAAGCATCCGAGACCCTTTTTTTTTTTTTTTTTTTTTAACCCTGTAGGCCTTGTAAGTATTTAATGGCACAGACTCTCTCCCAGGTGGTTGTGTGAGGTATACTACCCAGGCAGGAAGGGCATTATCCGTTAGTCCCATAAGCCTTAAGTAGGAATGACAAATGTGCCAAAAGTAATCAAGTATTTCCTCCTAAACTTCTGTGGCCACTGAATTTAATTAAATGGAGGCCCGTCAAGGTTGTACTGCCCTGTTTTATTTGTTCATTTTGATATTTATTGCCAATGCCTGTTAACTCGAAATCCATTTGGCACATGCAAATGGCAGCACTAAAGAGGAGGATGTTGAATCACTTCATGGTGTTCACTGCCAGACAGCATGAGCCACCTAGTTAAGAAAGTTCAAAGATTGTTTACACAAGACTCTTCAGATGTGGTTAAACTGTCTTTTTGTGACGGGTGGTCGCAAACCACTGTAAGCATGTTAATTTAGCGGGCCTGGCTCTGTGAACAACGTGTGACACCCTGATATGTCCAAAAGTCAATATGCAAACTTTTCTAGGACTGACTGAGATGTTTGTGGTGAGAAGTTTCCCCTTTTCTGTGTATTTATATACTATCACCACTGTCATAACTTTGCTCCTCTCTGTGTGGCAATTATTGTATATTCACATGCTCTCTCCCCTTTCTTGCCAATAACTGCTATATTTTTCAATAAAAGAACCAGTGGTCCTCAGTTACCAGTTTATTTCTTTGCATAAATCAGAGAAGAAATAAGACTTCCCTTCACTGATTTGAAATTGAACCATCAAATGTTGGGTTTCTACTGCAGAGGCAGAACATGAGGCAGCAGATTCAGGCAGTGTTTGCACTGCTAATAGAATACTTAATGCTACTGTCTGTGAACTCAAGAAGAGGCTCCTTCGGGGCTGAGTAGAAGCAGGAGTCTTTAATACAACACACAAACACCACGCAAATTTAGGTCAGGATTAAATAATTGATCAGACAAAGCGTGTAGCTTATAGCAGAGAATAGGCCTACTATCCTCTAAATTTACGACTTCTCTTCACATTATGGTTGTCAAAGCAAGGACTAGCCAACATTAGGGACTTCACTTAATAAACTGTTGACATCCTTTCTGTGCACGTTACTGTACTGAGTTGGCCTGCACATCCGGGCCAGCACCCCCCGCAGCTGCTGCGTGTGGTTCCCCAGGGAAGAACGGGGCGAACGGGACGGGAACCCTGGACTGTTTGGGGGAGGGGTGGGAGAGATTTTGAAAAGGGGTGCACGAGTTAGCGAGCGAGCGGTCGACTTTAGCTTGGGAATGAGAATGTCTTTTGTCCGGGCCGGGCGGATGGGTGAACTCAAATCCGATGTGACTGGCGCTCATTAGGCCACCGCACTGCGGGTTTGAGTGGTCCGCCGAACGGACCCTGGGGAACCACGCGTGAGTCAACGCCTCACTGCCTGAAGCCCATGCGAGTGATTGATAAGCTTCGACCCTCGTTCCTGCAGGACCCCCCCCCCCCCCCCCTTCAGAGGGACTTGCAGATAGGACAACACTACCCCGTCTTTGAATTGAAGTCTGGAGAGCTGACATTAAATATTCATACACACTTAATTCATTACCTGACTCGATTGTGCAATGGCCTGTCACGTTGTCTGGCCCCATCTGGTAGGTCTATCTTTGCTCATTCATTTGTCCAGTTACATTAGCCCCGATGTCATTGTGCTCCCTCCCACTACAGCTTTTTCATGTGTGTAATTTTTGCTGATCCACAAGCTAAAAGACTTTACCTTTTTATGTTTAAACTCTTAACCACCTCTAGCGTTATCTCTGGCGCATAGTATTACCGGTAGCTGCTGCGGTGAGACGCAAACATAATATCCTAGTTGTTCGAGAACTATTGTTATAGTGCGCCATCTAGTGACCATTTTGTTACCGTGTGGGAGTGAACCAAAACAGCATCACTATTAGAACTTGTAATTCCCATGGTATGGTCCAGCATAAGGGCATTTCCTGTTTTCATCTCAATTGTTTTTATCATCTTAATTTCAAATAGCAGAAGAGCACAACAGCTGATTTAGTTATCTAAAGTTCACTATCATCCTGTTTTCTCAATGCCCTTTTTGATAGGCGAGTATTAGATGCCAGTTTTCATATTGGTTAATTAACTTCATGGGACTGAGGCAGATGAGCCTCTCTGTTTACTCCATATCACCCACCACGGGAGCTTCTACCAGTAGAGGGCGCTGCTTGTCCACTGCTGGAGTGCGTGTGGAGAACCCCGCCAAATCATGTGCCTTCCCTGCCGAATTCCATGACGGGAGCTGCCTGCTCTTCCAGGAGGTGGAGGACAAGAAGAAATCTGGAAAGCATTAAACAACCTGCCGGCGGAGCGGAGGGCTCTTTTGGGGGAGTGGAGTGTGGGGGATGGGCCCGCACCGCACCGCCCCAGAACACAGGATTCTTCATCACAACTTGCTTCTCGAGGACTCTACTCACACCCTACACACGCACACACACACACACACACACACACATACACACACACACACACACACACACACACACACACACACACACACACACACACACACACACAGTGTACATACACATAAATACACCCACAGTGACTATACACAGATAAACACACAACATACTCCCATGCATTGCAAGCGTTACAGAGCACAGCTGGGCGTGTACACTCACACACACACACACACACACACACGCTCATTCAGAGACTTGCAACAGCCCCCTCCCATCTCCCACACATAGCACAACTGGCCGTGAGGGTTTCTTCTCTCATTCCAGTCTACCCCTCAGTATTCTGAAGCCCTGCAACTCAACAATGGGTTTGGAAACGATATTGGAAGTGAGAGAGAAAGAGTGAGAGCGAGAAAGAGAGAGAGAGAGAGGCAGAGAGAGAGAGAGGGATCTTTACTAGGGACTGGAGTGGGGGGAACATCAGCAGATGGGACCAGGCTTGCACGCGGCTGTTGTGATTGGCGCGGTTGGATCGCGGTGCGGTGGGAACCGTCGGCGTTCCCAAGGAGCAGAGGGGGGGGGGGGGGGGGCCTCGGTTTTTCACCCATTCCTCCAGTCTCGTTCTGTGGGCTCCGTCACGACCCACAGTAGCTCACATCGCGCCACGTAACATGAACACTGAGGGTCAGGCAGGGTTTGAAGCGTGCCGACGAAATTCCCCACATCAACCCCACTGAAGCCACAACGGAGAGAGAACGTTACCTTTCCATCAGAGCAACATCCATTCATCTCATTCTCATCTCACGTTAAACAAGACAGCAGTGTCTGATCGAAACCCATTTTCTACTGACTATCCTTCATTCATTGATTCGCATTGATTGATGTCTATTGATTGACCTTATGGAGACCCTCCCCACTGGCTGTGTCCAGCTGATGTTGGAGTATTTTACTGACAGGCACAAAAAGAAGGGTGTTGCCCAGTGGTGAGGTTCATTCTTTTTTTATTGTTCTTACACCAGAGGGAGAGAGAAAAAACACAAATAGCTCCTCCTCTTCAGACGTAAGTGCATTTAAAAAAGGATAGACAGAACATCCCCACCCTCTCCAAAAAGAACAACCAAAAAAAAAAAAGCTATTGGCTGTAACTCCACCAAGCAGCAACTTTGAGCAGTTTCCCCCGGCATCTGTTTGACCATCTGAAACGATTTACATTTCTCTTTTTTCAGTGTTTAACATTTCAAGGCTCTGTGACCTCTTGTTTCAGTACCTACTATGAAAGCCATGAATTCTACTTTTTGTCTCTGAATTGGAGCGTTCCTTGTGCCTTCTCTGAAAGATTAGCTTGTTCAAGTCCTGTGGAAAAAAATAGGGAAAATGATAATAAAACCAGCCAATGGAAAAACAATGCAGCCTCAGCTCTGGCTGTGTCTTGAGCCCTGCTTATAACCACTTTTTTCCATCTTGCATTTCCAGGAAGAGTTTCAGAAAGAGACGCAGAAGTTTTCTGCTGCTCAACACTGCACACAGAGGAGCAGAGGAGCTCGGTGTGTGTTGGACTGCGAAGGTAAACATTCTGCAGTGGAGCTGTGACCCTTGACCTCTGGTTCTGGGTTGCTGGCAGGGGACCACACACACAGAGAAAGGGGTAGGTTTGCAAAGTTGAGAAGGGAAGTTTAGGGTGTGTGTGTGTGTGTGTGGGGGGGGGGGGGGGTCCAAGATGTTTTACCTTCTCTGCGTTAGGCATTTTTTTTCCACCCTTTCCCTTCTTTTTTCGACCAGCTCCACATCTGTTCAGGAAGCCCAACGTTTGATTTGTGACTTCCAAATATCCTTTGTTTTGCTATTAATTTGCTAAATGGATGATTTCGGCGCATGAAAAATAATACAAAAAAAAAAATTGAGCTCAAAATGTTTTCTCAAACTGCATTTTTATTCTCCTGTGAGGGGCTCTCTGGAGTGTCTGTTGCAATAAGCGGTTTCCTGTATAAATCACTGTTGAAACACACAGCCTGAGCGGGTTCCAGTTTAGCCTCTTAAATCTGCCTTTCCCACCCAGTATCCACTCGCACTGCCTCACGCCCTTAACTAAGACACATCTTGTCTTCATCCGCCTGGATTAGAATGGAACTGGAATATTTGGGAACATGCGCTCGTGTCAGTATGAAAGTCATATGACGATGGGTCACCCACCCAATGCATGGCCGTCACACCCACCCCTCTGCTGCTGTGTGTGTGTGTGTGTGTGTGTGGAGTCTATTCCATTCCTCTTGTTCTGGGGTTGAGCACTGGACTGGAGTCAAGAGTGAATGTCAGGGGTGTGCTTTCATGGTTCCTTTTCTTCCGAGCAGCTGAAATGAGAAATACCACACTATTTACTTCACCCAGCCTTCTCATGGCATGGCAGATATTTTCCAATCTTCTCTCTTTCCCTCTGCTTCTTCCTCTCTCTCCCTCTCTCTCCTTTTCTCTTTTCCCCCCTCCCCCGACGGGCTCCAGAAGACAACGCAAACTGCAGACTTTTGGCGGGCTGTGCGGCCAGCCTCAGCCTTGGCCTGCAGTGAGCCATGAACACACATGCTGTCTCTGTAGCTATGAAGTCTCTCTCTCTCCCTCTCTCCATATCTCTCTCTCTCTCTCTCTCTCTCCGATTCTCCCTGGAGCGCCGCCAATTCCGCCTCCTCCCCACCTCTTCACTTCATATGGAGCGGAGGGACTCCATTTGTGGGCAGCGCCCCTCACCCAAGCCACCCACCCACCCACACTTACCGCCCACTGCTGCGGACACCTGAGGCTACCTTAAAGGGATAGTTCGGATTTTAAGACACGAAGTTGTATGGGTTCCCTGTCAGCAACGTAGTGCATCAGCACTGACTTACCCCCGACAGCGTCCTGTGAGCCGAGATCCAGCCGGTTTTTGATCGTTTTTGATGCCGGACTATTTTCTTCAGCAAGTTTCTGGGGTCACGAAAGTAAAGTGTTTTTCTTCTCAAAACCATATGCGTTCAACAGTGTGATATATTTGCACCACAAAAAACGTTGTCCAGCTGTCAGTAGCGCGCAGTGATAGGAATCGCGAATAATAAGTAAGTGATAACGAGGTTTGAATTTTTCCTGGACAACGTTTTTGTGGTGCAAATATATCACTCTGTTGAACGCATATGGTTTTGAGAAGAAAAACACTTTACTTTCGTGACCCCAGAAACTTGCCGGACTACTTTCTTCAGCATCAAAAACGATCTAAAACCGGCTGGATCTCGGCTCACAGGACGCTGTCGGGGGGTAAGTCAGTGCTGATGCACTACGTTGCTGACAGGGAACCCATACAACTTCGTGTCTTAAAATCCGAACTATCCCTTTAAGCGCCAAAGGCCATGCGGGCAGAGGGGCACTGTTTGGGCGCTCACCGAGAAACGATGCCCAGCTGTGGTGGCACACGCTGTGAGACGCATTCTTGAGAGCTTACCCGTCAAAATACGATCTGCAGATATCCTCTATAACTGAGCGACAGACAGATATTAAACCATACATAAATCTGTTTAAAAAAAATAAAATAAAAACTGTGTTATTAGTGGTGCCTCATTTTTCAAGATGCTGTTTTGCAGCGCACATTTTTTTACTGGCGCTGGGGCTTTTGCAGAAAAAGAAACAATTTCTCAATTTTCCGCTTGTTACGATGTCAAGAATGGAGAAATGTGAGGTTTTGAACGCTCTCGACGTCGTTTAAAACCCAATAACAATCCACTGTACTTAAAGGGCGGGCTGGAGCGAGCGGTGCGTGTGGGGGGGGGGGAAGAGGCTGCACCTGTGTCCCCTTCGCCAAAACAGCGCGCCGGCAGCTGGGCCGAGAGAGAGAGAGAGCGAGAGAGAGCGCGATGCGGACGCCATGAATCCCTGGTCTGTTCCGGGGCTCTCCTTCTTTTCCCGCCTTTACGGCCGGGTTATGGCTGTCTCTGGCCTAGTGGATATAAAGATGGTGCCTCTTCACCACATTCCTTTGCTGAGCTGTTGGCGTGGGGGGTTGCAGGGTGTCGTAGACAAATGGCAGAAACATGCGGCGGGGGGGGGGGGGGGGGGGGGGGGGGGGGGGGTCGTATAGAGACACCCCTGCTGCTGTAGGGGACCGGAGCCGGCCGGCCTGTTGACCGGGGGTCTCGTCCAGTATAGGGGGGATTGTGTCTCTGTGTGAGACCCATATAATGCCCCCCCTTGTTCTTGGGAGAGCGGTAGAGAGGGAGAGGTTTCATCGCGGGTCTGTGGCCCTCACTGTAGGGCGACGAGGGGCACCAGGGGAACAGAGGAGGAGGAAGAGGGCGGGAGTAGGGGGGGGTCAGCGTTGGACAGGAAGTGGCGAGATCACCAGGGGTCACTTGCTTTTAGCGGAGATTAAACCCTGACCCCCGGCCAGGAGCTTCTGGGGCCTCCCTTCAGCCATCAATAACACGAGCCGCTTTCATCGAACCGCACGCCACACACTGCAAGAACCCGGCGCCGTCCTGCAGTTTGGCACACGACCCAGCAGTAACCTGAAAAGGGGAATTTTCAATGAAATCCTGCCTGCTGTGCAGGTGTGTGTGTGTGTGTGTGTGTGTGTGTGTGTTTTGCGTGTGTTATGAAACACAGAGGTGGATTGATATCTCGCTCCACCACATTCCCCAGGCTGCCTCCCCTGTGCTACTGGCAAGGGTGTCAGCGCGGAGTTTTCGGATGCACAACACCTCTTTTTTTCTCTCGCTCTCGTTGAGCCGTATGTAAGGCCAGGTCTAAAAGAAGGCTTTGCTGTGCGGCGGTTGCCAAGCGCATTCCTCTAATACTTTTATAAGGTACACAGCGTCCACTCACCGCAGTGGGCTAACCACGCTGACATTTCAGTGCACCATTAAAAATCAGCTCTGGCAATCCAGAGAGGGGTCTGCAGACTTTTCCATTACAGCACTTCACTTCCTGTTTCTTTCTGTCTGTTTTTCACTTTCCCTGCAACCCCCCCCCCACCCCCCTCCCCCCCCACACACACACTCCACCCCCCCCAGATACCCCACCCAAACCCCCAGCCTCAGTTTCTGCAGGATGTCTCTTTATTCACATGGCTTATTGCTCATGTCAATCCCCTTATCCGTACATTAGTAATTGTGTACTCTTGTCAGAGTGTTTTATTACAATTCTGTTTGACCCTTATTGACCCTGGTGAAAATTAAATTAGAAGCAGTTCCTCATTTGCCTACATTACCGAGATACAGAACAATGTGACCCAGCAGGTCATGAGTCTGGGTTGGGTTGGCAGTGCAGGTGTCTGACTGAGATTGCTCTGCACGTCACACACCTGGGCGTAGTCAGCCCCCCCCCTCTCGCTCTCTCTCTCTCTCTCTCTCTCCTCTCTCTCCTCCTCCAACTCCTCCACCTTCTCCACCATCAGGCTGACATTTCCTCAGTGCTGTGCTGGATAAAGGGAAGGGGAAAAATACTGAGGATTCTGGCTTCCCCCCGCACCTCTGGCTGCCAAGGCTCAGCTACCATCAGCCAAGAGACCTGTTAAGTGTACAGAGCAAATCTGAGCTGGCAGCCCATACACAGTAGGACCAAGAGGTATGGCAAGCCCAGCTTGGGTCTGCGCGCATCTGTTCATGAACGCATGTGAATGTGTGTGTGTGCCTGACTGTCTGTGTCTGTGTGTGTGTGTGTGTGTGTGTGTGTGTGTGTGTGTGTGTGTGTGTGTGTGTGAGAGAGAGAGACCATGCATATATGTATGTATGGGGTTTCAAAACTATTGATTTGTACTAGTTGACAACATTTGAAAAATAGTTGTCAACTAGTTGACTACTGTACATGTGCATGTATACGTATACACGTATGTATGTGAGCTTCATGTGTGTATGAGTGCTGAATGTGCTTTAGCTGGCTGTGTAAATACAACGCCCCTCTGCCCTCCCTGAACTTGTGACTTGTTCCCTGGGAGGCTTCTCAGTGCACGGCTCTATTTATTGTCCCGCAATCCAACAGTCCAAGCATAGACCAGGAGCTGTACACAAATCCAGAATGAAATGTTTACTGAAAACACTGGGAAAAAAGCAGCCGCTGCATGCCTAATCCGTTCGAATGGAGGGCCGGCCATCTCCGAGCGTGCAAAGCTAGCACGGTTCCCCCCAGGCAGCTAAGGCCAGAGTGAACTCCCTCCTGGCCAGGAATGAAAGCATGATGTAAGCTTCCCCTCGCCCACCCCCGCCCGTCGTCGATCCCCCCCCCCCACCCAAACCGATCCGCCCGCCTGATCTGCATGTGTTTTCTTTGACTGACATTTTACTGCGATGCCGTAAGGCAGAAACCGAGTCGACGCGGCGCAGACGCCGCAGAAAACATCAGAGTGGACAATGCCCCCCCCCCCCCCCTCATGTTAGAGAGACGAGGCACAGAGAAGAGGGAGAGAGAGAGGGACAGAGAAGGGGGAGAGAGAGAGAGAGAGAGAGAGAGAGAGAGAGAGGCACAAAAGCAAACGCAGTCAAAAGCAGTTTGAATTCCTGCAGAAGGACAAGCCACTTAGTGACGGATGGAAACGTTTAGGCATGCATCTGCGTGAGTCAGTATGTATATACCATATAAATGTACGTACGTCCATCAAGAGAACGATCTGAGAATGTTGGTTTGATAAGGAAATAAATGTAATAATTGATGATTGCACAATATATGGCTAACTGGCTAATTGCCAGTCAGACTGGGCCAAACTGTGGCTGTATGGCCAAATGTAGTGATAGAAGTGAATGAGCTCAATAATGCGTGTGTCAGTATTCATTGTAATGGGCCCATCTTCAGTTGTATCATTTATTTAGTGTGGTGTTAAAGTGTTTTCCTTGGTTTAAACGTTTGTTCTTAGTGTGATGAGTCAATGTTTGAGTGTTGTGCTATTAATCTTCCAAAACTATTAATAAAAAATGAATCACAATAAAGATGTCCTTTATCTGTTTGTGTGTGTGTGTGTGTCCATCATCTCTCTCTCTCTGTCTCTCTCTCTCTCTCTTTGTGTTTGTGTGTGTGTGTGTCCATCATCTATCTCTGTGTGTCTGTGTGTGTGTCCATCATCTCTCTTTCTCTCTGTGTGTGTGTGTGTGTGTTGATTTTAGGGTGCATGTGTTTACACTTAGGAATCCCCCAAACCCGGTTGTGCATAGCGTAGTCCCCTCGGCGGCGGCGGCGGCGCTGGCTGAAGAGCGTTCAAGGAAGCGGCGGAGGAGGGGAGCGTGGGCGTCGGCTGAGTGAGGTCACAGGCCTGCAGGGCCCCTGGGATGGGAGGATGAGGGAGGGAGGATGAGGGAGGGAGGGAGGGAGGGAGAGGGAGAGGCGCATAGAGGAACGTTACGCCCCAATACGCCATCCATTCCCGCTCCAGACACACACACACATACTGACACACACACATGCACACACATGCGTGCACTCACACACACACATATGCACGCGCACACACATATCACACACACACACATACACACACACACACACACACACACACACACACACACCAATATGCCGGTCATCTCTCTCTGCTTGAACGAGGTGCTGTGCTCTTCTCACTCCGCCTCTGGTCTGCAAGTCATTTCCACAAAGGACAACACACAGAGAAGGGACACAATAACTAAAACCATACCACACACACACACACACACACACACACACACAAACACACACACACACACACACACACACACACACACACACACACACAAACACACACCCATGCACTTACACACACACACACACACACACACCCATGCACTCACATACACACACGCACACACGCACACACACACACACACACATTCTCTCACTCTCTCTCTCTGTCTCTCTCTCTGTATGTTGCGCTTGCCACACTCATGCACACACACACATGTACACACATACACACACAGAGACACTTTCATTCTTATTATATTTACACCCAAGCGCGCGCACACACACTCACACACACACACACACACACACACACACACACACACACACTCACACACAGAGAGGTAAGCTTTCCAGAGGCGGTGTTTATAAATTGGGCCGGGTG
>NC_084996.1:13030413-13060413 GCF_963854185.1 Sardina pilchardus | reverse complement strand
TGTGTGATTTATTTTGTTGTTGCTTCTGTGGGGGAGGGGAAAGAGGCAGTATAAGGTTGACTTGGTACAAGTAGAAAGCTTGATCCCCCCCACACACACAGACACACACACACACACACACACACACACACTTCTACACCAGGTTATCTCATTAAGACCCCCAGCCAATGGCCGCCTCCGGCTCAGTCACGGTCTAACGTGAGGCTTTGTAAGTTTAGCCTGGCAGGTCGAGGCGTGCAGGCCCACTATAACAGGACCCAGACACACCTCTGAGACCAGAGACCAGCAGGAGGAGGAAGAGGAGGAGGAGGAGGAGGAGGAGGATGGGCATCTCTGAAGAGGGCAGATAGTAATCTCAAAGAGGAGTGGCTGACTAGAGAGGTATGGCGTGATGTCCGTGTGTGAGTGTGTGTGTGTGTGTGTGTGTGTGTGTATGTATGGACTGAAGGGAGAGAACTTTTCAATTCAGGCGAGTCAATAAACTCCTCCAGCTCCTCCAGGGCACTGGGCTGTAGGAAGCGGCGGCAGCATGCATGTGAGAGCGTTAAATTTGACCTCAGAGAAAATCTTCCCACACTGAAAAATATTCCCCAAAAAGGAACAAAAAACCACAGGGAAACCATATATATTCTGTGTGTGTGTGTGTGTGTGTGTGTGTGTGTGTGTGTGTGTGTGGGTGTGTGTGTATGTTTTACCTCGTGAGTTCCCACATGTGGTCTATATATGTGTGTATGCCTACATGCATATACAAATGTGTGTTTCTTAGTCAGCACGTTTGTGTATATGAATGATTATTGTGCATGTGTGTGTTTGGCTACACATTTGTGCCTACGTTTCTTGCATGTATATGTGTAGGCGTATGTACTGGGATGTAGGCTATATATTTATATGTGTGTGTGTGTGTGTGTGTGTGTGTGCATGCGTGCGTGCGTGTGTGTGCGTGCGTGTGCGTGTGTGCATGCATGTGTGTGTGTGCATGCGTGCGTGCTTGTGTGTGTATGTGCGCCATTGCCTGCTGTTTTTACCCCGGACTGGCTCTGAGGCCCCCTTCCTCCGCTCCGGTCGGCTGATCTGTGGCCTGTTATCTGATAGTCACTAAGTGGCGAAACCCAAACAGGCCGGACAGTGTGGAGAGAGGCACCCTTTTCCCCACAGGATGGGCCTCAATAACACAGCGGCCGGGGGAAAGCCTCGAGAGCCGGCTGAGTTCAAACGGGCAGCGCACGCAAGGCGGCCGGCGCAGAAGGGGAAAGGAAAAGGGGGCAAATGACGGGGGGGTGGGGTGGGTAGGGGCAAGGGGTTTATTATGCCGGAGAGATAAGATAACATCGTCAGGAACTGAAATGGTGTGAAATGGAGACAAGGGAAGAGAAGGGGGCAGGGGGACAGGGGGGACTCTGTTTGAGGACAGGGTCGCTTGACGAAACGCAGCGCGCCGAGAAGAAACTCCGCAGACACGCACACTCCACTTCACCGCGCCAGGGTGAGCAGTGTTGATCTAACCCACTTCAGGGCTGGAGGAGAGCTACGGGTGGACGTGAGCGAGTGGGAGCGCTTTTTCGAACATCGCTACACTTTCGGAGCTCAGCGCTTCGCCCGTCAAGTTTCTCGTGTCCTTCCCCTGTGGCATGACGTGACGTGACATAACGTGACATAACGCCCTCTTCCAAGTGCCTTTCTCACAGGGTCAGCACAGCACAGCGCCAGTCCCACCCAACCACATTATTTCACACTGACTCCTCTCCCTCCCTCTCTCCCTCTCCCTCTCTCTCTCCCTCTCTCTCTCTCCCTTCCCCTCCCTTTTTCCCTGAGCTCGGGGCGTCACCGAGCCTCTCCACTCATCCTTCGACTTGCGAAATTCCCAGTCCAGCCGTCCCACCCAGCTGCGCTGCACTGCGGCTCTCTCCGTCTCTCTCTCTCTCTCCCTCTCTCTCTCTCTCTCTCCCTCTCTCTCTCTCTCTCCCCCCACTCTGCCAGCAGGGGCTGGTGTCCAACCCTTAATCATAAAACATTCCCCCCCGATGGACGTCACCCTCGTCCCCTCCCACCGAGCCCCGGCCTCGCTCCACTCCCAGACACCTCCGCGTGCCAGATGGAGGGCTCGATGCCGAGCTCCGATATGGACGTGCCGGGGGCCTATACTCCCAAAAAAAGCGACTCACACATCGCCGAGGAGCCGAGCCGAGCTGACCCACAGGCTCAGCACCATCTCTTCTGCATCTGTGTCCACATTCACACACACACACACACACACTTGGATGCGCTTATCAGGGGGGACTATTTTCTTTTTTTTTTTCCGGTCACATCCAAAGCATCTCGAATCCACACCGCCGTGCGTAATAAGGGGGTTAAGACGCAACATGTGATCCCTCTCCAAAATCAGATACACTCAAAACCTTTAACTCCCCAAACACAAGAGCGCAAACAGAGGTGTGTTCGCTCTCTGGGCCCGACGGCACGAGGAGGGCTCGTCGTCGGCACAACAACAATGTGGTTTCGATCGACCCGAGAGAGAGGAGAGGCTCTCTGTTCTCCCAGTGGCTGCAGATGCGGACCAGCTTTTTATTATATTTTTTTTGCGTCCATGTTGGCCAGCGTCGCCGCATAAGGGGTAAACACTTCTCCGGGCCAGGAGAATTTATGCATATGGCGCGGCTTTATAGTTTCTCCCGCTGCGCTGATAGGCAAAGTGAGGGAACGCGCGCTTGCTCTGTTCTCCATCCACTCAGCAGCTGCATGCAAATGGATTCCAGTATGAAGTCATGAAAAAAAAACGACTAAAATGGACAAACACACAACAAGAGCCAAGGCTTTTTGTTTCGCGTGCGCATGTTTTTAAGTCCGTTCCGTCGGCGAAAAACTTCACAGCCTCGGCTGCCGCCGTGTTGAGAGATCCCGGTTTGACTGGAGCGTGCGAATTGAGGGTTTGTAAACGAAGTGACGCCTTGTTTCTGACAGGCCGCTCTTCGGAGCGAGCGAGTGTTTGTTTGAAATGTTTCCAACGTTATCAGTCATTATGCTCAGGTCATGGCACGGAGGGGTTTCGCTTGTAAGCGTTCCCTTTGCTTGTGCTGGCAGCACCGGCTAATCACAGACAGACGCGGGGGCCTCTATTAGCCAATCCGGACACACTGATTGAAACCATACCCACGCATTTCATTCAAAACCGCGGCATATTGTGGCATTTGGAAATTTCATTTCAACACGGGGGGAAATGTTTAAGTCAGCACATGGACTTGTCTAATAACAGCTAGAAGTAATATGTAATCCAAGGTAGCTGTGTGGTCTCTCAGACCTTAATACAAAGCTTCTGGGCCTTTCATTACATTGAGGAGATGTTTAACCTGTTCCAGATAAATACTATCTTCCCACACTAACACAACAACCTGGATCTGTGGTGAATCAACGCACTGACTTCTCGTGTTTGAGCCCACCCTTGTAAATAATATGACCAGCTATCCAGCACAGTAACACAGGGAGCAGGCATCTGCAGAAAGACGAGACCACGTTGCAACTTTATCAGCTTTCTGAATCAGTGTTGAACGCGTTGTGCCAAATTCCTCTCGTCTTGGCAAACTCACTTTGCACATCAAGGCTACATCCACCACCACCTTCCTCCAGTCCAAAACAGTGACTACACACACAGATACACACACGCACACACACACACACTTAAATCAAACTGCCCGGCAGACTCTCGGTCTCTCTGCCCACATTTCACTGTGTTAATCCTTCCTGGGGCATCGACCTGGCCTACAGCCAGCAGTGTGAACTGAGGCATGCCGCTTGTCATACATTCAATCAACTTCATGGACGATAAAGACTCGAGACTTTAAAAAACAATCCGTTTTTAGTACATCACCTGCATTTCTCATGTGAAATAGAGTCTGAAGTTAACTAGAAATGTGTGCTCGCCCACAGCTCAAGGCCTCAGTACCACACACACACACACACACACACACACAGACGCACACAGAAACTGACAGCACCTTGGCTCACTGACCTGGGCCTACCCGCATTCCTACTAAACTCCGGCCCCATCCATCAACCTCCGCGGCGCTTTCCCATACCAACTGTTACGCACGTGCTGATGTTAGCAGTACCCTGATAGCACGCTAGCTAACGACAGTACAGCTCAGCGCTGACACTAACAGGCCTCCACCTCCTCCTCCTCCTCCTCCTCTTCCTCACTGTAGCCCCTGGTGAGGAAGAGGAGGACACGCCCGCCGACGGAGTGGGAACACCCGGCCGTGGCCACCGCTGCTGCGTCCCCGGAGCAGCTGACCGCGAGCGCAGCAGGAGCCGCAGGGGCCTCCCATGCATCTCCTGGGCAGTAACAAAAAGAAGGGGGGGAGAAAAACCCTCTTCTGTGGCGGGCAGCTCTCTGCCAGGCTCTGCCTCCAGACCTCTAATCCAAACTGGAGCAGTGACCCGTCCAAAAGGAGGAAACCCAAAACAAGACGGGCACATGGCCTACGCCGTATTATTTACAAACACTGCTGGGGCCTTGTGACTACTTCAGAGGGCATAGTACGAGTGTGTGTGTGTGTGTGTGTGTGTGTGTGTGTGTGTGTGTGTGTGTGTGTGTGTGTGTGTGTGTGTGTGTGTGTGTATGCATGCGTGTGTGTGTTTGTATGTACGTGTGTGTGTGTGTGTGTGTGTGTGTGTGTGTGTACATGACATGTGTGTGCACACTGTAACTCATCAAGTGGCCTGGCTGACTCACCCGGTTGCGTCCACAAGCTGGCCCTTTGGCACAGCCGGACCCTATCTGTCGTCCTCCCAGAGAGCGGAGGTAAATAGAGCCATAGCATTCTTTGGCATTCTGCGCATACCACATGGCCTCCAGGGGAGCTCTCTCTCTCTCTCACTCTCTTTATCTCTCTCTCTCTCTCTCGCTCTCTCACTCTCTCTCTCTCTCTCTCTCTCTCTCTCTCTCTCTCTCTCACACACACACACACACACACACACACACACACACACACACACTCTACATGAGGCTCGCACATGGAGAGGGTGTGAGCAGGATGGACAGTCATTAAAGAGCATGTATGTGCTTACTGAACACAACACAACACAACACAACACAACACAACAACAGAGTTCATTCATGCATCATTTAAAAGCATTGATATTCAGAGGGGAAATGATTGCCTTAGATTTGAATTAAGAAACCATACTATGAGATGAGACATAACTGAAGACAATTATTGAACAAAGGAAGCAGTGTAAGCAACAATTCAGACATCACCAGCTATATAAACTAGCCCACTACTTAAGAGAAGTCACTTGTGTTTTCCTCCTATGCTGCTCTCTAGTACTGCCCTACTCAAGTATTGGCGTGTGTGTTTGGGAGAGGGACAGGACAGAGTAGACTGGGTGGTGACGTAGCGACGCTCACAGGGCGGTGTTCTCACGTTTTGAAAAAGTTGACTGTGGTGCTGCTGCATCTGGAATACAGGACTCGCGATTTGAGAATCTATAGTAGGAACTCTGAAACGGGCAGCTACGCTTTACTCTCGCTTGCTCTCTTTCGCTGTCTTGGAATCTTTTTTTCCCTCAACACCTTGCTAGGCTATCTGTAAGTTGGATCTGTCGATATCTTTTTTTGGTGTTTATTTCTATTCTACGCTTTCTAATGGGAGTAGTAAAAAGTCTATATTTCCGCGCGCATAACGGAATATGAGAACCTCACCCCTGTGCTTTCGTCCATATGGATTTACGAATTCTGAAGTGGATCATACAACTTTCAGCTCAACTTGCAATTTCTTTTTAGTTTAATTTTTTGTTTAATCTTGGGTTCTGGGGGTTTCTTGGGATCCAAAATTACATTCAAATTAAGTTGAGCGAAGAAATTTATACCACAACAATCATTAATTGCAGCTGTGACCGTAGTGTGTGCTATTCAGTTTTTATAATTGTTTTATGTAATAACAGACGCTTTATGGTTTAGTATGTTTTACTCTGGCGTCCTTGCATCACCCCATTGCTATACTACTGAAAGGAATTTGATGCTTTATGAAAATTTTCTGTACTTTTTGGCACTGTTGTTTTGAAAGTTGTGTATATGGCAGATGTGTATTTGGGGGGTGTATACTACGTACTTGTCTCCGAGTTTATGCATAGATATTTTTGATTATTTGTAGAGTTTAATGTCTTTTAAAAATTCGATACATCCAAATAACGGAATACTCTATATTGACACGAAAAAGTAGGCGGAAACTTTTTTGGATGTAGGTAGGATAACTGAGTGGGCAGTACAACCTGGTGGACACATTTAGTAGTGCATGGGCTGCGCATTTCTCTAAACTGCCTGACAATTACAGGGGCGTTTGCCTACTCAGCTGAACTTTATTTCTTGACCGTTTGTACATTTTTCGTTTATATTGTAGATAGGTTTCAAAATGCTGCTCGTACTAGCTGGAGTAATGGTCTTCCACCTTCTGAATCTGATCCTACTGATAATTTCAACAGCCGTCAATGTGAGTATCCTTTTTGGTCTCTGTTTTATAACTTTTACCACGCATAGTTCTGATAGTACTAATATTCATGGTGGCTCTCATCTTCTAATTGCCTCTTCGTTTCTTCCACTTGTGCGTGTCTGTATGTGTCTGTGTCTCTGTGTGGGGATGTGGGCGTGCCAGGCTTGGATAGTAGATGGGGACCAGAGCAGAGACCTGTGGTACGGATGTACTTCAAAGAATGGAGGATACCACTGTCAACAGTCCGTTAGCGATGGTGAGGGCCCATCCAACACTCAACTTTGGTTTGGTCTCATTTGAATGTAATATTATCATGAGCATGTACGAATCTCTACCACATTATGTAACATACACAGATGAGTTCTTACAGCATAGACACACCCTGTGTTTTGGTATGTCTGCTCTGTGTTGGGATTGTACTTTGGTTTAAATTGACTTGTTCGAATTGATGTGATGAATTCGGTCAGGTGTATTTTGCTGTTTTTGGGTACTGATGCAGCACTGTGTGTGTATGTGTGTGTGTGTGTGTGTGTGTGTGTGTGTGTGTGTGTGTGTGTGTGTGTGTGTGTGTGTGTGTGTGTGTGTGTGTATGTGTGTGTGTGTGTGTTTATTACAGACTGGCTGCAGGCCGTGCAGGCCCTCATGGTCCTGTCCGTACTCTTCTGCCTGCTGTCGTTCGTCTTCTTCCTCTGCCAGCTCTTCACCCTGGTCAAGGGTGGACGCTTCTACTTCACCGCCATTTTCCAGATCCTCGCCAGTGAGTTCACATGCAATCATCACACGCCCAAATAAGAACACATGTACACTACACCCACACATTCTCTCTCTCACTCTCACTCCCTCTCTCCCTCACACACACACACACACACACACATACACATACGTATGCACACAAACATCCATCCATCCATCCATCCGCCCATGGTGCACACCCAAAGGCCAGCGCATCCATTCCACCAAGAGCTTCACACCCATCCCAGCAGGATTTGTGCTTTCTCCTCACTTTTTTTGCTTTAACAAGCACTGTTGTGGCCCAGGGTTCTCTCTCAAGTTCCTCAACTCTCTCAAATTCTTTTTTTCCCCCAAATTCTGATTTGTTTTATTGGCGGTATTGCAATATTTCCAATGCAATGTGATGAGTACACAAATGCGACAAAACGTCACGCAAAAATAAAACGTGAAATGAAAATATCTCTCTTTCTCTGTCTTCCGTAGGTTTGTTTGTGATGAGCGGAGCGATCATCTACACGGTCATGAACAATGGGTCAGAGTCGAGCACCTACGGCCACGCCTACGTGCTGGCCTGGGTGGCTTTCCCCCTCACACTGATCAGCGGACTCATCTACATCGTCCTGAGGAAGAAGGAGTGAGCCCCGGCCCTGAGATAGGGGGGAGGATTGGAGGGGGAAGGGGGGGCGGGGGGGGGGGGGGGATAGAGGGGGACACCCACTCTCCCAGCAGTCTCACTCAGTCAGCAGGACAGCCTGGTACCAGCAGCACCACAGAGCGCCACCTTGTGGTGGCCATCTGCGGACGACGCACTAAAATGTGTTACTAAGAAGGAAAAAAAAACAACAAAGAGAGAAAAAAAAACATGTTTGTCGTCAGTTAATGTCTCAGCGTGAAGCGTGTGTATGATGTCTGTGGTTTGTCTATTTATAACGTGTTTTTACAGTACATACTTGTGTATATAATAGTGTTCTTAATGTGTCAGAGGTGGTTCAAACCAGCGTTTGGATTGTTTTTCAGTGCAGTGATATCCATGCATAAAAGGGGAGAGATGGTGAAATGTCTTGCTCTACTGTGTTGGTTTCATCCCACCATTACACATTAACTACTTAACTCAACTTACAATCACAAGAGCAAATTCAGTTACTGCCCAGCCATTTTTGTTGTGTCTGTTTTTAATTGCTTTGAATTACCATTGAAATGCATATGTGCGTGTGATGAATCAAAGAAAATTTGTACCATATTATATTTTTAATCCTTGTTTCCAAATAAAAATGGTGCTATGTATTTGCCATTCTTGAAAACCATAGGCATGTAGGCTTAAATCATGAAGTAAGTTGAACATTACAATTATATGTTGTGTATCTGTGTCCAAATATTCTTGTAAAAAAGAGAATCTTGCCTTCTGTACTCTTTTTTTTTAATAAAATGGCAAAGAGTATGTTTCCACCTGTAATACTTGGTCTGACCACAAGAATGCAGCAGAGTCAAATCTACCTCATGGTGGTACCTCTCTCCATCATCGGGGAGCTAGTACCGGATGAGACTGCTTAATTGCTAACAACGTGGTGAGTTAATTCAGTTGAAACGGTGGATATTAATCACGAATGCTAGAGTACAAATATAGATTATCAAATGTGTATTATTCATAGACATAAACTATACAATATATATTTTTTAGTTGCAACCTTCCCATCCTATCATTGATGAGCCATATGGCTTGTGCTAACACCGCATGGTCAGTTAATTCAGCAGCAATCAGTGGATATGATCATTAGATGAATGGAGATGTTCTTGACTGATATTCATGTTTGTAATTCATATGTAAACTCATGACTCAAAATAACACTTTTGACTTTTGAATGGATTGCAATGGAAGCATAAGTGACGCAATCCAGCAGCTGTATCCAGATGGCCTTCCTTCGTTGGCTTTGCATTGAGCAAACAATGCAGCTGCACCAAAGTCTCTGACTTACCTCATCGTTATTCAGGATTTAGTCGCATCTTTGCTCAATGCCACGCACCAAATACATTTCTCAAGTATTTGCACAAGAGCATGTGGGAAAATAGCAGGCATTATATTTTGCTGTACACCCACATCGTGAGTCATATTGATTTTTTAACTACATTTGTGTGCGTTTGTTTATGTCTGAGGTGGTTTTGGGGGTTTTGGTTTTGGACAGCCAATCGGTGGTGACATAAAGGCCTTGGAAGGGTAGCGACTGGCAAACTAATGCACTGGAAGAGTTGGCATTTCTGAATAAAAATCTCTCACCAAAAAGTCTCTGCAAATGACATTGATGGCACTGCAGAGACTGCTACTTATTTCAAACAATGCACAATTTAGCTTTATGCAGTTTACTGTAAAAGTCAGTAAATAAGCTGTAGTAATATCATCATTTGTAAAGATATTTCTGTAGTAAATCCGTACTCCGTAATAGCAGCATCACAAAAGTCCAATTCTCAGGGTGACACGGCACGTCAATGACCGCCTCAGTTTAAATGGTTGATTAATTGTTTTTCTTTGAAATGCTAAATTGGAGGTGCTGTACCCCAGATGTTCTAGTCACATTACAGAGATTCCTTCCATTACACCAGATGGTGCCATCTCCCATGAATGTCATTTGAAGTATACGTAAAGGTTTACCTAAATGGAAGTCAAGGAGGATCTGTACCAATGAATCCATAGTGACCAAATGCAAGTTCATTTTACCACTAAAGTGCATGGACTGCTTGTCCAGCTATACTATTATACTTGGACATTAATGCTAATAGTCTATATGTTATGGAGGGAACTTTGTGTGTCTGATGGAAACAGAAAGAAGGAAGGAATGAAGGACAAGCAGCAGGAAGATGATGACAGATGCATAGTCTACTAAACAAACATGCATCCACACACACGCACGCACGCACGCACGCACAAACGCACACACACACACACACACACACACACACACACACACACACACTCACAAATGTACAAATGAGTTACTGTAGCCTATGTTAAATCATTGACTCATTAATTTCAATACCACGATTTATGTTAAAACACCACCGAAAATATTTTTAAGTAGATATATTGTTTCTGTGAACTGTAGATTCCATAAACACAGAAATGTGTGTTTACATAGCCTACATCATGGAAATTATGATTTATTCAAGCAATTTGCCTCTGTTTGACATATAGATCATAATTTTCTATAAGTAATTGTTCCGCCCCCATAATTAAAAGGTTTTCCTTAACCTTTGCCAATTAACACCTCATGCACCATTAATAGCCATTACATCACTAGCAGCCAACACAATTATAATTCAGACACATGCTGTTGTAGACCTGGCCTGCCAATGATAGAACAAGAAACTGTCACAACAAATAAGATAAAATAATAATAATAATAATAATAAAAAACACAATTAAGAAAAGATCAGTTCATAGGGGAAGATGTTTCAGTCGGTGAAGGATGTTAAAGTTGTGCCAGGGCAGAGTGATGCGAGTTCCTCCGAGCATCAAACAAGCCTAGCGCAACAGCTGCTTCTGCTAATTAGCCACAGCGCAGTGCTTTTGTGGCTCTTCAGGGTTCCATATGTTAGATGAGACTGAAATATACTCGCCTCCCTCTACACACAGTGCCGTGTTTCTGTGGCCATGGAGAGGTGCAGTGAGCTGCCTCTCAGAACTGTGCTGTGGATCTCGAGTGAAACTATGTGTGAAGTAACTATTTCTGTCACCAGCCCGTTTTTGGTATTTTGCAGATGCTTTTGGCCAGCCACTTTAACAACATGACACGGAACACAGATTTAAAAACAACAGTAAAAGTAACAAAGAATTGTTTGTGTCTACATCTAGTGAGTGTTGCAGTGTTGCGCAGTTCACTCATCGCCGGGGCAAGTCAGTGGCTAAGTGAGTCAGCGGTGCATGTTTATGAGCTGACATCAGTGTCACAGGAGGAGGAGGAGGAACGGAGGGGCCTGAGAGCACCAGGAAAGAGAGAGAGAGAGAGCCTGGATCTGGGGATGGAGAGTGTGTACACGTCTCCTCTGCTGTCTCTAGCTCTAGTTTCCACACGACTTACTTACAGCAGAGTCGTTTTTTTCAATTCAACCCAATATTTTGACTCAATTCAACCCAAGATGTTTGAATTGCAAGCTGTGATTATAAAGCCGAATTTCCTTTAAAAGCATTAGCATGCCTTTTAGTGAAGTCCTTGTGCTATGCAGGACCAAGAAGTGAGTATCTAATGGGTTCTGGATTGAAACTCATTATAACAAATACATTTCTGATTGTTTAGTCAGGGTTCAAATACTCTATTTTTATACTTTTATACACATGTCTGTGTACCTCAAAATGTTTGATAATGGTACATTATGTTTGATAACGGTACATTATTTAATAATGACTAGACTTAGGAGAACCTTGAAATTGGGAAGAAAGTGAAAAATACCATTTGTTCATGCAAAGCACATCTTTCAGTCATTTTCATTGTCAAATTGACGTTCAACCCTTCAGCATATCTTAACAAAATGTTACTGTGATCAGAAAAACAGTAGCCTGGTAAACCAAACTCATTCACTTCACGAATAGAGTCTGGACACTCGCAACACGAAACCTTTCCAACTCTAGCATGGTGACGAGTGTAGAGTAGACATAGCTATAACTTTGAAATCATTGGTCCAGCCAAACCAATCACATTGATCAGAGATTCCTTATGTTACTCCCTACTTGCCTAAACTTTACAAACTGACAATAAACAGCAGGCAATGTTTGCAAGTTGCGTTGCTACTACCACAACCATCGCTTTCGAAACTATAGCACCATCCCCTCTAATCAGTAATCACTGATTGGGCAGGTAATCTGCTGTCTGATGGAAACATTAGTGAACTATGATGTTCCAGACTAGTATCTTCCTGAAAGGAGAACAGAGGATTCAATGGAAATGTGGGGTATTTGAAATATGGTTCACAAAATATAGTCAAACGTAAGTTCACAAATATAGCTGAGCTAGTTGAACTTAATTAGCAGAGGAAACACTGAAGATATACATTGAACAGCCTACCAACAAAATATCCAACACACATTTGACATTGGAAGTACTGTATCTAAAGATTTACAATGACCAGTGGCCATGAAACACGGTTTTATCCTTCAACAGATGTAGATTAAACAAAAAAAAGCATAATATTTTAATGTTTCATTTTCAGGCCCTGTGAAACAAAACGCTTACTCTGAAACTCTGTGAAACTACCCACACGTTGTATTACACTAGGCCTTGACCAAACTCATGCATGTTTTGACAATATGTTGTAAAACAAAAGTAATTGTATATATTCAATTCAATTTAATTTAATTTATGAGTACATTTCAAGGTGCCATTTTTTTTGTCAAAACAGTGTAAGCATATATATGTGTGTGTGTGTGTGTGTCCAAAAATGGAAAACCTATATGATACATATAGAAACACTTGTCATATTTTTCTCCACATTTAATAACTCTCTCTCTCTTCTCCAGATGGTGAGAGTTTTTTTTTTTAATTGCGGCACGCTGGGGCTTATCCATCTCCATTAGATGCTGATTGTTGAAACGTGTTAATTATGATGGTTTTCACCATGCACAGGCACTGTCTCTCTACCGCGTTCATTAGCCTAATCTCAGCCCACTCAACACTCCGAGAACGGCACAGACTGTTTGCGGTGTGGGAGGGAGAAGTGGCGGTGGTGGTGGTGGGGGTGGTGGTGGAGGAGGTGGTGGAGGGGGAACAGCGAGGGGTAGGATTAAACTGTAGTTCGCTTCCTGTCTTGTTCATGGCATTTTACACTGCTGGGAATCTTAATTGTTCACTATTAAACACTTTATGTTTTTCTTTTTTTTTTTCAGGCTGTTCTGATGAACATTAACTTTTACTTGAGTTCACTCTTAAAGCTGTGGCCGCTGAGGGGCATCGGTCAGAATGTGCACACCAAGATTTTCTTCCAACAGGTTTATTGAAGAATAAAATGATTGTCTGTATGTATGTGTAGTGTGTGGTGTGTGTAGTGTGTGGTGTGTATGGGGTGTGTGTGGTTCTGCAGGAGACAACAGAGAGAGGCAATAATCAGCCATGTGCTAAATACAATTAACACAAGCTAAACATGAGCTACATGAAGCCTACACGTGTCTACTGCATGTCACAATAGTGGCCTAGCTTAGATGAACACAGCAAGACCTAGATTAGGCTAGATACATGAACATAGCACTACTGATAGACTTTAAGCTATAAACGGAAGTTAACAGAAGTACAGCATACTCTTAGTATACATCTCACGTAGGTAACCATAATAAAGGCTAAGGCACCATTTAACATTCAAACGGAAATGTAACCTAGCATCTCTGAGTGGCTAGGTCCACACTTCACTATAAACAATTACCTCGCGGTAAAATACACCCGCGAATCGCGTGCATCACGGTTATACAAAGTTTCTAAATGCTTAAAATATACTACACAGAACAGAATACAGGTACTCACTTGTTTCTGAACGCACACAAAGTAAGAAATATACATCGAAACACTATATAACGGCTAATTATCTAAACACACAATCATAGTTAACGCTAGCTTTCTCCTATTCACTGTCTTAATGAGGCTGTCGTTCTGAAGTCCCAGAGGGCAGCGTGCTCTCTGATTGGCTGGTTTGGAAGCATGCACTAGGCGTGATCAGCCCTTTGTTACAGCCGCCCCCAAATTTGTCCCTGCAAATTTGTCACCCGCAGAAGGGCTGACTGAGTCTGTGTCCACGTCCGTGTCCGGTATGGCGGGAAGGGCAATGAGGCGGGCAACAGGTCGGGTATAAGTTCTGTCCTTCACCTGGACAACAGCAGTCCGAACTCTTCCATCTGCCCCAGGGATGAGACTTGTGACGTGGCCAAGTGGCCACAGGGATCTTGGCAGCTGGGGGTCCACCACCATGACAATGGTCCCCAGTTGCAGCTGTGAGGTATCCTTGTGCCACTTAGAGCGGGTCTGTAGAGCCGGGAGGTATCGCTGGATGAAGTGAGTCCAGAACTGGTCAGCTAAGATCTGGGCATGTCTCCAACGGCGACGACTCAGCAGCTCCGATCCAGAGTACATTGCCTGTGGCAGTGAAGGGTCCCGCCGCCCCATGAGGAGCAGGTTGGGAGTCACTGGATCCACGTCGGCAACATCTGTGGACACATAGCCAAGGGGCTTGGAGTTTAGGACTCCCTCGACCTCTATCAGTACTGTCCGCAGGACTTCTTCTGGGAGAGGCTGAGGCTGGATGGTGGCGTACAACGCTGCCTTCACAGATCTCACTTCTCTTTCCCAGACACCCCCAAAGTGTGGTGCAGCTGGAGGGTTGAACTGAAAACGAATCTGGTACTTGGCTAGATGATCCTGGAGAGTGGGGTGCATTGACTTGAAAGCCTCCTGCAGCTCACGCTCACCTCCACGGAAGTTAGTCCCCTGATCAGACAGGAGCTCTGCCGGCTTCCCTCTCCTGGCAATGAATCTGCGGAGAGACATCAGGAAAGAATTGGTGTCAAGACTAGATAGGACGTCCAGGTGCACCGCCCGAGTTGTTAGGCACTTAAACAAGATGCCCCATCTCTTCTTGTGACGCCGGCCTACTTTCACTGTGAATGGCCCAAAGCAGTCCATGCCAGTGGAGAAGAAGGGGGGTTTCATTAGCCTCAATCTCGCTGGAGGGAGGTCTGCCATTTTGGGCACAGCTGGGTTTGCTCTCCATTTCTGGCAGTCTGGGCAAGAGCGCTGATGACGCTTGACTGCTTCACGGCCTTGCAGAATCCAATATTTACGGCGCAGCTCCGCAAGCAGTCGCTCTGCTCCAGGATGGTGCAGGCTCTTGTCTGTGGCCTGAATGATGAGCTGGGTGACTTTGTGTCGGGGGTCCAGGACCACTGGGTGGATAGCATCCAGGTCCAGCTGGTCGGTGCGCCGTAGCCTTCCTCCGACACGAATGAGCCTCACTGTCTCATCATACTCCGGGGCAAGACAGCGAAGCCTACTAGTAGCAGACACAAGTTTCCCAGCTTTCAGGAGGGTAAACTCCTCAGGAAAGCTGTCCTGCTGGGCTGTGCTGAGCACTTGTCTTTCTGCTTCCCGGTAATCATCTGCAGACAGACTGGCCTGGTCTGCCGCCGCCCCGTGACAGGCCCTAGCTACAGCCTCTGTGAGCTCCCCCAGAGAGGAGAACTGGGTGGCATCAGGCAGCACTGAGGTTGAGGCGGTTGTGGAAAAACAGCACACAGTGGATTTTCTCAGCTCTGAAGTGTCTTCTGTCTCTCCCACCGAAGGCTGTGTAGGCCAGAGGTTGGGTGTATGTCGCAGAAAGTCTGGACCTTGACTCCATCTGCTGTTGCTTGCCAACTCCAGCAGTGTCTTTCCCCGTGTGATATCGTCGGCTGGGTTGTTGGCTGTATCCACATATCTCCAGGCACGGGTGTCAGTCAGCTCCTGGATCTCGGCCACACGGGTGCCGACAAAGACCTTGTATCGACAGGAGTCTGACTGGAGCCAGGTGAGGACTGTGGTTGAGTCAGTCCAGAGGACAACATCACGGATAGGCACAGTCAGCTCTCTCTGTAACAGTGAGGCCAGCTGAGCAGCTGTGAGTGCAGCACATAACTCGAGCCTCGGCATCGACAGTTGCTTCTTTGGGGCTACTCTGGACCTTGCAGACAAGAAGGACACCTCAACATAACCATCGGGGCTCTCTGCTCGCAAGTAGGCCACCGAGCCATAGGCTTTCTCGGAAGCGTCTCCAAATATGTGCAGGTCTCTCTGACACTCGAAGGTGTCCATCTCCGGGCTCACGTAGCAGCGAGGCAGTGATATTTGGGATAGGTGCTGCAACTCCTCTTCCCAGCTCAGCCAGGGCAGCAGGACGTCGTCTGGGAGTGACGGGTCGTCCCACTCTCGCTGTTTGTCCCACAAATGCTGCACTAAGACTTTGGCCCGTGTTGTGAAAGGGGCAATGTAGCCTAGTGGGTCATACAAACGGGCCAGGACGCTGTATATGTTCCGCATGGTGGGCACGGGCCTGTCCAGCATCCGGTACTTGTAGCCCAAGGTGTCTGAGCTGCAGTGCCAGCGGAGCCCCAAGGTCAGCTCTTGTGGGTCAGTGCTGGACTCGTTAAGCCACAGCTCACTGCTCTCGGACCTAGCTTCTATCGGTAGGTGGCTGATGACATCTGGGAGGTTACTGGCCCACTGGCGCAGTTCAAATCCACCGGTTGCCAGCAGTGCTGTGAGCTTGTCCACCAGACGCCGGGCTTCTTCTACAGAGCGGAGGCTCTGCAGGCAGTTATCCACATAGAATGAACGCTCTGTGGACAGGCGGACATCCTCATCCGGCTGGCTGTGGTCAAACACGTGCTTCTGCAAGGCAAAGCTGGCACAACAGGGGCTACATGTTGTGCCAAATGGCAGAACTTGCCATATGTAGACATTGGG
The DNA here is from genome assembly GCF_963854185.1 of Sardina pilchardus. Classification (NCBI taxonomy): domain Eukaryota; kingdom Metazoa; phylum Chordata; class Actinopteri; order Clupeiformes; family Clupeidae; genus Sardina; species Sardina pilchardus. The sequence continues at coordinate 13,043,735 of NC_084996.1, read as the reverse complement.
TGATTCTTCGGTCTTCAGGTTGCGCCATAGGAATCGTAGCAAGGGCTTGTCCTCAGGGAGCAGCCTCACCTGATGAAACATGCCCTTGATATCGCTGCTTACAGCGACTGTGTGTTCTCTGAAGCGCAGGAGAACGCCCAACAGACTTGAACTGAGGGTGGGGCCAGGTAACAACAGCTCATTCAAGTTGTATCCCTTGTACACATAAGAGCAGTTAAAGACTATCCTGTTCTTTCCGTTATGGCTTACCATATGATGCGGGATGAACCAGGATTCAGCTGCATCTCTCAGCTCCTCTTCTGCAACTTTCACTGCATAGCCGGCCTTCTCCAGCTTGTCAATCTCTGCACAGTAGGCCGCTGCTCGCTTTGGGTCTCTAAGCAGACGCCTCTCAGTACTTCGGAGATTGGCTAACACGGCCTCCTTCGGTGCCTTGAGCTGTGGCATGTTCTTCACCCTAAGGAGAGGGGTGGCGTAGCGTTGAATACCATCAACACTGACGCGCGTAGTCTTTGCTTCTAACAGGTGGATGGCATCCTGATCCTGTCTAGAGCGTGTGACGAGCTTCTCACTCCTGTAGGGGAGTACATCTAATTGCCACAGTCTCTCAACACTCTGATGGAGCTCAGCAGTGGGTGAAAGGGAGATGTGGAGACACTGCTGTGCTGAAGCCTGCTGCTTGATCTGCTTTGTTGGCCCTTGTAGCGCCCAGCCCAGCCTTGTCTTCACCGCTGCAGGTGCTCCCGGGGGACCCAGACGCACTTGCTCCACTGGTGTGATGAGGTGGGGGTAATCAGACCCGATTAACAGCAGAGGACGTACTCGGTTCAGCGCCTTGAGAGGAATGTCTCTTAAGTGCTTGTGCTTCCTCTGAAGTGCTTTGACGGGGTATGTGTGCTCCGCCAATCCCAGCTGATCAGCTGTAAAAGCCCTATTGATCTTGAATGACTTCTGTGGCTGATCCACTGGGGAGATGGAAAATGACACCGCTGTACCACGTAGCACTCGGACATCCTGCCGGACAGTCCGAAGTGCCAGGTCTTCGGTCTCACCGGTGAGCTTGAGACTTTGGGCTGCTGCGGGCAGGAGTATGGTCCGCTCCGACCCATCATCAAGGATTGCGTATGTCTCCAGGGTGTGGGCTCCATTCCGCAGCAGCACTTTGCTCACTTTGAGCAGAACCTGGCTGCACCCTGCCCGCCTGTCTAGGTACAGGATTTCATTAGTTGTGCTGACGAGGCAAGATGTGTTCTCCGCAGGCTTAGCATTCACCTCGTGCAACACTCGCAGATGTCTTCCCTTGCACTCTTCACACAACACTTTGAGACGACATTGAGCTGCTTGGTGCCGGCGGGCACATCGCCAGCATGCCTTGTTAGTCTTGATCCAAGCAGTTCTTTGGTCCACTGTGAGCTGTGCAAAGTTTGCACACTGGTTGAGGAAGTGCTGGTTGTGGTTGCAATAGGGGCAATACGCGGTCTTCTCTGGTGGCTTGGCAGTGGCGACTGTCTTGGTTATGGCTTGAGTGTTCTCAGACTGATCTGTTGTATGCAGAATGCTAGTGTTCTTTACCCCTTTGCCTTCACGTCGTCGCTCTGTCTTGGGCCCAGAGTTGCTCTTGTCCTCTCTATGCAATGACTCGTATACAGTCTCCTGAATTTTCAGCTCGTAATTGAGCCAGTCTGAGAAGTGTAGGAGGCTTGGGACGGTGATGCGCATGGGGTACAAGAACCTCTTGAACTCTGCCCGCATGTCTTGAGGCAGCTTTGACAGGAGCCTCGTCACATGGGAACCGCAGCTGAGCTCTGTCTGTCCACTGTCCCCTAGCTGATCTAACATGCCTACCAGCGCTCTCACTTTCAGTGCAAACTGCTTGAATCCATTGGTGTCGCCACGTGCAATACTTGGGGCTTCCATCAGCTCTGCAATCCTCCTAAGTGATAGCTGGTGTGGCTGTCCATAGTGCTCTATTAGACTGGCCATCGTATCTGTATAGGGCTGTGGAGAGTTTGTGTACGAATCGGCGATGAGAAGGGCCCCTTCATATTTAAGGTGGTCGACCAGGATCTGATACTTGAAGCGCTCTGATGAGTCGACTGGCAGCAGATTGTCCAGGGCCACCTTGAGTCTTGCGAACTCCCTCGGGTCCCCTTTGGAGAATACTGGAATTGTGGGCTTCGGACCACGGTACACGGGGCTTGGGCATTGGGGAGGTGGCACCTGTTTGGTCTTCAGGTCCCGCAGTAGTCCGGTAAGCTCTGTTACCAGGTCCGGCGCCATGGGTGGTTGCTGGGGCACGTATGCATTGCTATCTATTACAGGAGGTGGTGGCGGTGGCCAGAGTCCGGTGTCTGTAGGCAACACGTGTCCACTGGTCAGTGGAGGTGGCGGCGGCGGCAGCAAGGGGAACGGTTCCGAACTGTCATCCTGCTGTATGGGACGTGGCCATTGGGGTTGTGGAGGGTGGAGAAGAGACTGCATTCGTGATGGTGGAACTGGCTGCGTGGCTCCTTCATCAAGTCGCCTGTGTAGGTCCATCATCTGTCGCTGCATCTTCTGATTATCCTCCCGTAGTTGATTCAGTGCATCGAGGACCTCCAGCGTGGCTTGTGAGGTGGGCTCACGCGGGAGTGAAAAGGGTGTGCTCTGATACAGGGGGCCAGTCGTGTTTGGTAGGCGCAGGTACTTGGTGTCCGCTCCATGTGCAGCCCCCAAGTCCTCATCTAATGCAGGGGGAGTGAGAGGTGTCATCCTGGCATATCTCTCAGTATCTCCATCCATGCTGTGGTAGGGGCGCTGTTGCTCGGAGGGGTACTCTGCATGCTGGGGAACGTAGGCAGCCCGTGGTTTTGGTGGGAAGGAGACTGCATAGTCATCCATCCAGGCTGGTTGGTGAGTCGTTCGTCGGGGACGAGCACCAGGAGGGTGCTGAGTTGTTCTCTCTTGGAACATCTTGGGTGAATCCTCAGTGGTCACAATAATTCTCACTGGAGCCTCCAAATGTTCTGATGAACATTAACTTTTACTTGAGTTCACTCTTAAAGCTGTGGCCGCTGAGGGGCATCGGTCAGAATGTGCACACCAAGATTTTCTTCCAACAGGTTTATTGAAGAATAAAATGATTGTCTGTATGTATGTGTAGTGTGTGGTGTGTGTAGTGTGTGGTGTGTATGGGGTGTGTGTGGTTCTGCAGGAGACAACAGAGAGAGGCAATAATCAGCCATGTGCTAAATACAATTAACACAAGCTAAACATGAGCTACATGAAGCCTACACGTGTCTACTGCATGTCACAATAGTGGCCTAGCTTAGATGAACACAGCAAGACCTAGATTAGGCTAGATACATGAACATAGCACTACTGATAGACTTTAAGCTATAAACGGAAGTTAACAGAAGTACAGCATACTCTTAGTATACATCTCACGTAGGTAACCATAATAAAGGCTAAGGCACCATTTAACATTCAAACGGAAATGTAACCTAGCATCTCTGAGTGGCTAGGTCCACACTTCACTATAAACAATTACCTCGCGGTAAAATACACCCGCGAATCGCGTGCATCACGGTTATACAAAGTTTCTAAATGCTTAAAATATACTACACAGAACAGAATACAGGTACTCACTTGTTTCTGAACGCACACAAAGTAAGAAATATACATCGAAACACTATATAACGGCTAATTATCTAAACACACAATCATAGTTAACGCTAGCTTTCTCCTATTCACTGTCTTAATGAGGCTGTCGTTCTGAAGTCCCAGAGGGCAGCGTGCTCTCTGATTGGCTGGTTTGGAAGCATGCACTAGGCGTGATCAGCCCTTTGTTACACAGGCTACTCTCATGACACAGAACGTATGACCTGCTGCCTGTGTGGTAAGATCATTCATTTTGAACAGAGGAGGCTTTGCCATTCATGACACCAATATACAGTTATTTTTTAAATCAAGTGTTGGTTCAGGCTGATTATGCTCCTCAACTCATGTGAACTGTTAGCTGCTGTCAGGATATGGTGTACCTTTCAAATGCAACCAGCAGAGGGGGTTTGTTGCACATTTATGATTTTAATGGACAGTTTGGAGCTTCCCACAGTGAGAAAGCTGTGGTCCATCTATATAAACAGGTTAACAATTCTGTGCATTCACAACCCAGTTCATGGGAAAGAGTAGCTCGCATATCAGTTGTATCGCAGAGGACCAACCGTGGCAGCTTTTAAATTCTCTCTCCCAGAGACATATGTAACACCATGTTAATCCTCTTTCAGTGTTATTAAACGTGCAAAATTTGCCATCGTGTTGGATTATTGCAATAGGATTCAAACATGTGGCTTTGATCTGGTGGCTTAGGCCGACTCTAAATCCTTTACCCTACTGTAGGAATAAAATTTCACCAGTGTCACAAAAGAGAAACTAATGCTGTGTTGTAAACGCCTCACAGCTCAAATATCAGAGTTATTTTATTTGAGAGGGAAGGCGGGTAAGAAATGAAGCTATACCTTGGGACTATTAGGATTTCATTGCATCAGCTGTTTTTAAGGAGTGGAACGTGAAGAAAAAGCGTTTAAATCCCAGTCTGACAACCTGCTCAGTCTTTTATAATTCTACAATTGGTGGTGGGTACCTCGAACAAACCTTGCAAAAAGAAAATTCAGTAGAGACTACAGTGCCGTTTCGAGTGTAGCATGGTGCCGTATCACAAGTGAGGGAACATGGCATCAGGACACACATACATACAGACACACACACACACACACATGCACGCACGCACACACACGCAAGCACGCATGCACGCTCACACAATGCATGCACGTGTGCTCACACACCTCAAAATATGCTTCACAGAGCTGGCAGAAAGTTTTTAAGTGAGATGATATGTAACAAGACAACACACACACACACACACACACACTCCCAACATTCACACCCAATGTCTGGCTTGATTAAAGCTTTAAAGTCCAAAAGTGAAATATGACACATTCAGTTTCGGTGGGGGGATGTTCACACTCATTCCCTTGGACCATTTCGCAAACAAAGTGTCCAAAGAACACATGGTAAATTAGCTCTCCGCAGCATCTTGTTACACCTTTCCTCACAGGTTCAAAAGGCCCCTCTCCTCCCAACTTTACGACTTCCTTAACCCAAAAAGGCCCATTCTGAGAACCAAAGAAGAAGAAGGAGAAGAAGAAGAAGAGGGCTTCCCCAGAGCATACTGATAACATATTGGCAATGTCAGGAAAACTCAGGGGGCCCATAATGGTCTCACAGCTCCATTTCAAACGTGGTTAACCCTTCGGGTGATTTATCACTCCAGGGGTCAACAGGGGACAGTCTGCCCAGCACAGAGGCTCTCCGCCTGGGTCTGGAATGGGCTGGGGGAGGGGGGGAGGATGGTCATCCCGATCCAGGATCCATGCAGGAACTCTGTATTTAGAATACAGATACTGTTGTGGGATGTCAGAGTGTGCTCTTGGCTACAGGGGATAAGGTAGCCACCCCGTATTATGGAATGTATTACCATAACTCAGCATAAGCCACTGTTCAGAGAGGACGGGCGGTGGAGCTGGAGAAGATAAGCATGTGTGCACCTTCTCCTCTTGCCTTTTTGCTCTCTCTCTCTCCCTCTCTCTCTCTCTCTCTCTCTCTCTCTCTCTCTCTCTCTCTCTCTCTCTCTCTGTCTCCCTGAAATGTGGCACATTTGTCAAAGGCTGGAGCCAGCTAAAACAGTTGCCTGAAAGAAACATTTCAAGACCCACTAACCCCCCCCCCCCCCCCCCCCCCCCCCGCCTTGAGAGCCCCTCCTCAAATTGCCCTCTCCAAAAAAAAGCAGAAGAGGAGAAAAGGGCAAGAAAGAGAGAGATCCCCTCCCCTCCCTTTTTCTCCTCAGATTTGTTGCCTTTTCATCCCCGAAAGTCCGTCTCCCGGAACAAAAGCCGGAGCTTCAGATGTGAGTAAATGATAGAGAAAACGGGGAAGCCGGCCGCATTCAGGCCTGATTTCATCACGCCCATAAATCTCGGCGAAATCAAAGCCCCCTCGGCGGCCGGCCCTCCCCTCCGCTCTTTGTGTTGCTAATACACATTAGGCCCCGGCTGGCTGCCCGCTTTGAGCATCACCGGGATGGACCGCTCTCTCTTTCCCTCTCCCCTCTCTTTTTCCCCCCCTCTCTTTCTCTCTCTGTCCCTCTGTACCTCTCTCTCTCTCCCTCTCTAATTCTCTTACTCTCCCTCTCTGTCTCTCTCTGTTGCCGGAGCTGCAGATGTGGTAACCCGGAGACGCCTTTAACCTCTGAACCTGCCCCGCTTTAAAGGGGTGCCACTGGCTCTCTCTCTCTCTTTCTCTCTCTCTCTCTCTCTCTCTCTCTCTCTCTCTAACAGCTATGGGGTGAAGAGCGGGCGGCAGCAGGGGTGGGGGGAGGCTCCCCAAGAATGTGCCGGAATCTCAGCCCTGCTGCTCCCCTCACCCCCCGTCTCCCTGGGACCCTGCGATGCTGATATATGGGTTTCAGATGAACAGAGAGGATGAAGGAGAGGTGGGAGAGTGAAAGGATGCGTGGAAGGAGGAGGCGGAGGGGTAGGAGGGAGTCGGGCTCTGCCCCCTCTGCCACTAGGTGACGTTTTTATTCCTGCCCCCCCCCCCCCCTTGTGAAAGCCACGCACACATGTATATAAACACCGACACAAAAAAACACAGGCTGCTGGCCACTATGAATGCATTGGAGCTCAATTATATGGAGAGGAGAGAGGTTTTTTTTTATTTTTTAAAGAAAAAGCACTCCGAGACACTCTTCCTGCCCACTTCGGTCTCCCTCTCTCTTCCGCCCCTGACCCCATCCGTCTCGAAGTTCACTCCTGAAGAAAAGCACGGGTCACTCGCGCCACAAAGCCGTCCGCCGGGCAGCCGGTGAACACTGAATGATCACGGGGAATTTTTTTTAGAAAAGCCATAGAAGTCGTGAAAAAAAAAAAAAGAATGACTTTGTGACCCGCGAAAAAGCCGCGTAAAAAAGAAGAAAAAAGCTTCGCCGCACATCAGGGACGCCGGTCGGGTGGGTGTGACTGCAGCTTTGGCAACTGTCCTCCACTGCGTAAATTGGAAGGGAGAAACCTCCTCTGACACATTAGTGGCTCTCCATCAACTTCGCCTGCCGCTCCGCTCTATGTTTAGCCATTTATGAGATGGAGGAGATGTGAAGGCTGCAGAGGCTTCGCTGGTGCCAGACTTCTATCTGGAAGGGGGAGGGGAAATCAATGGGCATTTTGGGGAAGGGGGGGGGGGGGGTAAAAAAAAGTGTGACTTTCAGCCCATGCGTTATTCCTGTTGACTTTCACACTTTGGCTTCAGCTCACTCACAGGGGCCCTCTGGTGTGATGCTTCTTCTGCTTGTTGCCGTCCAGAGTGACTCATTTGAGGAATTTTCCTGTCGGTTCGTGGTAAACATCCACTTTGCATCCACTTACCAGTTTCACCCTCTCCACCTCCCTCAGCTGTCCTCACATGTGGCCTGCGGAGAGAGCGGCACAGGGCCTGATGGGACGCGACCCCAACTTTTTTTTTTTTGTTGTTTGTTGTGCCTTTAATTACAGAAGTGGTGTCTCTCATTTGCCTCTGCAGCTTGGGAGTCTTTTGGGATGTTCAAGTGGATCTTCCTGCTCCAGCTAGCCCACAGAAGCAGCAGGGGCTCCTCTGATCTAAACAGGGGCTGCGAGCACACTACTGGATGGTGGCGAGCGAGGGGAACACAAAAAATGTAACACGCTGCCAAAGAAGAGCTGAAGAAAGTAACCTCTATCGCACATTAGTGACTCATAAAAGAAGCCTTTGGAGAATCTGTGTGACCTTGTAATTTGTCCCATTGGATCAGAGAGTGTTTGTTAATGTCAAGGCTAATTGCCTTTGCAGTTGTTTGTGACACAGTGAAAAGTATTTAGCCCTGAGTCACGGATCTTTCCCTGACCTCGAGTGCCCCAATCATTTCAATCTCATAAATGAAAATGCTTTGAAATCTGACACCTGAGTCACAACGTTTGTTAATTTCACTATTAAACGTTTTTTTTTTTGTAAATCACCGTCTTGCTTCAGCCTCCACCTTCGGCCGGGCAGCCGAGCTCATTTGTCCTGGCCGGGGCTGCTGCGCGACTAGCCTAACTGGGGGTTAATGGTGGCCCCTCCTCCTCCGTGGGGACTGGCTAATGGCACCGGTCACATTTGTCAGTCTGTCACCTCCGAGAGACCGGTGCGGCGGCGGCAGCGGCAGCGCACACTCACGGCAGCATGACGGAGCTGGGTTCAGCTCAGGTAATGGGGTGAAATGTGACGGGAGTCATCCCTCACTGGCCCTAAGCAGACGGCTGGAGTGGACGCTACCCCCACCGCTTCGCCGACCCCCCCAATCCCTCCCCCCTGCCCCCCCCCACCCACACTTCCCCTGATTAAGTTAAGAGGAACTACTGTAGACCAGCGAGGGGGTCATGTGTCTAGATGGGTTGGTTTAACCTTACTGACCCAGTCCGAGCCTTTAGTGGCGACAGCTCTGGGCGCTGTGGCTTGGAGGCGAACCGACTGTGTGTGTGTGTGTGTGTGTGTGTGAGTGTGTGTGTGTGTGTGCGTGTGTGTGTGAGTGTTTGTGTTTGTGTGTGTGGGGGTGGATTGTCCATCTGAGTGACTAAAGAGATTGGTTTGTTTGGCCTCCTCCCTCCGTGTGACTGATGACCAGGATTCTGGTGAACTGGGTGTTCAAATAGTGGACAAATGGAGAGAACATTGCACCCAGGGCAAACAGGCAGCCGCCTCTGCAGTCCCTGACTGATGAACCCTTTAATGACAGGCTGCCTCTGATGCATCCGTCTATTGACTGACTCAGGACTCATCAACGGCCACTGATCCCTCTCCCACAGGAGGGGACAAGATGAGGTGCAGGCTCTCTGCTGTCGGGGCTCGGTGGGCATAGCACCACAACATTTTTGCTTTGGTGTTGTCGTATCTTTGCAGTTGTCGTTCTCCCCTCATACACACGCACGCGCACACACACACACACACACACACACACACACACACAATGATGGTGCACCTTAATCATGGTCATGAAACCACTAAAACACTGCAGAGTAAACAGTGGTGTAACCCTTATATCCTGGTCCAGAGGGCTCTTATTTCCAGGTCGTATTATGGTCAGATTCATATCTCTCTCTCCCTCTCCCTCTCTCTCTCTCTCCCTCCCTCTCTCTCTCTCTCTCTCCCCTTCCCTTTGTCTATCATCGCATTGGTGAGCGGTTTCCTCTGGGGGTAAAATGTGTGCGCAGGCCGGATTAGATCTCCACTATGAGTGCCTCGGTCTAATCACATCCAGCCCCGTCCTATCAGCGGAGCAGCTTTTACTGCCCCGACTCTCCTGCGGGAATGACCGGCTGTAAACGGAGGTGTTCTTTTTTTTTTTACTATTTCAGCCTTTAAGACACAACAATCAGAGGTCATTGTGACAAATCGGAGAGGGGGAAATATCAGACTTGTGCCCAGTGTTATATTGAACAATAATAAAATGGTAACTTGTTTAAGTAGAAAACTGGAATATCACGCGACAGGATACGAAATTCTTCGAAATTCAGGGTACTTCTCTAGCCAACATCACAGAAAGCTTCGGAGATGGATACTCATATTTATATTTTTGTGAACAAACAAATCAGAGACCTCCACTATCTCATTACCAATCACAGATGGCAAAAAACTACAAAACTAATACCGTTACTTATTTCTACGTTCAGAACACCACACACAGTTAGTCCGTGACCTGTGTGTTGTCTGTTGTCTTGTCTAGTAGCAAGAGTTCTGTTTCATCCATTAAAAGAATTCCTACATCTGTGACGATAACGGGACACAGTCCGTTGACGGACAGATCGTTGTTCAGTGTAAACAGCTGAGACCAGACTGGACATGCCTGTCAGTCAGTCTGAGTCATCTGGTACACAGGTAGCCGATGGGGACCATGTCACAGCAAAGGGCCACGGTCACTGGGAACAGTCAACAAGTCCCGTCATGCTCTTTTAAGCACATGTGAGGTTTGTTGGTTCAGTGATGGCTGACTATGTCTGCATGTGGGAGAAAGAAACAGACAGTCAAAGAGTGAGAATGAGAGATAGAGGGATACGTGAGAAGTGATTTAAAGATGCTTGTGAGTGTGTGTGTGTGTGTGTGTGTGTGTTTGTGCGTGTATCATGTGTTTACATGCATGCCTATGCCCATGGGTACAAAACACAGCACAAAGTATGCGCACCGCCGACCTGTTAATTGGCCCAGCATACCGTTGCATCGCCTGCCTCCACTCTCTCTCTCTCCCTCTCTCTCTCTGTCTCTCTCTCTTCTCTCTCTCTCTCTCTCTCTCTCTCTCTCTCTCTCTGTCTCTCTCTGTATTGACACCTTCCAGTCCTCCCCTCTCTGGCTAATGACCAGTTCCATGTTCGACCTTGCCCACGGTGTGTCAGAGCCGAATGAGATGCAGGCAATCCCTAAGCGCAGACACACACGCACACACACACACACACACACACACACATACACACACACACACACACACACACACACACACACACACACACACACACACACACACACACACAAACACACACACACACACACAAAAACACACACACACACACACCAGATCGGGGCGCCGGGAATGATGTAACACTCCTGCCCGTGCTGAGGACACCTCATTACTGACCGAAGGGGGGAATCCGTGTCAGTAATGAATCAGATCCGGATGGGAAATTGGCTAAAGGGAAGTCCACGTCTTCAGCAGCCAGCCCTCTCTTCTCTCTCTCTTCTCTCCCTCTCTCTCTCTCTTCTCGTTCTCAGCCACCCCACATGCATGCAAGACATAATCTCATTACTGCTTTTTCCCTGGTGGGGTTCTGGGAGGTGGAGGGTGGAGGAAATAGAGACGGAGAAGCCACTGAGCCTCGACACGCCACGGGAGCCATGCGGCGAAGATGAAACGCCGGTTTAATTGGAAAAATCCTGTCAAGGGGGCCCGGTCACTGTGGTGTGTTGAGTGAGAGGACGGTGCTGACCGACCCGTTTCAGGTCACTTTCCAAGGGTCTGTGTGTGTGTGTGTGTGTGTGTGTGTGTATGTGTGTATGCCGTGCCCAGACCATGCGCCGCAGTCTGATGCTCACACGGGTGCTATTTGTCACCGATGCTCTGCAGATGCTCTTCTCGTGTGTGTGTGTGTCTTGGCCAAGGCGGCTTTCCCCGGAAAAGGGCGAGGTTTTTGCGGAAAAACACAAATGGGCCTGGCCACTCCTCTGGCGTGCGGCAAACATCACATCAACGTCAACCGTCCGACCGCCACACGGGAGGTGCCGCTCTTCAGCTCTGAATCAGCTCGTCTCTGTTAGCACTCTGCGTGCCACACTCACACTCATCTTTACCCCAGGACTCAAACAAGCCTATAGACCTGCATTCAAAAAAAGAGCATGAGGTGTGTGTGTTAGTGTGAGTGTGTGCGTGTGTGTGCATGGCTTGTGGTTAACCAGAAAGAGAGAGAAAAAAAAACACCTCAACAGTTAATCACAGTCCTCTTCTCTCAGACAAAAAAGAACATGATTCAGCTCAGTGCGTGCATGCTCCACCCGCCCCTCACCCTCACCCCCACCCTCGCCCCCACCCCCCCCGCCCCCATCTCCATGAGCCCAGCGCTGGCACGCACTCCACGCGGCTCGCCCACGGCTCACACACCAGCAGCCAGACGCCACAGAGATGGCGCGAGAGAGAGAGAGGGAGAGAGGTGTTAAGGGAAACCGAAATTTGTTTGCCTCTCGACAGAATTTCATTTGCAGCTTCGGTCTCAGTGTGTGTGTGTGTGTGTGTGTGTGTGTGTTTGTGTGTGTGTTTGTCTGTGTGTGTGTGTGTGTGAGTGTGTGTGTGTGTGTGTGTGTGTGTATGTCGGTGTCGGTCATGCCATTTCATGCCTTTGCTTTCCCTGCTCTCTCAATGAGGAGATTTCATGCTATGCTGCCGTTGCGGCAACAGTGATACGGAATGGCACTCATACAGATGTGTGTGAATACAGGCCTTTCATCATCAGTGTATCTTCAAAGTTGACTATACACTTGTGATAGATGAGATGTCAATAGAAGCTTCTTCCGTAACAAGAATGTTTGGTTCGAGTCCAAAAAACCTAACCTGTTGCTCAAATGATTCTTAACCACGCACTGAGGGAAAAATGCAGATGGACTATATAGACTGCATCTTGAATAGGGTGAGGTGATTTAGTTAGTTCTGCATTCTTGACACGTTCTGTTCCCAACACCAAAGTCAGTCTTTTAAAAAAGCTCGAGAGCTTTATTTCTTCTCAGTGGCCATCAATGTCACCGTGTGAGTGAGTGTCTACTAATGGGCCAGTTGACCTCTGACCTCCAGTCCCATTGGTCGCCCTCTCCTCTCAATAGACGACGGGAGTGTGTGGCGTTTTGGCTTTCGACAGGACTGGTCACGTGACACCACCGTGTTACGGTAACAGTGACAACAGTTTTTTTTTTTTTTCGTACTCCTTTGCGTAAGTCTCCTGAAATACTTGTGAATTCCTCGGACATGCTAGGACAGCTTTGCCATACTCCACAGACAAAACACATTCACCTATATTGACTTACACCGACGTAAATGTGTTTACTTATAAAAGAGATTTAACCCATTGAAAAACAGATGTGAAGATTCAGTGATATGTTTATGTAGGGCCTCAAAAGAGAGACAAAGAAAGATAAAAATGTGAGTCGCGGAAAAAAAAACAGCTCTTCCGAGACAAAGAGAGAAAGAGAGGGAACGTTGCGAAGGGGAAAAAAAAAAGTGAGCTCTGTTCAGACAGCATTATGTGTCTTTGGGGAAGGGGTCATGGCCGGCCGGGAGAATGAGCGCGGAGCTTTCCGGCAATCCTGGGGAATCATGGGAAAATGGCAGGCTGAATCCCTTCATCCCCTCCTTGGGCTGTCCCTGTCCTCCTCCGTCCTCCGTCAGAGGCCTGGCTCGCCGCTCCGCTCCGCTCGGCCAGCGCACCGGTTCATAATCCGCACTGATGGATGTCGCACGCCTTGACCCATGCTCTTCATGTGTGCTGGAGCGCTCTTCAGGAGAGAGGCTGCGCCCACTGGATCTACTAGACGTCTGTACAGCAAAACACACACGCACACACCAGTACTTTATATAGCTGATGATTCATTACTATGATGCAGTACATGCTTTCTCTCTCTCTATCTCTTCCCCTTGTCTTTCTCTCTTTTTCGCTCTTTCTCTCTATCGCTCTTTCTCTAACCCCTGTCTGTCTCTCTCTGTC
>NC_084996.1:12977913-13027913 GCF_963854185.1 Sardina pilchardus | reverse complement strand
CCACCCATGCTGAAAAACACCCAAACCCCGACAAAGGCAGATCCGCCACACCAAAGCGCCTTAAAGCCAGAGGCGTGCCCGCTAACGACCTGTGGTGAGCTTGCTCGTCCGTGTCTCGCCCACCGCCGCTGCTGTGGCCCAGTGTTGAGTGACCCCAGCTGGGCAGGAGAAGAAAAAAAAGACCCGCAGCGCTGCTGTTGTTGTGCCATCACAAAGTTGCGACTAGCGTTCCGACGGAGAGGGCAAACAGAGAGTTCAGTGACACGCTGCATTGTCATCTTTCTCTCTCTCTCTCTCTCTCTCTCCTCTCTCTCTCTTCGCCACGTCTGTGCAGAGAGTGAGATAGAGAGAGAGAAAGAGAAGGATAGAGAGAGACATGAGATAGAGAGAAAGACAGAGAAGGAGAGAGAGAGAGAAAGAGAAGGAGAGAGAGAAAGAGAAGGAGAGAGAGAGATGGTCATTACGCGGGTGCAGAAAACACGGCCCGTCCACTCGGAGTCCGAGCCTCAGAGCCCACACGGCCACTGTCTGGACGCTGTCATCTCGTCTCTGGTCTCGGCGGACGTTTTGTCCAGGAGCCCAAACAGCGCAGTTCAAGTTGAGTGTTTCGGAGGCGTCATAAAAAGTTAAAGGACAGAGGTTAAGAGAGGGATAAATTGTGCGCAGTGACTTGGACACATCCCAACGGAAAAACATCCAAGATGGTGAAATATGGAGTGGGCCTCAGGCTCGGGGTCAGCTGTTGTTCATTTGCACTAATATCAGGATACCATCTACCAGTGCCTAAAGTCTTGCTTTGCTTTTTGGAAGAATAATGTTATGAATATACAGTTTATATTTTGACTGAAATCTTGGCCCGAAAGGGCACTTCTTGGCCACCAGTAACAGTCAGAAGGTTGATGTGCCATGTCAATTGAATTGGACGCCACCTGTATGACATTGTGGTTGTGATGAGAGAGTGCGTGTGGATGAGCGTGCGGATGTACAGTATGTCACGGGTGAGGTCAGATATTATATTCCTCTGAGACTCCGTCTGTGAGACTCTCATGCGCTCCAACTTTCCCGATCTTAAGCGGCTTTTCGGTGAGATTAATTGCAACAAAAAGGGGGCTCTCGTAATGTATGTCAGACCGTCAGTTTATTTCAGGTCGTTGATTAGCTCTCCGAGTCGAGAAGTGAAGGCCCCTTTGAACAGAGCCCCGAGCTTCTGAATCTCCCCAGCTGGTCATGCCGCTTGAGCGGAACATGTCATCCCTCCCTCGACTCTGAAAACGATTATCTTTTCTGTTTTTTTTTCTTCTTCTCCTTCTTCACTCGCAGCACGAAGCCCCTCTTTAAATCTGGCACGGCTTTGATCCTGCGGTTTCTCGCGATTTGTTTCTGATTAGCCTGCAATTTCGCTGCAGCCTTCATGTGGATACCTCCTTCCTCAGCCCTTGGAGCAGTGAACCCGCACCGAGCCCGCTCACCAGCGACAGGAAACGGAGAGGACAGCAAGAGAGAGAGAGAGAGAGAGAGAGAGAGAGAGAGAGAGAGAGAGAAGGGTTAGATGGGAAAAAGATGGGGGGACAAGCCAGGCAACTGAAAACAGACCTCCATGAATCAGACGCTTCACCATCGGGCCTCCTTTAGGCCACATCTGTGCTCCAGCTAGACCTGGTCAAGACAGGCCAGACGGGACAGACACTCAGAAACACATCGGAAACCTCCACCACCACCACCCCCCACCCTCCTCCTCCTCCTTCCCCCCCCCCCCCCCCCCCACACTCTCTACTACTACATGACTCTACTCACCCCCAAAAGCCCACCTCTCCACCCCTCCACCCTAGCGCGCACCGCAGCGTGATGGAACCCAGAGAGGACGGGCCTGTCAGCGCGGAGGATCCGCGTCTCCTCTCCACCCGAGCTCCATCTCGCCGACATGACATCCGCTGTGACGTGACTCAGAGGGCCGTAAAACAATGGACCTCTCCCCCCCCCCCCCTCCAGAGCGTCTGTGGCCCATTACGGGGGGAAAAAAGCAGCAGACGGGAGGGTAAGCGTCCAGGATCATTGTCCTGACCGTTAAAAAAACGCAGATGCCCCCCCCCGCCAGTCCAGACTCTGAAGTTTCTCGTCCAGCGCTGAATGTGTTTCATCGCCGTTGAAATGCAGCCATTGATGCAACATATTCTATCTGTGGCCGTGAGGAAGAAGAAAAGACGGTGACGTGAGAGACGAAGAGCGCCAGTGTGGCAGCACAGCCCTGAGCTCATCCCATTGAAATCGGAGAACAGACATCGCCGGTTGGACGCTGTGAGTTTCTTCCCCCCTCGGAGCAGAGAAGCTGCCGACGGAGGAAGCCAAGACTCTGGAGAGAAAACGTTTATCTTGGCACGTGAACCTGTGCCGAAACGGCGAGGTTTTTTTTTGTTTTGTTTTGTTTTTGCTTTTTGCTTGTTTTGTTATTTAAAAAATAGGGGTAGGAAGAGAGAGGGATAAGGTCCAAAAAAGCCTTTCTTTCTCTTTATCTCTCTCTTCCTCTCTCTCTCTCTTTGATCTTTCTCATTCCCACATAGCGACTCCTAGGCGGTTGCACTCGCTCGTCCACACGCTGGGGCCACGCGCGGCACACAGAAAGAGCGTAGGGACCCGCCAGCTGTCTCAGACCATTCATCACACGCTGTGGAGCAAGTAGAAACCTCAATCCAAAGCCCCATAGTGACTGAGTAAGTGTGTGTATTTGTGTATGTCTGTGTGTGTGTGTGTGTGTGTGTGTGTGTGTGTGTGTGTGTGTGTGTGTGTTTGTGTGTTTGTGTGTGTCTGTGTGTGTGTGTGTGTGTGTGTGTGTGTGCGTGTGTGTGTGTGTGTATGTGTGTTGGAGCAAACAGAAACCCCAATCCAAAACTCTATAGTGACTGACTAAGTGTGTGTGTGTGTGTGTGTGTGTATGTGTGTGTGTGTGTGTGTGTGTGCGCGTTGGACTTCATTTGACACACACCTCTAACCCCGGCCCATCACAAACTACTTGGGCTGCGGTAACTCACGGCGAGAGGCTAGCGTGTTCATCTCCACCCAGGGAGCCACACAGGCCAGCGAGTCCCACCCACAGCACTGCAGGGCTCAATTAAATTAGCAGTAAGGAGCGCTCTGATGAGCCCCATCACATCTCTCCGCTCTCTCGCTCTCTCTCTCTCTGAAACCTCCACTGGCCCTGGGGGTGCGGGTCACGGTCAGGTAGAAAATGTCCGCCGCGCGTCCCCACGGCCCATTGATTGAGGGACAGGAGTGGGGTGGGGGGGTGTTTGAAGTGGTTGGCAGGCTGACGCGCTGGAAGGAGGGAGGGAAGCAATGCCACCGCTAAAGTGGCATGAAATTAAACGGAGAAGTGTACGCTGTGAGCTACACGAGCAATTTGTCTCTCCTTTTGTGAATTAGAGGTCAGACACGGCACAACGGCCCACACACACACACACGCATGTGCACACACACACACGCACACACACGCATGTGCACACACACACACAGACACACGCACACACACAGACACACACACACACACACACACACACACACACACACACACACACACAATTGTAACCAGTATGGGGCTGCATATACCCATACTGTATAGTGTATAGGCTCATCTGAGCAGATTGAACAGTGAAGAAAGGAGAGGAGGAAGAAAGAGAGGCTATGGATTGTCAGTGTAAAACTCGTTCTGGATTTTTTAGTACAGGCTAGCACAGAGGCAGCACACTCACTCTCTATATTTACATCTCTTAGTTTCAGGTACTGTCTGTACACTACCAGTCAATAGTTTGGGGGTCACTTAGAAATTCCCATTCCACTCATACCAGCTGAGATCAATTGCATTGTTTTGTTAATCAGGGCAGCAGTTTTCAGATTACACTACGTTCTTACAGTACATAATTGCAAAAGGGTAAGCAGAATGTGCCTTTGGAACATTGGGTGAATGGTTGCTGATAACGTAGACATTGCATTAGAGATCAGCCATTTCTTTCTACAACAGTCAAGAACCCCTTTGCAATTACAGTATGTATGCTAATGATGTAATCTGAAAACTGCTGTCCTGATAAAAAAAAAACGATGCAACTGATCTCAACTCTGAGCGACCCCAAACATTTGACCGGTAGTGCACATTGCTGCATCTTGATGCCATGAGAACACTACCTGTAATGGCTTGTAAAGAACAGGTCATAACACCCGTGAACCTTTGGTGTCTATATTTGAGCAGCAGTACATATACTTAAAATGAGACACGCTCAAATATGTTCTGTCTCCATGGGTGTGCATTGTATATTGGCTTTGCTGTTAGAACAGTGTGACTGTCATGTTCAGGATCATTTCACACTTGCCATCCCCATGTGGCATGCTTTGACACATGCTGATTGGATTGTTCCCGTGTGGTGAAACAGCTGGATGATGGTCTAATATTAACAGTTCACAGATACTGTACTTATTATATTTTGTGACACTTAGGTTGCAGGAAACGCCCATGTCACAGTTAGTCCGAGAGACGCGAGGTGCAGCACAATCACTGTGAATCCTGATCATAAAGTATGCTAGACATGCTTTGGGGAAGAACGCTTGGAGCACATGTGGAACTGCATGTCAAACATTGTTATTCTCATCCAGTTATTAAAACAACATTCAGGCTTTTACTGTAAGACTGCCAAGGGTTTGTTTACATGTTTGCAAACACACACGCTCAATATTTCATAAACCCCTTCTCATTTGTAAGGCAAATCATTTGGAAAGAAAGTGTGACACCTCCCTACAAGTCTCTCTCATCCCAGATGATCAAATATGTTTCTCCTTCCTTACATTCCAGAAGTTTTTTACTTTTCTTTTGGAAAGAGGGGTAAAAAAAAAAAATGAGCACACATCTTATTGCTTTTAGAAACATCAGACATTGTCACGGGCATCAAAGACAATGTCTGTGTATCATGACACAGAAAGAAATTACCCAGGGATAGGATAGGGTGAGCTAAAGCTTGTGTTCCTGTTTGCGTTTGAGTCCTGATAGGATCAACTGTATCAAAATATCCCCAGGCCTCATCTGCGCTCGGCTCAACAGCCCCCTTTTGTTTGTTGTTTACACACGTCTTTGTAGTGGGGAGTGAGAGAGAGAGAGAGAGACTCGGTAAGAGAAACAGAGAGAGAGTGAGAGAGAAAGAAGGAGGAGGGAGGGGAGGAGAGGTAGAAGGAGGGGTACTTTGTGAAGAGAACCAAGCGGAGGGGAGTCGGAAGACAGGACAAACATGAATAGCACACATATCTGGAACCAGCTGGCTTAGCCACAGAATGGAAACAGTCCCCCGGGGATCAGTCTGCAGTCTGACGGTGCGACTGTCTATAGCGGCTTCAGAAAAGCCTGTCTCGGCGAGGCCCCGTTTTTAGGCAATTACAGGATAACCGCCGGAGCCTCAGATGTGGTCTGATATGAGGGGAGGAGGATGGGGTGGTGGTGGTGGTGTGTGCAAAGTAAGTCATGGACGTGAAGCTCAGTCATGCCTGTCATGCGGCACTTCCACGTTCCTGGAGGACTGGGTGTGAACGTGTTTTAGCACTGTTGCTAAAACAGCCCGAGCACTTATCCTCATTCCCATATCATCTTAAAGGAATCCTGTGCAAGTGTTTTACAACAATATATAACTATATATATATATATATATATATATATACACACACACACAGTTATATATAGTTATAGATACTGTATATATGATTACACATCTTCAAAGTCATGAAGCCTATGAAGCCCAGCTGTAACTAACCTGTATACTGAGAGAAATTGGAATTAACCATTAAGTTTAATATTCTAATGTGGTTTAATGTCTGCATTAGGCCCATATTCCAATGTGTGATTTAAAGCTTTGACTTTCTCACTAGTGGGTCACTTTGACACACTAAAAGGATTATTCTAATGACCCTGTACAGTATGTCTATGATATCTGTACTGTTCCTAAACATGGATAACATAATGCGTCAGGGGCTATCGTGTCTGTTCACGTCAACAACCATGGGTTAAAGTAGACTGAGTGTCTCCTGAAGTTTTCCACTGTTGTTGTATGATTATCTATCCTTTGCTGTTGTGTATTTAAACCGTGTATAATTCTCTATCAAATCAGAGACGCATATTCTGGAGTACCCTGTGCTTCTGTATCCTGATTGTACTTCTTTGTGACTGGATCTCATGTTTCACTTTAGTATACAATATTTTTACCAACAATACGGAGAACCACCTTTTCAACTTTGCTCTCCCCTCGACCCGGAGAATCTCAAATGGATTTACGGCAGTCGTGCAATAGCCAACTATTTGTATAAAATCATGTAATATTACGTCATCAGTTGATGGCTCTTTGGTGATTATTTGCCTGTTTGTAAACAATGTGCTGTGTCGAGGGGGAAGGGTGTTGGCCATGAGTGGTATTTCTATTTACGACATTCTTGTCAAATACAAAGTCCGCAACTGTGGGGGGAGCTGATTAGCAAAAAAACAAAAAAGAAAACAAACCCTGATAGCTACCTGTAATGCTAACCCTCTGAAAATCTGTCTGGAAAACAGCTCACCCTCTAGCCCATGACTGGAAATATCCTTGAGATTGTACACTAGAGTACAATAATGGTGCTTAAGGAGTTTTGGGCCCTCTGGGTACCTTTTGTGTTATTTGGTCATTACATGCTAACTATAGCGAAAGCACTTCACTTTTGCCAGCGAGCCCGTGGTGTGTGATAATACCGTAACACGGAGACGGAAGGGTTCAACCCACGGGATCAAAGCCAGCGCATGGCTCTCGCCGTCGTCTCGACCAGCCAGAGTGACAGACACACGCACGGCAAAACCATGGAAACGCACAGAATTCTGCCGCCAGCGCCTGTGACGAATCAGGGTCTCCACGTTCACGGCCATTTGACAGCGGAACATTAGAACAAGAGCCGTGGTGGGGGTGGGGGGGTGGGTGGTGGTGGTGGTGGGGGGTTGCAGACAGGAGCGACGAGGCACGCACGGAAATAAATGAGAGCTCATTAAGATCCGTCCGGAGGAGGATGAAAAAGCCATTTCACATGGAGAATAGGGCCTCTGTGGCTTCGCACTCAAGTGGCTGATAGAAAAACCGAGTCCCTGCTCCTTTACGAGCCACCAAAGCAGTAGGACGGACGTGCGAGAGGGAGAAGGAGGGAGTGTAGGAGTGAGAGGTAAAGTCACACCAAACACCACCGCGGGGCTATTTCCAGCGACGCGCTCACTTCACACATCCCAGACTGCATCCACTGCTATTTTAACCATTTCCCTACCGCTCCCGCACTTCTGATACAGACACGGGGAGTTGGACACAGATGGTTATTTACGCATACTGTACGTTACTTTACAGATGGTTCCAACTCGCCTTGTACTCGGAAGTGAGCTGACTCTGTGTGGAAATGGCGTGGCACAGTGGAGCTCTAAACCAGCAGGTTTCTGGACTCTCCATCCAAAATCCTCAACCCCAGAAGGGGATGTGGAGTTCCTGTTACGCTTTAGATATCGTAAACAACAGAGCAACGGCAACAGAACCCCCCCCCCCCCCCCCGGAAGGCCGCCATTCAGCTCTGCCCGCGGAAGCTCAGCTGAGCCCAAGGTCTGAGACTGTCAGCATTGTGGGATGTGAAATCTGGAATAATCGCAAAAAAGGACGCGCAAGCTGTTGACTAGGATATGAGATAAACAGAATCCCGCAGAATAGCTGTTCTGCAAAAAGAAAAAAAATCCTGGCACCAAAGTTGCCTCAATTCCCGTCTAATCCCTTGAGCTCAAGTTTAACAAACCAATTAATTGCAAAATCAGATTAAATGCCTGAAAGCTGTAAAATGATCTGTGTGTTTAGTGTTCCAATGAGGGCCAGAGGAAGAAATAAACTATCAACCCAGCTCATTTAAGATTTTAATTTGAGAGTGATATCTCTGTTTAAGCGCTTTGGAGTACATCAAATCGCTGAAAGCCCCGTCGATCATCGTAAAAAAAAAAGCTTAGCTCCGCAGGCATGAGGGGAAAAAATGAAATCCAAAAGATATGAGAGAATGATACACTCATGGTGGTCCTTGTGGCTGAGGCGGACAGTGGTACAGTTCCTATATCCAGAGATGAGCGTTAAAGATAAACCAGAGGGGTCTCCATTCTTCCCTCTTATCTCCGAGAGCCACACTAATGCAGCCAGTGTTTCTAAGACAGGACCCGAGAACATTGTGTGTGTGTGTGTGGGGGGGGGGGTCTAGGAACCTTTACAGCGACCTCCACAGGTCGTCCGAGCAAGGTGAAGGTTGCAGACAGTGTGGGCGACACAGACAGACGACAGACAGGCAGGTCATACTGTAATCTTCTGTGTGTGTTTGTGTGTGTGTGTGTGTGTGTGTGTGTTGGAGGGGGAGGGTAGGGAAGTCCCCCCACAACCTTATTACAAGGGTGATATTAGTTAATGGTGTGTGTGTGTGTGTGTGTGTGTGTGTGTGTGTGTGTGGGTGGATTACAATTGGCTAAAGGGAAAGGATCAGGCTTGTTGGGTCTGGGGTCTGCATGGGGTGTCTGAGAGGGGAAGGGGAAGAGGTGAGCAGGGGACACTTGACCTCAGCCAATGTCACTTAGGCTGATTTGAGGCCCTGTGGAATGTCTGCTCAGGGATGCTCTAAGGGCACAGGCATCGCTGAAGGTTATCAGTGGAGATTAAAGGTAGGGCCTATTAGACCTTTAAAAGCATTTGACCCATGACACGTGAACATACAAGATACTTCACCTCCATTCATTTTTCGAGGCATTGTTATAAACGAGAAGAACGGATGTAAGACAAAATCTAGGGATGAGTGTTGCCACAGAGACCGTCATCCGTAGATGGTGCTGTCCAACACAACCATACACTCTTAAAACAAGGGTTCTTGGAGGGCTATATAGAACCACACAGGCTTTAAAGAACCCTAAAGGATTCCTTTGATGAACTCTTCAAAATGTTTTAAAGAACCATTTAGGGTTGCCATATATGAAGCATGCAATAGAACCATTTTTGGATCTATATAGAACCTTCTTTTCTTACAGACAGTGGCCCTGAAGGCCAGGTGGACAGTGCACGTGGCAGCGTGTTTTGAAGGTCAACCCTGTATGTATCATGGCATTCCACACGGGGTGAAATGGTCATTCTGACTCACCACAATAGCGTGTGTAGAGTTCATATTAATTTGTGTCTCTTTCTCTCTCTCTCTCTCTCTCTCTCTCTCTCTCTCTCTCTCTCTCCCTCTCCTTCTCCTCACATGTGAGTTCTCCAGATGTGGGCCCTCGGCTCACCCCTCATGGTAAACTGCTCTGCCTCGGCGCTGGCTGTGCGCTCATTTACGGGAAATCTGTTTTTCATATGCAAATCGAGCATCTGTATATGGCTTATTTAATCAGAGAGTGCTGGAGACTCACCCAAAAAAAAAGGAGTACCTCAGAGCTACTCTCCAACCTGGATTAAGGGGCCCGTTGACAACCATATGTAAAGTCCACTAATCTCATTTGGCAAAGCCCACAGCCCTGGCATGGCTTGCATTAAGGAAGTCAGCTGCTTTAGATAGTGTGCCATTGGACTTAGCCATGTTGAGGCTAAAGAGAACAAAAGGGATTTATCTTGTGGGCCACGTCTTATTCTTGGCCATTTCGTGTAGGTTTTAGAGAGAGAGAGAGACAGAGAGAGAGAGAGAGGGAATGAGAGAGAGAGAGAGAGAGAGGGAGGGAGGGAGAGAACAGATGTCTCTGTACGCCGCAACAGTTATTTCTACATTAATATCTTACAGGATGTCTGTTTTGCCAATGATCCACCCATGGCCAAAATGAGCAATGCGCCATCAAATCCATAGCTAGTCAATCCGGGGAGGCACATGGATCCACGGAGGAGTGATGGATTAGCTGCTGCAGCGGGGTCAATCGGAGGCGCGCGCATAAAGCAGAGCTAGTCAGCGATACGGCGGGACGGACGGACGTGCTGCAAATTCAAGCATGTCATGAATTCCCCTGGCGAAAATCGCGGGACAAAATATGTGCCTCCCCTCGCCTAGGTCTGTGGAGCCATATGGTTTTGCTCCTCCAGAAGCAGTCGAGACAACTGCCTGTCCTTGACTCAAAAAGAGAGAAACACACACACACACACACGCACGCACACACACACACACACACACACACACACTTTTTTTTTACTCTTGGAGCTGGAAAATGACGAGCCATGACATTATACAGTCTAGTGGGACAAGAAACTAGAACTACTGCTGCTGCTGCTGCTGCCGCTGCTGCTTCTGCTTTCCATTTAAATCTCCTCCTGCCCATTTGCCTCGTCCGGCCTCGTCCGCTCTCCAAGTGAGCCATCATCTTCAGTCTGCTGCTCCCAGACAGGCTGCGCGGCGCTTAGAGGGGAGAGCCGTGTGTGTGTGCCTGCTGGAGCTGGGATTACAGCCGCAGATTAGTCATGTCAGCACATATGAGACAACACCCTCCCTCGGCTCAGATTAACGCTTGCCTTGCCTCGCAGGCCAGGATTACACTGTAACATGAGGACAAATACAGCCAGAGAGGCT
Organism: Sardina pilchardus; assembly: GCF_963854185.1. NCBI lineage: Eukaryota > Metazoa > Chordata > Actinopteri > Clupeiformes > Clupeidae > Sardina > Sardina pilchardus. Next base: position 13,017,335 of record NC_084996.1, on the reverse strand, counting down.
GGTTACCTTACTGGCTATTTAAATGATAGGGGGTTTAGTAGTAGTAGTGTGGTGGTAGTAGTGGTTCAAAAATGAAGGGCTTTATATTCATATCTGTGTGAAAATGTAGATTTTTTTGAATAATATACGTGTGTTACCGTGCTGTATGTGAAACATTATACTGAGGGTGACGTTATGTATTTGAAAGAAGATGTGTTTCAGAAAAATAAAGGCCTGACTGCTTATAGCCAAGGCAGATTGTAACAAAATATTCATAGGAAAAATAGAAGATACGTTCTGTTGCAAATACACTGCAAATGGTCTATGAGAATTGTAATCCAGGGGTTTAACCAATTTATGTTTAACTTCAGAGACTATTTCACACTTGTTTCAAATGAGCATTAACCTCACTGCTGAACGGGATTTTAACACACTCAACATAGTCTAAGCCTGCTCTCTCTATCTCTCTCCCCCCATCTCTCTCTCTCTATCTTCCATCGTAACAGGTGGCAAGCTCTGTGAAGTCTCTGTAATCTGCCTGTTTTAGGAGTCGGACACATGGGCCACTGTGGAGTTTACTTTCTTAGAGTGGCTTACAGGATCCCTTCGATCGGTAAGTCAGTAATTCCATTAGTCGTCCATCAACTCGGTGCGAGTGAGGCACCGGTGGAGTCAGAGAACAAGCGCGAAACGCGGGCCCTTCATGTCTCACCACGCGTGGGAATGACGCGTGACTGATGTAGCCTACAGCCACATCCTTCTGGCACAGGAGGAGCCCAGATTGATCACCTCTGCCAAGGAGGTTATGTTTTCCATGCCGTTTGTGAGCTTAGTTTGCTTGTGTGATTGCGTGTCGGCTTTGTAAACAGGATTGCACACAAAACTACTTATCCAATTTCCTTGAGACTTGTATGGTGGAAAGGTGTTGAATAGAATAGGTCAAGGAAGAGGCTATTACGTTTTAGGGTGGATCGGACCAGGGGGCCCGCAATGAATGTAGGTTCACCTTAGGTAACGTTGCTGTGTACGTCATTTGGCCTTGACAGACGCCTGCACTGTCTGATTCCTTATTTATGGGGTTTTGTGGAGAAATGTCGAAGGCTGAGGGAAGCAGGCTTGTTGTGTAATGTTTCAAGCTGCCAGGTATGTATGTGTGTGTGTGTGTGTGTGTGTGTGTGTGCGTGTATATACAGTATATATGTGTGTGTGTGTGTGTGTGTGTGTGTGTGTGTGTGTGTGTGTGTGTGTGTGCGTGTGTGCATGCTTGGTGCTCTCCAAAGCCTCACACACAACAGCCTGAGGGCATCTGAACAAACAACAGTCTCCCAGCTGGGAGTGTCACAATTAGAGCCCTCCCTTCAACTTTGCCAGTAATTGCTAAGGGGGCACTTCCTGAACTGGCTGGCTCTGAGCCCGTCACCTGCGAGACAGGAGCGGAGGGCGTACAGTGGGGTAGGGTGGTAAGGGAGGGGGAGCGATGGAGATGAAGAGAGAGACAGAAGAGGAGAGAGAGGGAGTGATTAAAAGGAGAGAGAGAGAGAGAGAAGGTTATTACCGGCGTACAAGCAAAGGGGGGGACAGAGGCAATTTGTGAGCAATAAAAATAAATGAATGAATTTGAATGAATGGCTGATGGATAGATGTGATCATTTCAGAGAGGAGTTGCCACATCTTGTTTGTGGAGCCGATTATGTTCCGCTTTAAGAGGCATGCAATTACTGGCCTGTCAATGCATGCAGCACCATTAAAGCCCTCTATGAGTACACACACACACACACACAGAGAGAGAGAGAGAGAGAGAGTCTGATGCAACAAGAGCACAATGGCAGCATTAACCTTAAGGCTATTAGTTATACACGGTAAACTCTGTGCAGGTGTTCCAATACATGTACAGAACAGACACATAGAGAATAACACCCACAGGACACACACACGCGTGCGCGCACACACAGGACACACACACACACACACACATACACACACACACACACAAACACACACAAAACTCAGACACAACATCAAACTCACAGTCTCCCATAAGAACAGTGCTCATCTGAGCCTTCCTCTCTTGCTTGGGCTTAACGGTGAGAGACACGCACGGCTCAAAAAAAAAAAAAAAAACACGCAGCCGAAAAAGAGATTCACCTGCAGCACACACGCCGCTCGCCTTGATCAGGATCGAGAAGCACCGCGGCGTTGTCATGGAGATTGCACCCTCTTGATGGCAGTCAGTTAGTCAGACTCGGCATCTTCGGCGCGCCTCATTAGAATGTTTTTTTCCGACGGCGCGGAGTGGAGTGGCGCGGGAGCCACATGCTTGGCTGCCGTCCTCCGGGCTTAGACCCACGAGCCTCCGGGTCCCACCGGTATGAGCCAGAGCTCAACGATGCTGTGGGACCAATTTCTATATTCCGCCGGAGAAACGTGTGATTTCTCTCTCTCAATCTTTCGCTCACACTCTCTTAAAAAAAAAAATGGTGTTAGCTTGGAATAGTGACTGGAAACGCTGTCACTCATTGAATTTCTGTGTGTGGGAAAATAACAATGTAGTGATTTTGACTTTAAACCAAGCACTGCTGTCGTGCACTGTGGTGAAGAAAAGACAGACGACTTTATGTAAAAAATACATTTAATTGCCATCTTGGAGAAATACTGTAGCATGTACTGTATGCTCCTCTTGGTTCGATATGCAAAATCAATGTCATTACTTCCCCATACCACAGAACTTTGTGTTGGCATGTATAATTCATTCTCAGATTCTCCACGCTGAACAGCATTTTCTGAGAAAACATGAATATTTTGTTTCAATTTTCCGAGGTTGACTAAAACTCAACCGTAAAGTTCACTAATGCATAATAGCAATGCAGACTGAGAATCCCTTTAAGCAAGAGCGGAATGGTCACAATGCACAGAATCAGAATCACATATAAATATTCCTAGATATTCCCATATCAACATATACACACATTGCATGGTTTTAAATGCCATTCCGAGAGAATGCTGCTGTTCTGATTTGGTTGTTTTTTTTTCTTTTTTTTTTTTCAAATTCACACTGACATTTCTCAGTTGTTCATCTGTGCTGCACTGTCTCGTGTATGCTTTTCACCAAAAAAACATTGAACGATAATCCGGATGAAGTAGTTGGCTATCCGTTTAGAGTATACTGAATGAGACCATCATCTCTCAGAACCTCCTATGTTGACCTTACACGTGAAGATCTGCATGGTTTAAGTATGGCTTTGGGACTGGAGCAGGGTCTGCACTAGGGGATCCATGGTGAAGGTCACGGACCTGCTGGGCTCCTGCACTGAAAACAAGCGCTTCATGACTCATGTTGTGACAGCTGCGCAAAGCAGCATGGTCAGCACAGAGACCCCGGCGGTGACCTCCAACATACGATATCTACAGAACGCTCGCGTGTTCAATTAAAGCTTTTTGTAAAAAAAAAAAAAAAAAAGTGAGGTCTGAACTTAATAGAGATCTTTTTTTTTTTGTTGGCCCCGGAAAAAAAATGTGGGTTAAAAAATGTCCCATCAAGCATCAGTGCCCAGTTGGCACACTCCACCTCCCCGGACCGCAATGCAGTAAATTGCATTCATACCTGTCAGAGGTCCTCTTCACAGAACTTACTAGAGAACCTGGACAACGGATGCCCATTTTTAAAATCTCTCAGTTCATCCTCTCAATTAAGAGAAACGACTGGTGGTTAATCCATTGATGGATCCTGATTAGATCGGGCTGACCCTTAACGTCGCTGCTGTGTGATTCTTCCACCTTAATTGACAGGATGAGTAGCAATTTAGCTATTGATCTACCTGGGGGAGCGGCAATGTGTCAGCCGGGACTGCCATCGACCAGGCACAGTGGAGCCACTTCCCTTTCTCCGGACCAGAGATGCATTATATAGGATGGCGTCTACGCGCCGTAACATTTGATTATGCGGTTTGCATGAGAAGCGGAAGGAGCTGTTTCAGCTGCAGCCTCCGTGTAACTTGTTAGGATAATGGCTGGACGGATTTAATACGCTGACAAATTTGTCTCTGTGTCTGAGAGAGATACCCGTAACAGACTCGCAGTGGAATTCAACCGCGGTATTTATCCTCCAAATATTGCAGTTATTCAGAAGGAAAAGCCATTAAGTCTTTTGGTTGAATCCCCCAGTAAAATTGTGCTTTTGTGTCATCTATGGAGCTTTCGAATTCCTAAACGTCATTCACTACAATGCTCTCCATTTTTGAAGTGCAAATAACTACCAAGCTTGAGAAAGACTAGGCTTTTAGAATTTCATGAAAATTAACAAACATAATAATAATAGAAAAAACATGAATGCAAAAATGTCATGGAGATGTACTGATAGGCAGCTTAGTGAGTTAATTGCTTACAAATAAATTATCATAAAATAGACTTCTGAACTTCTTAAAACGAAACGAATATCTCTTGAAAATGTTCAAACTTTCAATAACCACGCCAATCTCCCCACGGTCAGATTCGGTTTGGCTGCATTCAGCTACCTCCTACTACAGTGCGGTCAGTCCCAGCCAAAGTCATGGCCGGTCATGCGGTAGAACTTCTTGTTGAAAGGCTTGTAGAAATCCCGCAAGCTCTGGACGACGTCGGGGTCAATGTTGGGGTGGGTCCTCCCTTTGGTCTTGCCCAGGCAGTGGGGCTTACTGTTGCTCTCGGGCCGCTTCAGACAGGGGAAGCCCTTGGCCGGGTTGAAGTGGAAGTGCTCGTCCGTGACGACGCGCCGCAGTCCCAGGAAGTCCTGCACGCGGGCCATCTCGCCGGCCGGGTCGCTGATGAGCCGCTCGCCGCTCACGAACAGCAGCTGGCCGGCGGGGAAGTGGACAAGCCAGCGCTCCAGGTGCCGCGCGTACATGCCGATCTGGACGGCGCTCCACGAGGCGTCGATGAGGCCCGCGCTGCGGTTGCGGAAGGTCAGGCTCTCGAAGGACGGGATGTCGGGCTTCTTGGAGCGCGTCTGCGTGTAGTCCGAGATGGCGCGCGTGACCGGGTCGCGGACCACCACCACCAGCTTGGTGTCGCCGGACATGGCGTGGATGCGGGCGGGCACCTCCCGCGTGACGAAGTAGCTGGGCGTCTTCTCCATGGTGATCTGGCCCTCCACCGTCTTTGGCATCAGATCCCTGGCAATGGAGAAATGGATGTGTTAAAATCGGGAGAGATCACACACACACACACAAATACACACACACACACACACACACACACACACACACACACACACACACATATATATACACACACATACACACACACACAGTAATAGAACTTGTCGTTGTGCGTTGCCAGACAGACAGGCAGAGTCGTGGCTCTTGTAGTGTTGCTGTCTGAACAAAGTGGCCCCCTCTCTTCAACAGACAGAGGTGACAGAATAACACCCTTCACCCAAGACAAATCGCTGAGAGTAAAATCACCAGTCACCCTCTCCAGGCCCTGTTTAATGTATGCAGACACGGACCCTCTGCTGACGCCAGACCGAGCGCTTCTACACACCAGCCTGCTGTTACAGTGCACACACTAGAGACACGATTTCCAAGCCAACGCCGAGAGATATCCTGAACGCTTAACAACAGCAAATGCAACAGTTGTCTCGTTTACCCAATTTACCTCATGCCAGAGGCACTTTAAAAGCATTCCCCTGCTGAGAGCAATTGTAAACCATGTCCTTCAAAAACATGAGAACATTGTCACAATATCCACCGAGTCACATGCTTCTGATTTGGGTAGACTTAATTCAAAACAAAGGCAACCTGCTGGGCCATGAAACAACAGGGGCACTGGTGCGGAGCTCACTCGGGCAAGGATAACTCCACTCTGGTGTTGGTGGACACAATAGACTCCAGTGGAATCTTAAGAGGATGGACTGTGAATACTTAAGTCAGCAGACATTTGGACTTTAGCGAGCAAAGCAAAAAAGGCTTGATGTGAAATGTGCATCAAGCACATTTTGAACCAAATTTACTTTAAAACCACAGAAGTAGAAAGTTGAAATTGTATTGTAATTGTTGTGTAATTTTCCTCAGAATCTACAAGGTGCACTTGCCATGTGTTAAAATGAGGATTCATTTGGTAATAACGGCTACCGTGAGGTATGTTTATGGCTGTCTGTGTTACAAAAGACGTAGCTGGCACTTTGTATGTAGATGCTGGGAAGCCAAAAAGCTGAGTCTGTTAGTAAGCCAATCAGCCAAACCGGCATAATACTGTAAAAACAAACATCCAAACAGACCGATAGACTGACTGACACAACTGTACACACAACATTAACAAAAAACAACAGTGACGCATTAACTGTAAGTACAGCATTTCAAAAGTTTAAAGACAGTCAGGGATGGGCTGCTTCTAAATATCTCCTGTCACTTTCCCTGATCCCATGTATGGTTTAAAGATAATTCTCCTTGGCTGACATCACAGTGCATTCAACTGTAATTGCAATGCATGCTGTGACCAGTTTAAACGGTTGTGGTTATGAGTTTACTTTACTAATTATGACTGTTGACTTTGGATTCTCTCCCCCCTAAGGAGAACACTTAGATTATTCGATAGGGTAACTTTCCTCGTGGCCAGCCACATGCAGAGGATCACTCGTTGGGTTCAACTTTGCTGCGCTGGGCACAGCTCGGCTCTCCGCGCTTGTTGGCACGGCTAGCTGTGTAGCGACGACTCCCTTTCGACGGCAAATTAGCCTTTTAGCTCTGGCCCCGCAGTGCGTAATGGCCAAAGTAGGCCAAGCGGGATTTCAGCTAAGCCCGACACTCTGGAGCGTCAGATCTAGCGCCACGGCGAATAAGGAGGTGAAGAGAGAGAAAGAGGGAACGCCGCCCGAGAGGGACAGACGAGGCCGAACGGGCCCTTAGGGGCCATTTAACGAAAACATCTCCTCTCATTTGTCGACAGTGTGGCTTGTTTCACATCATCTGCCTGCTATATTAAGCAAAACATGAGTCACGGTCCTTTATGACGTCAGGCGACGACTGCACGGAATTGAAAATGAGTGGCAATCAATGTTTTTTTTTGTTTCGTTTTGTTTTAAGAAAAAGCCACGACATTAGCATAGCGGTTAGACACAGCATTTATGCTCTAAATGTCTGTTCTCCGAGACTTTCTGGGGGAATAAAATACAACCAATTACAAGATACTGCAGGAGAGAATAATGGACGAGGATGAAGAAGAGGAGGAGGAGGAGGAAGATGGAGGAGAAGTCCCTGTCCTTCTTGAGCCTGTAGCTGGGGGACGGGTGCTGAAGAGGGCTGCTGGGGGAGGTGAGGGCCACACCTCATTAAACGCAAAAGCCCGAACAAAAACAAACTGCGCTGCTCTCTCTCTAATGCAATCCTCATAAACCATCAGTCACTTTCTCCCCCCGCATCTCTCCCCCCTCTCACTCTGGGACCAGGTAGTAATTATAGGTGTGAAAAAACACAAACCTAATGTGTGTGTGTGTGTGTGTGTGTGTGTGTGTGTGTGTGTGTGTGTGTGTGTGTGTGTGTGTGTGTGTGAGTGAGTGAGTGGGTGAGTATAAGCGGGATAAACGAGTGCGGTGTGAGTGTGTGCGATGCTATCTCTTCCCCAAGTCTAACTATAGGATAGACCAAGAGAACACATCCAGGCATTCGCAGGGCCCCGAGGGAGCTGAAACTTACTACCCATCAAACTTTCCACTTAGTCCCCGAGCAAAACAAACCTGTAGCGGAGTGCCATGAATTATTCATTCAAGCAAAGGAGAAAGTGTGTGTGTGCTTTAGTGTGAGAGTGTATATAAGTGTGTGTGTGAGTGAGTATGTGAGTGCATGTGTGTGTGTGTGTGTGTGTGTGTGTATGTGAGTGTGTGTGTGTGTGTGTGTGTGTGTGTGTGTGTGTGTGTGTGTGTGTGTGTGTTTGTAGAGACAACGAGAGAGAGAGAGAAAGAACCATTTTGAATGCAACAAAAGCTTTACTCACAAGAAATATGTCGCTTTTGCAATTTGTTCCACTTAATAGACAATTGTGCCAGAAGCCAATAGGTTTCCAACCGCACTCAAATCTATCACCTCTCGACCTCTCATTATACTTCAAATGTAAGACCCTCATGAATTCACATAAACGCAGATGGGTTAATGAAGAAAATGGCGAACACACTTGCAATAGCTGGGAGGGAGAAACAGTAGGAGGAGGTATAATGAGGATTATAATATTCGGAGAGTTGGAGATTGCAGAGGTTAAATAGTTGGTCCTGGAAAGAGCTGACACTGCTCTCCGTCGGCCAAAAACACCTTAAGATTCACTTCACATCCGCGATTAGCATCGCGATGCAAATAAACACAATGGCTTGCATACATAAGCCATATGCCTACAGAGTTGCATACACTCACTGTCACGCACACATGCACGTGCTCACAACACACACACACACACACACACACACACACACACACACACACACACACACACACACACACACACACACACACACACACACACACCTAGTGGACAAACAACACACATCTGCGAGTTAACTGGGAGTTATGTAATTAATTCCCATTTTGTCTGGTGAGAGTAGCCATGACGGTGGCTCTTTGAAAGACTCTGTTTACATGTTGTGCCGCTAGCACGCGCGGGGGGAAAGGCTGTTCAAAGGCAAGAGGCAGGTGTTTTGTGTTTCAGGTGTTCGAGGACCGCTCTGCATGACGTGGCGTGGCAGGATATGGGTGGCGGCGTCTAAACACACTTCAATCAGAGGCCTTTGACGATTCACAGACATCCCAGAGACAAAAAATATAATCATGTAAACAAGCGTTTAGTTACTGTAATGAATGGACTCACCTTGTGTGGCTTTAGTGCATCGCAAACTATTATGTAGGCTAGTGTAAGACAAAGGTGCTCCAATTAAGATGGATAGGGAGTGCCACTCCAGACGAGCAGCTCTGGGCTGATTTGGGAGAGGAGGGCACCAAGGGTGGTGGTATGCTGCCACTTAAGGGTAATCTGACAGGGTTTTCTGCGAGATGAATTCCAGGCCCGCATCAAAGGCGCGGGACAGGAGCTCAGGGCTCTCCCACGGCCGCAATATGTCATCTTATCATCTCTGACCAAGTCATAATCTCATTTTCCACTCACTGGCCTCTCGCTCTCGTTCTCTCTCTCTCTCTCTCCTGCGATGGCTTACACTCGCACAAGCCCGCAATGCTTCCTTCTGACCGAGTGCTCTCCTCAAATATACATGTCTGTGCCCCTTTCACACAGTAACAATAGCTCTAGACGTGGTCTTGAAATAGAGTTAGACTGATATGTTAGCATATACCTTTGTAACTGTCAAATGATTTCACAGCAGTCTGTTGATAAAAATGGCATCTTTGCCAGAGGAGAAGCTTCAGGAGCACAGTTTCATTATCTATTGTAGCAGAGCAAAGGCTAAGCACCTGTCAGGATGTGAGCTTATTATACCACACAATGACAAAATGCTTCACGGGAAGAGACTTCAATGCTAACCGTTCTTCTCTCGAAATTGGCTGATGGTTGATGCTGCTGCCTTGAACAACAGAGAGACTTATTGCCTCAAACTACTGCTTTGAAACAGAGATAATGAAAAAAAAACAGACATAGCCATCACTGTCTCCTACCTAGAGAACGTTGGCTACAGGACTTTTATAGCAGTGACTTATTAATACAAACCCTTTCACAACTCCTTTACAGTCCAAAGTGTCATAAAATTCAATATGCCATGTCCACATCATTTATCCTCCTTTCAAACAAATGGCTATTTTTAATGCCTGAAGCCAAATAAGATCAAATTGGACATCGGAACAGACATTTCAGATATGTGTTATTGTACAGGCAAAAACACAGAAGACCAATTTTGTCCATTCTGCTCCTATTTACATAGTATATCGAGGGCCTGCCCTGATTTGCTGATACGGGCAAATTCCGTGTTATCATCCTCTAGCTAGCCTATTGATGCTCTGGGTTTGTACTTAAGGTCCTTCAAAAATGCTGATCCGTTTTCACTTCAGCTCGGGAGCGTGGCTACGTTATGAGCTTTCCTCTGAAAACGTGCAAAGTTTGTGCCCTTGCAAAAAAAAAAAAAGAAAAAGAAAGAAAAAACTGATGGCAGCTGTTTCAGCAAGAACAGTGTGAACTTGTTTGAACTTCTGTGTGGAAAAAACAGAACTTTTTTCCCTTGCCTTTCTCACCGAAAAAAAAAAAAAAAAAAAAAAAACTCGGAGCTTAAAAAAAAAGGAGAAAGTTATCAGCTTTGGAGTTCACGTTCTCCCCCCTCCTGGCTCTGGCTTTTTTCCTTTTGGGGCTTGTTTCTGTTGAGTTCACACTGTGTTCGTCAAAAAGCACTTTCACCCTCCCCGGCGCATTAGCATACAAAGTGTGCGAAGACACACAATTCGCACTAATTGCCTGCTCTTTCTCATCGGGGTTAATGCAGACCTCAGGGGCTCCGCTGCAGCCTGCTTTTCACTTAGAGAAACAGAGAGAGAGAGAAAGAGAGAGAGAGAGACAGACAGACAGAAAGAGAGAGAGAGAGAGAAACAGAGAGAGGGAGAAAGAGCGCTTAGTGCTACTGCCACCGCCACTACTGCTACCACTGCTCCTGCTGGCTTTTTTTCAATAGACTTTCTCTCAACTCACCGCCTCCAGCAGCAACTTGCTGCCCACCCCACAGTCAAGCTCTCACCATCAGCTGTGTACTTTAAAAGGCAGTCAGACAGTGTGTGTGTCGTGTGTGTGTGTGTGTGTGTGTGTGTGTGTGTGTGTGTGTGTGTGTGTGTGTGTGTGTGTCTGTGAGTGTGTGTGTGTGTGTGTGTGTGTATAGCTGAATTATCAATCATTCAAAAAAATAAATATGCTTGAAAGATTGTTTACACTGTGTTCTGCTTCATGATATCTATACCCCCGTTGTATGGAACAGAGTAGACTAGACTGTTTTGTCAGCCAGGGTGGGAGCAAGGGTGTCTGATAGTTTGACCCTTCCCAACTGATTGTCTGAAAAGCCTTTTTGTGAGCGAAACATAAATAGATTTGCAACAGAGGACTCTTTTGCGTGGCAGAGCATTTCCAAGCCTGGGGAGGGGGGTGTTCTTGGTTGCCCCCTCTGCCATGTTGGGCCAACAGTGTGGGCTCCCTCAATGCCACCGCAGGGGGGACTGAGCCGCCCATCTGTGGGTAGCTCACCCCAGGAGTCCGTCTCACAATTAGCCAGTGGCCGCTCTTGTTGAAAGCAGTCATCCCAACTCTGTGTGCGCTCTCTCACCACCCCCACCATACACACACACACACACACACACACCAAACACACACACACACACTCACTCACACACACACACAGGTTCACGCACACACACACACACACACACACACACACACACACACCATGGTTCCACCATCCTGAAATCCCTCCCAAGTAAAAAAAAAATGCTTCTCTGGGAGCCCCAAATCCCTGTGGCCTGCTTAGAGAAGGCTGCCTGGGTTCGAACAAAAGCGGGGGAACCTGAGTCCATCTCTGGTCTCTGCAGGACGGGATCCGGCCACAGCGGGGGAACCAGGAGCTCCAAGAGTGGGTCACGCATGACACGCCACGGCACCGAGATGGCCAGCGGTCGGGGGGGCGCGATTGCTCCCTTGTTCCAGGCCCCAGTGGCTGGGCGTAAGCGTTCAGCGGTTTGCGGCCCACAAAAGACGCCCTGAGGGGGGTTCCTCCATCTCGGACTGGTCATTAAGGGACGTGTTATTGTGTGGTCTGCTTTCAGGGGTCAGTGCTGCAGCCCAGGCCTGACAGCATCCACTCGGCCGGGGATGTTTTAATTAGCCGTGTACAAGCACTGGGGAGCCTGGACCCGAGGCCCCCCCTAGCGGCCATCGCCCCCATCCCCCCCCCCCTCCCCTCCCTCCTCCCTCCTCCTCGCCGCATTCCACCACCATGTTACATTTGACCTCATAAACCAAAACACGATCACCTGTTACACGGGCCATTTGCCTGCCTACTCCTCCGAGGCCCGCAAAACCGGGAAAAACATCCCAGCAGCGAGCGACTGCTCGGCCACAGCAGAGGTCAGAGCTGCGCATTACCACCCCCCCACCCCCGGCTGCTGCGGCGACTTGCTCGGCCACAAATCACACCTCCTGGGCCCTTGCTCATCGCCGCTCTTTTATCAGCCAGGCTGCACTGTCGCGCACCAAAGGTTAATATCTCTCACGTGTCCTTTAGGATTTAATTAAAAGAGATAGCCCGGACAATTCTGGGGGAAATTGACCAATCTCGTGCGGTATAAGTCATGAAGTATAAATCTCCATGGCCATGCACCCAAGGGGTAGCCGGAGGCTAGTACGCGCCTAACTTGAACTCGGCCCGCCCTTCCAGGGAAGATTAAGGAGTCACCAAGTGGTCATTTGCAGCTCAGCCTCTAAAGGTGAGGGGGAGAGCCCGTGGGAAGCCAGGCCTAACCTCAGCAACATCCCCATGCACCACTAACCTCGTGCCAAGGTGAGGGGAATAGAGCGACTGAAAATGGAGCAGTTAGGGTGTCTTCTGCCCCCCCCCCCCCCCCCCCCCGCCTCACTTTCTTTCTCCAAACACTCAATTTGTATAAATCCACAGAGAAACAGTCTGAACATCTGCTATCATATGCCCCCCTGCTTGGAACAATGGTGTGTGTTTTTTATTTTACTTCAGCTCATTAGTCATCCCGATGCCAGAGGGAGGAATGTGATAATGTTTACTAATTTGTCTTCAGAAGACTGGCTGTGTTGCCCGCACAACTGCACTGCAGGAAATTAAGAAAAGCCTGGAAAGTGTTTGGGCCGACCAAGTTGTCGTTGCCCGGCAGAGTCTACGAAGTAACGAAAGCAAAGCCAAAGCAGAAATGCCGTATGTGTCGGCGCCTGCTGCTTGTTGAAATGGCAAGTAAACCATGTACAATAGAGGCCGTGCAGCTGCAGGCAGAAAAGGGACTGGTTTGTCATACCCTCACTACAAACTGTCAAACATTATGAGGCCTCAACTATACGCACACACTCCTCAGAGTTTAGCGTGGGCCATGACTGTTTCCCTTTCACAAACAGTTCAATGATTTCCTCGCTCGTTTAATGTAACACTGATCGGGCAAATTCAACATCGTCCAACGGGACGTAGTCGTGGGGTGATATGCCCAACTGATTTGTGATTTGCTGAAGTGTGTAGTAGACACATATCGCCTTTCTGCTCAATCTGTGTTGAGCGAGTAGCCTTGCTTTGCCTGAGACCCCGTGACGCACACCATCCTCTCCAACATGCCAATCTCAAAGTAAACTGTGCGTAATGGGAGCTGAGACAGTATCCACTGATACAAGGTGCACCTGACATGTCTTCATTTTCTGACTCCATTATCTCGTCTCGTATCTGACATTGCCCTGACTAAGAAGCTGGACCTGACATATACATTATTTTGTCCTGTCCAATCTTAGTCCATAATTGTTCCAACACTGTTTAGTTGTTACACAATTTGACCGGAAGACATAATGTTGATTATTTTCAAATGTCCTGCTATTACAGGATTGGCTAAATGTACAATTGTATAATATTATAAATGACCGAGTGTAAGTATCACATATATTATTTAGAATAATTAATAATGGTTAATCTGAATGCCGTTTCTACGTATACGATGTACGTACGTGAACCTTATTTCTGAGAATAGCCTATTTGATATGGAACACTTCCTAAGTCAACATTAGGCTTAAGTTTTCTTTGATTTGTACAGCCACGTATCTTTTTAAATGCCGCTCTAAAAATAGCTTACAGAAAGATGCATAGGCTATATTAAAATATCCCACCTCTTACAGCGTAATCTTCGTGCGTAAAGGTTAAATCTACTCGTCATAGTTTATAGTTTGTAACCTATATTCAGTGAAACTGTGGGCTGCACATTCTAAAGCAGAGTGGCTAGACGCTGTGGGAGTTCAGAGGGAGAATCAGATTTACCTGTACCACTCGAGTCCTTTATCGTAGTTTCGGTCGAAGAAGTGAGGCTCCGCTCCCACTGCTCTGATGTCCGGGTGAACCCGCAGAAACTCGAGGAGTGCCCGCGTACCCCCTTTCTTCACCCCAATTATGATTGCCTGGGGCAACTTTTTAGTCTCCGAACCATTGAGGAAGCCAGACATGGCACTGTCTTCCAAACTCCTCTGTTCGCCTTTCATCTCATCCCAGTCGTCGGCTCGGCTGTCGATCTCGTTCTCATTATTTAACAAGTCCCGTGAAAACGTCTTGATCAACGGGTCAAGACCTTCAGTGTCTGGTTGCACCCTGTTTTGGATTCTGGGTTGCATCCTGTGGTGCACTTCAGCGTTGTCTATCTTCCCACCTGGGGAGTCGATGATAAAACTTGGCACGGATGAACAGTAGCCAACGCAATAATATAACATGTAGACCCACAATGACAGCATGATGCAGAACACAAATAGTTTATTTCTCACCGGGATAAATGAAATGGCATAGAAATTCTGACAGATCAGGCTATATTCCATAGGACTTTCGGTCGTGAAACTTGCTCCGATGAGGCATATTGGCAAAGTTACGCGTCCCTTGAGCGCTGCAAAAACCTACGTGATAAAATTCATGACATATCTATTAATTCCCGGTCGTAATAAAAACTAAATCACACAAATGGCACTGGTTGGGGTGCGTCGCGTCTGAGCCGCGTACTTCGGTTGACTCATCACCGTTACGTCTCCAGTCGGTTAATGACTGCCGGAGGGGTCCGTTGGTAGAAAGCAGACTCAGAGACAGAGGGCGTGTGAGTGACGGTATTACCATCCAATTGCAGCCCAGGATAGCGGCAATTAGCGACATCGCCCTCAAACCACCAAGATCTCAATCGCCATGTATCCAACCGTGTCTTAAATGGGCAGAGGTATGGGTGGCACCAAGTAGAACACACTGTGAACTAATTTAGCCATTTTTAACGGAACAATATACAGAACAAATGAGTTGCGTGTTGGTTTTTGCATAGGCTATTCTAGCTTTTAACCTGATTATTTTTCGTTTGAGGTGCCGTTATTACATTTGAATTGTTAACACACTTGTCACTTGTATGGTTTTAAGTGCTGCGCAAACACTCCGCTAACATTGTTGAGTGGGTTGCTCTTATGGACTGTCCAAACTGTGGTAACACTACAGTCAACTGAATGCAACATCTGTTTGCAGGTCCCACAATGGTTTTAGAATTAGCATACGAAAGTCTATGTTGGTACAATAGCCAGCGCTTCCTAACCGTGACTTGGCAAATGAATTACCAGCTCAGCACGAATAATGACAGCTCACGACGCTGGCAGATGTCTATGAATCCTTCTGAGTTTAGGCATGAAGGAAAAGCAAAATTCTTTCCCTCTTTGAAAAAAGTGACTGAAGTTTTCAAAATCTACTATGCCAAGTGACCTATACATATTTTGGCTAGGTCATTTCAAGACAAATGTGGTTCTGTCAATAGGCTACTAATTAAAACTCCTTTGTTAATTGTTGATAACATCTTTGATGTTATAGAGTGACTTATGAATAAAAAAGTGTGTATTTTGTGTGTCTGGATCTCCTTTGTTAATTGTTGATAACATTTTTGATGTTATAGAGTGACTTATGAATAAAAGAGTGTGTATTTTGTGTGTCGGAATTTCCAGGAACCTCCACAGGCTCCTTGTTGTTAATTGCTGGCATTGAACTGAAGTTATCATGTCAACGCTTGCTCCTCTACATATTGACACATTTATCCCCAACAAAACCTCTTCACACACACACACACACACACACACACACACACACACCTCTATTCACAGTCAGTGGCTCCTGTGCCAGTGCTTGAGGGACAAATGGATTTTACTACCTGAAATGTGATGCCAAATGGAACCATCCAGAATCACAGTATTAATGTGTGTTTAGCAAGTGAGCCAAGATGCACAGGATAATCCCCTCAATGGAATCACTATAGTGACTGCCAAATACTGTATTCAGTTCTTATAAATGATTGTGTACACGCATGCATCTGTGTGTATAGTCCTGAGTGTCACGAGATCATTACATCTAAAAAAAACCCCTGCCTGCTGGGTGGGCAGATCCAGACAAACAGAGCTCAATAGCTGCCCTTAACCCTGCACTTGTTTAAAATTCCAACATGCTCTGTCCCATATCACTGTGAGTGGAGCAGTTGGACCATGCCCGTAGTAATCCTCACAGCTCATTAAAGTGGAGAGTTCATCTTCTAAGTAAACAGCACATTGTCTCTGTGTGTGTGTGTGTGTGTGTGTGTGTTTGTGTGTCTGCAAGTGTGACTGTCAGGGCTTCACCGCCGCACATAAAGTTCCCAAAGAGGTACAGTGTGAATTCTTCACTCTGCTGTTTTAAATCTCTGGAAAGTGTTGTGCCAAGAATTGGGCAAGTCTACCTGAGCCAAATATCGCGCCGGTAAAACTGTGAAGGTTAAAAGCAAATCTGCTCACCATGTTATGGAGCCACCTGCAAAGTGTCAAGAAAGCTGCTACTTTTGACTCTGGCTGCCATTTCTTAGCCTGTGTGTTTGGAAAATCCGCTCATTCACAACAAAGTGCCCTCGTGAAGGGTAGATATTTACTAAACTGTGCACTACGAGTGAACACATGGTCACACAAGACAGCAGGGACAGAGAGAAAAGGAGAGAGAAAGTTTTTTTTTTTTTTTGTATTTTTTCATTTATATGTATTGGTGATTAGACTCATCTCCAGCGGTTCTCCTTTGTGCGCGCTGAGCTCTCCTTTGGCTCGGATTGACACTTCAAAGTCCTCCAGAGGCAGGGAGGGGAGGACACGGAGAGAAGGGGGAACAAAGGACACCTGGGGGGGGAGGCGGGGAGGGGATATACATGGTGCCCCCTTTTTGCAGGGTCCGGAAGGCCATGTGTGTCGATTGGTTCCGTCTGTTATGCTTCATGATGCATAACACACACACACACACACACACACACACACACACACTCTCACACACACACACACACACACAAACACACACACACACTGACACACACACACACACACACACACAATCACACACACACACACACACACACGCGCATACACACACATACACACACACGGACACACACACACACACACACACCTAAATCTACACAGTTTTTGGGGAGGATTTAAGAACAGGGCAGTCGACACATCAAAGAGAATCCGGGCACCATAGATCTCCTACAGGAGGATCACTGTTACTGTAGCATGTTAACATGTGTTCTCTTTCTGTCTCGTGGGGAAGAATTATGCAAAGAGCTCCCCGTCTTCCACTTGCCTCCGTCTTTCAAAGTGCCAGTGGGCCGCCATTTCTCAGATGTGGAGAATAACACCACATGACAATATTACAGCAACTGAAGCTAACTGAGGGGATCTGTGTCAGGAGGGAAGTAATCATTTTGCTCTACACACACAGCCTGGCAACACCCGCCCAGTATCTGTTCTTTTTCATTTCACTGAGATATTTGTCTGGCATCAGACAATACACTAGCCTATCGTTTCCCTTGGACATCCATGAGTGCCGGGCCGATCGGCGACAAGAGGGGATGATGCTAGTTTTGTAGTAGCAACAACACCTGCAAATTTAAAGTGAAACCAAATGGCGAGTCTGGAAACCAGGCTAACGCTAACATAAGTATAAATAACAATTCTAGTAGTATTTTACAAAACCCATGGTATCAACACTAGCATATGTCAACACTTCTTGTCAAAAGAATGACAGTGTTACAGTTCACATCTAAGTTTAGCTTGTTTCTGACATCAAACTACTCATTTATTATTTTTTTAAAAAACACTATAATGTCAACATCTCCCCCTCTGTTGCCTCCGCCTGATATGAACCATCTTGAGCACGTACACAAATAAAAACATGGCCCCTCTCACTCCGCGCGGCATCCAGATGTCCCCGGGGCCGACTCACACAATCAGCAAAGGGCCCGCGACCTCGTCCCCCGCCACATCCAAGGAACAACAACAAAAATCCAACAGGAAGTGCTGAGAAGCCTCACTAACAGATTCACACACATACACACACACACGCGTGTGCTTGATTACACACACACACACACACACACGTACGCACGCACACGTACGCATACACACATACATACACGCACAGACACACACAAACATGCAATCCTCTAACAGTAATGACTAGGGCTATTAACAGTGCTGAAAAGCAGCTCAAGTCTTCCACAAAGGCCTTTTAGTCGGGGCTAAGACCGTTTTAAATGTCTATAAATTCCCCCACAGACCTGACAAAGTCTCTCTATCTGATCTCTTCTTTAGGGAAGAAGTCCCAGCCTCGCATGGATTTTGTGGCCCTGATCCTATAGAGAAGGGCTTGATCCTCCTTCTCTGTCCTTCTGGCTGGTCTGTCCGTCATAGGTTAGCAGGCCAAAAGCAGCTTAGACATTAGTCTCACCCCAGTGGCCAGGACCCAAGCAAAGGCACTTCACCACACAATGTTAGCTCCGTTTATTCCTTTTAAATCTGAAAGAATATTGCGGACTCTTTTGTTCCTCTCCCAGCGGTGAGTCCGAAATGGACTTTTTTTTGAATGGAGCACTCAGGGTAGTAATAGGAGGGCACGCATGGCTACTGGCAAGCCATCGTTTTTGCCTTTGCAAGTTATTTGTCAGGCAAAGGCATGTTTCTGGAGTTGGCATCCCTCCCTTTGCAGTGCAATTTCGAAGTGTTCTTCTTAATCAATCCTTATTCATACAGAAAATAAACCCGGTTCCACACGGAGCTGTTGTGATGATTGGAAGAGCCTGGATGTGATAAATCGAAAGGTCTTTAACAAGGGCGACACTAATTTCCCTCCCACATGTATGTATGAGAATGTTAGGGTCACATGTAAACACATTATCTAACACAAGCATGTACATGTAAAGCCTGTCATCACGGCGTGTTGATATTTGCTTAGCACTTAAAGCTTTACCCAATAAGGAAAAACAGCTCAAAGTTTCTGGCTGAGCCTCCCTTCTCGTCTTTTTTCGTGAAGTGTGATAGATGGATGATGTTGGCTTCTATAGAATGTGTACAAAGGAGCAGCTTGATTTTAACAACCTTACACACAGCGTGGTCCCTGTTGCCTTGGTTTATGGCAGGTCTCTTACTTGATATGAAGCAGCTGACATCTGAAGGGCTCCTACTGTCAGATATGACTGCCAAGAGACTCCTAGGTTACCGAACAAGATACATGCGAATCAAAGTCTTCCCTTTCGAATGCTGAGAATTTACAATCACAACACAGAGACTGGCAGTTCAGTAACTTGTTTGTGATTCAGTTATTTGGGGTATTTTGTGATTAACAACAAAACATATTCCAAGTGTACAATAAGATAATAGACGTACAGTGCACTCTCTGGACATACTGTTTGCAGTATGACTGACAAGGCCAAATGTCAGTTCATTGATTTTCTACTTCAGTAACAAGAAAGTTCAGTAACAATGACGTTCAAAGATTGGCTTGGGGGGGGGGGGGGGGGGGGGGTGCGGGGCAGTTGGTACAGTAGTGGACAAAGCCAGATGCCTTCAAGCAGGAGAAAAGAAACATGAGTCAAAGGAGGTTGAGAGGCCAATGTGGAGCCTGATGTCATAGCCTTATCATATCTGAGTGGACTACACTATATAAGCAGGAGACGAGTCCAAGGGGGATCTTGAGCAAAGAACAACAGTTCCTGTTAAAATGGGGAGCTGGATGGAATTTGTGTGTCGGAGTGAGCAGTTTGGCAAAACATCATACAATAGTTTGCATTTTTCCGCATTTCGGACTAGCTAAGCTATGAAAGCCTATTAATATTTCTGGTCATACTGGTGAAAGAATGTGTGTCTGATTGATTCACCACTGCCAGTGATAATATTCAAATAATAATATTTTAAAAATAATCAACTCTCAAATCTGGCAAAGGATGAAAATTAAAATGAGGGGCCAGCAATCAAAAAGCAATTTACATCACAACAATTATGGCTGATTGCATAAATTGTCCAATTTTCCCATTTTCTTTCCTTGACTCCATAGTTGAAATCACGCAGCAAAATTTGTCATGTTAATTTGAAGAGTTGAACCTTTAGGACGATAAACAGTATGACTCATGCATAATATTTACACAACTCTGATACTCACCCTCTTTACCTCGCAGCATTCTACTTTTCCAAAATATAAAATCTTTGTACTCTAAATCAGAGTGTGTTGTTTGAGACATGTTTCATTAGCTATTGCCTTTAAAACACAACACAATGTAGCAATGTAGTTGCATGTTCAATATTATTTTACCTTAAAATAAACAACCTCAAACTCATTTGAATGGAAAATGGCATCGCCGATCTCATTGTCAAAGCTTTCCCAGAACACCCTGGCTGGTATTGCACTTGGGCATTTTTGTATTGGGCAGGTGTATGGACCTTCTAGTCAGTTTTTCGACACAGGGACAGACCTGCTGCCATAGCACTAAAATGAATATGTATTACAGCATTTTTAGGTCCTTGTTGGACATGTCAGTTTCAAAATAAAGACATTTTAAACCATCTGGAGTGCCTTGGTCGTGGAGGATTTTTTTTCTCCTTTTCTACACAAACTATTTACCTTGGACCAAAGAGCACCCAACAACAAGCAGCATCAAAAGAACAAAGAGGACTGAGCACACCACTAACCCTGAACATTTGAATACGTAGTCAGTTTGAAAATTGATGGTGGTGGTGGTGGTGGTGGGGTGGGGTGCGGATAATACCAATTCTTACATTGTGTTACATTAAGTTCCAGCAATGGCCAGCCTCTGTACCTCACCCCATAATCCAGGGTCCACCAGACAAAGGCAGAGACTCACCTGAAGCTGCAGGAGAGACCAGGGCTCCTCACCGTCACCAGGCTGCAGCGCTGCCCTTTGATCTGGCTGATGATGACAGGGCTGGGTCGGCTCCACGGCCCCAGGCCTCTCTGTCAAAACATGACAGCAAAAGGAGCGGGAGCTCACACACATGCACCATACACTCTCATACATGCACACACACACATGCACCATACACTCTCATACATGCACACACACACACACACACACACACACACACACACACACACACACACACACACACACACACACATGCACCACACACACATACATGCACACAGACAGACACACACACACACACACATGCACCACCACACACACACATACATGCACACAGACATACACACACATAAACCATACACACTCACATGCACACTCACACACACATGCACCATACACTCTCAAACATGCACACAGATACACACACACGCATGCACCATACACACTCACACACACATGCACCATACACTCTCAAACATGCACACAGATACACACACACACGCATGCACCATACACACTCATACATGCACATACCACACACACAAACTCACAAACACACACACACATGCACCATATCATACAGTACATGGATACATGCATGCACACACACACATGCAGGCATTGACACACAGATACACAGGCACACATCATACACGCTGACAGACAAATAGAATACATGTACACTGTACATGCACTTAGACATACACCACATCAAGTATGACAACAAACACAAAACCCTCACAAACACACATACAGAAGTTCAGACACGTACACACACCTACACACAGATCATCAGAAGAACATGACGCAAGGATGGTGATTTATGCCTCTCAGCAGCTTTGGAGTATTTTCAGTGCTGCAGTGCTCACGACAACTTACTCCAAACTTATTAGCGCTTTTCCATGGCATACATGCTGTCAAAGGTGGAGCGACACAAATGCACTTCAAAGGAATCAAAGACCCATTGAAGATATCCCAAAATAACACATAACCCCCCCCCCCCCCCCCCCCTCTTTCTCAGCATCTGAGCCCAAGAAGAAAAGCTTTCTGCAAAGGAGAAGAGCAGCTGAAGTTGGTCACTGGGTGAACCGTCTATCCCCCTCGGGAGGGGAAGAGACTCGACGCGATAAGACGCACCCAGCTAAATTACAGACCGGCGACTCATCTAAATGGAGTTCAACTGGCGGCTGAGGGAAATAAGGTCAGCCATTACAGTAGCGGAGGCTCTGTGCGCCGCACCGCGCTGCTGCTGCGCTGCGGTACTGATGGAGCCCTGTCCCATCTGCATTCCTGACGAACAAATGTCGACGGGAATCAAAGCCAATCATTAGGGCCACTCACAAGGGCCCCAGAGTCCTCTCATCTGCGCTGGGGCTGTTTTAAACACACACACACACACACACACACACACACACACAGATACACACACACACACACACACACACACACACACACACACACACAGAGGGCATGTACAAAGAGATGGTGAAGCATTTAGTTGTTATGTTGTTGTATGGCTTCATGGTTATGGTATATGGATATGGAATTTAGCAGACACTTTTGTCCAAAGCAACCTACAAAATAAAACAATAGCATGGTTATAAAAATTCAATAGTTAAAAATGAACAGTAAACAGTTTTTAAAAGTTGATAAGACAACATAAATAGCAACAATAACAATAATTGTAATGCCATATCAATGATTAATAACATAAATATACAAACCATAACTCATAAGAACCACTTTCATTAACCAAGCGTACAGTAAGCTGAACAAGGCTTCAGTGTCAATGGCAGTCAAATGCATTGTCCAAAACTACATTGCATCAAGCGGAGCAACAGTGCTTGGTTAAGAGCTCTCTATGCCTTCAGGCTAGCAGAGGAAAGACACTTCTCTTCCATTCAAAGACTTTGCTGAATAATGCATGCAAACACATTTTTTAACAATGTAATGATTTTAATGATTTGTCTTTTTCCAGAAACACCCCTCCTATAGTGGCGGTGGCGCACAGGAAAAGTTTTGCTCCAAAGCAAGCCCTGATTTATCTGTATCCTCCTTTCACAGCCTCCTCAGAGTTTGGCATTAATGAGAGACTTCTGAGCTATACTTGAGTGGGATCCAACTGTTACTCTCTGAGGTAAAACAAGGCTTATATTTTTGAGACATCATTGCATGTCGAAAACATTCAAGCCCTTATTGTGATTTTTTTTTTCTTTCTCAAGCACACCTGGTGAGAAATCCAGCCGATATATCACTCTATCAGCATTCTCTCATAGGCCAGGGAAGATTTGGCACATCACTTACTTGCACGACATAATTTAGTATAGGCTTAATATGTTTTTCAGAGCAGAAGATTACCTGCGGATACTTCAAGGCCTCAATCTTTAGGAAACAGAAAAGCTGATGGCTATCCAAAACACATGAAACTTTCCTTTTGACATTATTACAACATTTCGAGTTCAAGAACACATGAAAAAACTGCACTCTTTTCTACTGAAAGAAAAAAAGGATTTTATATAGGATTTTTTATGAAAATACTAAATAATTCACTAAGGATGGTTATTCATCTGAAAACCAGACATGGATATGAATTAAAAACATCAGAAATATATATTAAAATATAAATGCAAAAACACAGCTCCCCAAGAGGGGTCATACTACAGCCATCCATTTCTAGTTCCAGGCAATTTAACATGCTGCACTAACAATGAGCAGTGCAACCTGCTCCCCAAGCCATCAATCCGTATACATAATAACTAAAAATAAATAAAATAAAAAATCAGCTGAAATGTTCATTTCATTCTGCTAATGGCTTCAGTGATTACAGTTTGAACTATCTGTGTTATCTGATATCACAGGGACTACTATAAAGATGAAGTTCATTTGAGTGAAACCCCACTGTGGATAGCTCTACTCTTATCTAACCGATTTCTCAGAAAAAGATTCCCTTCAATCCTTTCATAAAGAAGGACTCTCCAACAGATGTGCCTGTGGAGTCCTCACCCATCACCATCCAGCGGCTTTAATCCCAAAATGGCTTTGAGGCTTTTGTGAATAAAAGCTGCCGTTAATGTAACCACACACACGCCCATCCCGAGTGCATTCCTCTAAAGAACAGTCTTATTTGCTTTCTGTCAAAACACACAAACCTTCAGGACACCTGCAATACATAAGTACATACATAACCACACACTAACCACCCTTGAACATGAACAGCTGCCTAACGCTGTTGCATTGATGGGCACATACCGAACTGAGCCCAACGTGTTGTGTACACCCGACCACCAGACGCAAACGCATGCGTCATAGCGATCTCAACTCTCCCCGCGCAACGTAGCGCTTCTGCCGTTAAAATCGCTCCGGTGTGCAGAGACGCCAAGGACAACGACCATCTCCGAGAGGGCCTCGTCGTCAGCATGGGTGGGCTGGGCCCCCCGAGGCAATCAGCGTTGCTTTGCAGCTGGCAACGGCGGCTGCTGAGTGATTCAAATGACTCTCCGAACGAGCAGGGGGAACACAGGTGTCACATCTCATCCCGTTAATACGTGGATAAAGGCAGGCGCATACATCTCAGAGAGGGCTAATGACTGTGTGTGTTGAGTCTCACTTGCTAGTCTGACATAATAATAAACGAGCGGTCACTGGTCACTGTCTGTCTGTTTTTCTTTTTTTTTCTTTTCCTTTTTAAAAAAGCACAACGTCAACTAGCGTTATCGGCAGCGAGCAGTTATGAGAGCTCTCGCTTTGATCTCTCATAACCATTACAGACAGAGAATGGGGGCCCTGACGGCTAATTCCGCCAGCATTGTGTTGTTGTACATGCAATTACACTGACGTGACAGGCTGTTATTCGTGTTTGTCCTCGCAGCTCACATCCTCTGTCTCAGATACTCTCCTCCAGCAGCTGTGGTGAACAGTTTTAAAAGAGAAAATGAATCATCTCCTCCATGTCCAAAAACACCTCAGATTATAAAAGCTCTCTATGTAGGTTACTGTGCTTATTTTCCATATCCTGCCATGGCCCACAAAATACCTAGGCTACCATATCCAGCTCACTGAAGCTGACAATGTCAAATATTTGGATGCACACATTGCATGCCGGAATGACGCTCCACAATGTGTGGGTCTCATTTTCGTGTCTGTAAGCCTGCATGCCACAGAGGCAAAAATGTGTTAATGAAC
The DNA here is from genome assembly GCF_963854185.1 of Sardina pilchardus. Lineage (NCBI taxonomy): Eukaryota > Metazoa > Chordata > Actinopteri > Clupeiformes > Clupeidae > Sardina > Sardina pilchardus. The sequence continues at coordinate 12,992,295 of NC_084996.1, read as the reverse complement.
GCGCCCCAACCCAAAGGTCAGACTTGGACCAATGCAAAGATGCGATAATGAGCGAGAGGCATTATAGCCCTCCGTGGCTCAGCTGCTTATCGGCCTCCCTATCTCCGGGGCCTCGGTGTTGGCCCACCTCAGAGGGTGTCTCTCGCAGATAACCATCGTTGTCTCGTCTGACACGTTAGACGCCGGGGAGCATTCCTTCTCATTTCGACTCGTGAGCAGCGTCGCTGGCCTCTGAAGTCACAACGTTTTCATTAGCGCCGGGGCTCACGGCGGCGGCGGCCCCTGCCACGGCCCTCGGCCTGCCTGCCGAGACACAACCCACACACACGCGCACACATACACAAACACACACACACACACACACACACACACACACACACACAGTCTGACCGGCCTGCACCCTCCCTGCCTCTTAGAGGTATGCGCTAATGCTTGCTGACTTGTAGTAATCTGCCCAGTGTTTGAGAAAAGGGGTGTGAAGAGAGGCGGCCATTTGGTTCTGTGGGTGGGGTACAACACACGAGTGTCTTGTGTTGTGTGTTTAGTGTCTCTTGGTGTTAAAAAAGAGTGCTTATTAAAGAGTCTGTCTCTGTAACTGTTATGTGATGGTTGGCTGCCTAACTCTTTCTTCTTCAGCCTTTTTTTTGTTTTGGTCAACAATTGGGGGCAAACAAGTCAATTCAGACCCAGCTGCTTCCGCCAGAGTAGAGTGAAGGTCCGTTATTTGATATGGTGTCTGAGGATGGAGTGTTTTGGGGTTGCATAGGCCCTTCCCCCTCATAAACGCTTTTAAATCACCAACAACATGATTTCACCAGATGCTATGACTTCACCATGAATTAACTTCAACGACTACCATCTATCTCAATGGCCAATCCAAGCCAAACTAGCCAGGTCTTTGACGTGAAGTGAATTCTGGGACTATTGTTTCCAATTGCTGGTTTTATATTTCCAAGAAAAAAGCTCCTCTCTGGAGTGGCGAACCGGTAGGCCTGTCTTAACTGGTCACAGTCAAAGTCTACAGCAGGTATCAGTGTCAGGAAGGGTCAGCAAAGGTCAAAGTTCGCGACCCTTTGGCAAATGTCTTCATTAGGCCTTTTCCACCGTTTTTTTTGCACAGAGCCAATTGGTTCCCTGCAGTGTAATGGTTATGAGTGAAAAGCCCACCACCAGCCCGGTCCTTTGGACAGCAAAGCAAGCCGTCGGGGAGAGAGCGAGATGATCCGGTGTCTTGTCTAGCTCCTGTTCATTAGTGCACGTCCGCCTCATTATGAAGCGTTTCAAATAAAGCCTTCTCACCCTCCGCCACGTGAGCAGAGATTCGGCAAACACATTCGGCAGACGAGACGAGACGAGCCCGCTCCGAGCCTGTGATTTGTTTTTTTTTGTCTGGCCGTCTTTCTCACCTTCTTCTCGCGCTCGGAGGGGTAAAGAAAAAAAAGTCTGTTCGCTCTGAGCTGCAAAGCCGACTGTCGACGGTGCGGGAGTGCGGATGTCGGCGTTTCCTCCAGGTTGATTTAAGGGCATCTGGAGACGTTTGCCTGAGCGGCCTGTTTTTGTGTGTGTGTGTGTGTGTGTGTATATGTGTGTGTGTGTGTGTGTGTGTGTGTGTGTGTGTGTGTGTGTGTGTGGAGGAGAGAGGGTCTCTGGGTGCTGTTGCTTTTGGGGGGAGCCCTGGCATGGAGAGCAGCGGGGGATGGAGGTTGCGGGGGTCAGGGGAGGGTGGGGTGGGGTGGAGGAGTCTGCACTGGGACTGAACGTCTGGGGCTGCTGGCCTAATGAAAACAAATGATGGAGTCGGGTCAGGAGGGCTTCAGATCAAGGCTTAAGAAGATCTCCTCTCAATTTCCAACCCCACCCTACGCCACCGCCCCCCCCCCACCGCCCTCCACCGCCCCCCACCACCACCCAGCACCCCCACCACCCTGCACCCACCCCTTGACTCAGGATTGATGAAGACCCACGGAACTTGGTGGCAGAAAGTGGCCATTTTTCAGTATCACTTACTTCAAGAGGTTCCTCTGAAGCCCCCCGGGGGCCTTGGTGTGCTGCCCACCTGTTGCCTCATTAGGCTGCTAATGACTCGCATTGCAAACAGGCCTGCAGGCCAACCTCCAGCCTCCTCTGGTCACCACACTGGACGACAAAAAGAGAGAAAAAAAAAACATTAAAATGGTGTTCAAAGAGGTTACATCCACAAAAAAACATGACCACAACAAAGCCTCTCTCCTCATTGTGCATTTCTTTCTTTCATTTCTTTTCACCGACCTACACGACAGAGAGGAACTACAGAGAGGTCCCCACACCCGACGAATGACTTACGACTCGGTGGGAGTCCGATAGCCGATACTACTTCAGAAACGGCCCCGGCTTTCAGGCAAAGGTGTGGATGAGAGTTACTTTGCTTTTTTACTTTTTGCGCTACCATTAACATTTGAGGCTTGTCTTGTCACAACAGCAGATGGAGAAATGGGGTGCAAAAATGACACCCTTCTGAGGTGCTGGCTGGAGTTTTTCCTGTGCTGTGGATGTGGTGGGAGACTGGCTGCTATTGCACGCGGGGCCAGGAGCGTTTGTTGCATCCAGCCAGCTGTTTCTGTCTCAGAGGATCTTCATGAGAACATGCCAACACATTGTCATCAGTTTTACCTGATTGTTCACAGAAACGCTATTTTTAGTTTGGAAGTCAAGTGGGAGATTAAAGGCAGATACCTCAGCAATTGGGGTGTTTATGTGTAAAGCTTGATTATCACCAAACAGCCTTGCATGTGTGGTCTTGATTCTGAAGAATTTACTTACACTGAATGTATGATATTTGTATGTTTTGGCAATGCATTCACAATGTCAAGAATTTCTTTTCAAATGTTTACTGTAACAAAACGGCCAACTCTTGTTCTGCCTTCCGCCTGACATCAAGTCCCCCTGGTGTCCTCTGCTACTCGGCTTCTCATGACCTGTGATGCTCCAACTGGTCACTGGAGTGATCAACTGAGACCCCTTGCGGCTGCTGGTTGCAAAGCCACTTCAGTACCCCATTCTTTGAGTGCAGGTACACCTTTGATGCAATACTGCCCTCTGTTGTATAAGCCTGTGAACAGACATCACAATGTGCAATGACAAGTTGTTACAACATCATTACAACTTTGCTAATTTTATGTTTTCATAGGAAATGCATTTCTAAGAGCTGGTCAAATGAAAGAACTGTTGACTGATTCCAGAAAATGAGCTACAGATTGATTATGGGCACAATTGATTCAGAAATGAACATTCTCAATTTTGTATTTATATTTTATTCCAAAAAGCGTATTGCTGATTCATTTTCAATTACGGGCAACTGTAACTGAGCAGTCAGATCATCTGAGGCTATGACTACCAGATAACCATATTAATATCCACGACACATCAGTGTATCATTTATCATTCTTTCATCCTCGTTGTGGGGTCATGATACAACCAATTAAATCTTTGAAATATTGACTGTAATCAATGGTTTACCTTTCATTATTGCCTTTAGAATCTCCTCTAAAAATAAGGACAGTCTTTTTATCAGATGACTTCACTTATTGAACGATCTGTTGCAGTGTCATAAAATGCCCAGTTGCATCTTTTTTTTTTTTTTTTTTTTTTACTGTTATCAGAATGGGATGCATTCATATAATTTAGATCACTTTTGCTTTCTTAAAGCAGTAGTAAGTTATGGAGTAAAGGTTATAAGTATATAACTATTTAAAATGTCAATCAAAATCTGAGCCATATCCATTCCCTCAATAGTTTTGTTTCCCCTCATTAATTTGAAAGCATTTGTACCCTCACGGTAGCGTGGCTATCACCCAACCAAGCTCAATCTTTTGACATTGAACATGAGTCTGGGAAGTCTGCTACTGCACAAGAGGGATGATCAATGGGCATAGTTCAAATGACGCTTGGATAGTCCTTCAACCAATCAGACCGACAATCGGGGTGCGTCGGGTGGATAAGCAAGTTTGTGATTGGTCCTCGCAGATTTGGAACGGAAGCAGGAGAGATAAATTTGCAGGTTTTCAGCCTGAGCTGCAGGGCGAAATTCAGTCGCCGGGAGATCAGGCTGGATTTACCCAGTCTACCCTTATGGAGTTCTGAGTGACACTGATTTCTATGTGTTTTTAGAAAAGGCAAAAAACACCGTGAAATGCAGCTGACTGAGAAATGGTCACCGGAAAAGTGCCTACTGACCAGTGTCAGGAGGACACATTTAATGCAGCCACTTTCATTTCTGATGCAATTTCAGATGACAGCCTTTCTCCAGCGAGGACTAACACATTTGTCAGTGACAGATTTTTGCTCTGAACAGATAGTGTACACCACACATGTATCCCTCTCATGACAATACAACATAAAAAATTAATTTAAGAATAATGACAAAAAGTAGCCATTTGTTACACAATATTAATTCATCATTATCATTAATTTCTCAAGATGTCAAAGGCAAAGCTAATTCTTCTCCCAATATTTAACGTTATGCTTGGCAGGTGACAGCATTATCAGTATTTATCAGTATCATTATTTATATTTTAGGGCAATCACACAAACATTATGGTTGTGTGATCATCCATTTACATTCAGAAATATTAATTATTTGTCCTTCTACTGCGCCATACATGCATCAATAAAATGTCAAACATGTGTTAGCAGAACTGAGCCACCTGAGGGCGGTGTTTTCACATAGCTAATGGTTGTCTCATTCATGTACTGTTCCTGCTGTCGACTCTGGTCTATGCATTTCCAAACGATCAATCTCCCTGAGCAATATCAAGTTGGTTGTGAATAATATTTGGTGGTGCAGCTGGTGCTAAAATTACATCACAACAATGTAAAGCGTTTCTATATGGCCTTGTTTTGTGACTAGGCTGCAGTGGGTTTAAAGTAGGCTAGCGCTCTCTTACATCACATGTTCTGGTGCTACCATCCACAAACATTATAATTATTATTTTTGAACCGGTCTTTCCTCCCTCACAGCCTCGCTCTCGACCAGCAGCCTATCTGAGGCATCGACTGATGAGGAAAACCGATTTCGGAGTCGTGACTAATCAGAACTACTTTTCCCAGCATGCAAGAGCGTACAGCGGCTTCTTGTCGTTATGCTGTCACTTTGCCCACAGCGTAGAGTTGCCCCAGCATCTCCTCATAGGGAGTAGCCGTATGTGGAGGAAAATGCATTGAAAATATGTCTTTCAGATTTTTCCGTGCGTGTTTCCAATTGCAATGAAGGACGGGGATTGCGACAGGGCGGATTTTTCTCGTGTGCCGCACCGGAATACGGGCCTTTATTTTCAGAGATATGCGGAGTCTTTTTCGCTGTAGGTGTTAACGCAGAAAAATACAAGATGAAGAAGCAATTCAATCGAATGCGACAGCTTGCCAACCAGACGGTAGGCAGGTAAGCATTGCCTCCCCGCTGTTCCGTCACAGAATTTAACGCCTTGGGGTGTTGGGTTTGGGAAATCTAAGAAAGTTTGAATGGGGAAATCCTCCTTATCAGAATGAGTTGTCTAATGATGCTATTCCAGTGATTTATGGAAACTACCTGGCTATGCAACTGCCGTAGAGTCAGCCTGGCGATGCCTCTGCTGCACAATCCTCTTAGAAAGATCCATTTCAGGCTTCTAGCTATACCAGAAGTGAAAGTCCTAATTCCGTTGCCAATGGTCTCATTTGCGTAATGGTCTAACGTTACTGCAGAGGTAGAGTAGAGGCGCAATGCCCTCGGAAGATCCCTACAGCGATGTTACACACGCTCACTCGCCCTCACCAAAGGTTTTTTATCATCAGGGCTAGTAGTCAAATAGAAAATATTTTGACAATAGATACCATTTGGAGATCTCTGTACGAGAGGTCAGGAGATTGCATGTCAGCAAGGCTGCTGGATGCTTTTACAGCTGATGCAGACGGATGCGGTGTATGCGACGTGCGAGGAAAATGGAAAAAGGTGCAATGTTTTCCAGTACGCAGTAATCTCTGCTACGGTCATCTAAGAGAACGCAGAGTGGCCCCATCTCACACCCATATCAAGACCATTTCTCCCGCGCCGTTCAAGACCAAAAGCTTTGCATCCGAGGTGCACTAAGGCACATGGATCTATACTGTATCTTGCGGAGTATATTGACTTCCATAAAATAACCATTGCATCCAATCACGGTCTCTTTCAGCCGCACGCCCACTATGAAATCACCCACTTATTTGGGTGACATTGACTGTGGTTATTTGACGAGGTGTTTTCTCCTGGTGGTAGTGTCATGCTAGCCTGTGTTTCTCTGATGTGTTGCCACTGACCTCTCACATGGGTAGACTGTGTGTGTCCCTCAGCACCCCCGCCCTATCTCAGGGCCTGCTATTCACCTATGGAGGCAGCTTGTCAACTGCGTGGCACTGTGTTTGTGTGTGTTTGTGTGTGTGTGTGTGGGGGGGGGGGGGGGGTTAAGGTGTGTGCACCATTCTGTGACCTACTGTAATGGGACATCAGTGGCCTCGTAGTTGTGGGTGTTTATTTCAGACAGTGAGCCCTTGGTTTGTGGAGCTGTCAGGCAGCACAGTATTGCTTTTCTCCACTGTTGGCGTGGTCAGCGGAGGGCCAGCATCAGCAGGGCCACTGGAGACATGTCAATCAGTAACCACTGGCTCACGCAGCGCCGGATTTCCCTCTGGACGTTGCTCTGTGCCAGCCAAAGCGCGCGTGTGTGTTTGTGTGTGTGTGTGTGTATGAGTGTGTATGTGTGTGCTTGTATGTGCAGCTCCATGCTGTTTCACAAGGTGTGTGTGTGTTTGTGTGTCTGTGTCTGTGTGTGTGTCTGCGTTTGTGTATATGTGTGTGTCTGTGTGTGTGTGTCTGTGTGTGTATGTATGTGTGTGTGTGTGTGTGTGTGTGTGTGTGTGTGTGTGTGTGCGTGCGTGCGTGGTATGCATGTGTGTCAGTAGGTGACTGCATGTAAGGGTTCCATCCGTGTTAATGCCTCCGGCGGGATGGTATTCTCAGCACGCCGTCTGGACTGCCCCTCGGTCCACTGGCGTGAGCCCGCTGAGGCATTCTGTCGGCGGCGCCCCGGAATAATGAGCAACAACTTGTTTCCCAAACAACAGGGTGCTGCGAGTAATGATTAAATCCTACACGACTGGAGAGGTCAGGCCAGTCCAGACTGTGTGACAGCGGAGGGAAACAAGGGGCGACACTTCACCTGCGTCACACATACACACACACACACACACAGCAACACGCCTCTGCACACAGCCCAGCTCTCACTACACACACGTACACACACACACACACACACACACATATACATACACACACATACATGCACACATACACACACACACACACACACACACACACACACACACACACACACACACACACACATACACATACACATATGCATACACACACATACATGCACACATATATACACACACACACACACACACACACACACACACACACACACACATACACATACACACACAGACGAAGGGCTTTGAAATCTGACATTGTCCTCTGAGAGACATTGACCTTCAGGTAGTGTGCTGAACACCTGGGAGATGTTTCTTAAGCCCTCCCTCATAGATGCAGGTTTCTGCCATCCAAATATGCTGTACCTCTCCTCGTTAAAGAAATGCACAGCTCTGATCGCAAGTCATGACGTGTTATTACACTGTAACGGCACTGTCATATTTAGATCAGTTAGCATATCAGAGCCCTTAGCCCTAAGAGTGCTTCAGATCGCTAACCTAAAGTGGTTAGTGCATGGAAATAACTCATGACTCATTTGATTAGTGAATTGCAGAGCCTTCAGTTATAAAAACGGATGCTGTCAGTTGAAGTAAGAATATTTACATGAAGAATATTTACATTACAAATAATAAATTACTTTATTAATATGTATAACTTCACAAATCAGTGGTTTGGTTCATGTCCACGCCTCTTTTCTCTTTCTTGGTTAATGGGGTATTTTTATCAAACCAAAGGGCTGGAGGTATATGTTTGTGGCTTCAACAGGCTCAGCTCCATCTGGGAGAGAGGCAGTGTCCCCTTTTTAAAGTATGTCACAGACAGCAAGAGAAGCAGAGGAGAGAGAGAGACTCTTGAGAGGGAGGGAGTATTGTTACTGTGCTAGCTATCAATATGCATAATGTTTTACTGCATTTTGGAGCATCAGAAGAGGCTGTTAAACCAGTTATGTTCAGCTTAACTTTATGGAACACACATGATGTGTGTTTGCTTCTGGACGGGCCTATAGTTGCAGTGGAGGGAACAGACAAATATGTGCACAGGGATTGATAGGCCAGTGTGATGAACACATATTACACAAACACACACACACACACACACACACACACACACGGAAGCCCTCCTCACTGTTTTGCTCTCAGCTTGCTAAACACTTGAGTCATTGGACACATCGGTCGGCGCGGGAGACTGTCATCTGTGTAATGGACGAGGCCCATTCTACACTCATTCCAGTGCCACACATTACAGCTCTTTCATCTCCACTTTGATGATATACTGTACATGCGCCAGGCCGTCCCGTCTCGCTGGTTCTGAAGACGTTAAATAGCATCATCGCTTTCCTCTCGTGTCTGGTGTCATCTTAACGCGCCGTAGTGTGGTTTGCCGTTACCGCGACATCACTCATCCGGTGACACGTGCTGCATCAAGCTGCGTCTTTCGACTCTTGAGGACTGTACCATGCCGCTGTCTCCCCCCCCCCCGCACAACCTTAATGCGACCCGTTCTCAACTGTTAGGCCGGGGGGGGGGGGGGGGGGGGGGGTTTCGCTGAATGTATTGGTCCTGGAAAGCCCAGCAAGAGGCAATCAGTGGATGGGGGGAACGTTGAGGTCGGGGGTATGGAGGGTGCGGTGTAACAGCTCGACTGGAGTGTTCTCCTAGAGTCAGATTGATTACCGCTCCCCTCCACGGTTTTCTCTTAAAGACTCTCCTCGCTGCCAGCCCAGGAGAATCGTTACTACAGCCGGTCAGGTTATTGTAGTTTTGCAGCTCTTTGTCTGGGTAGCTCCAGTAGTATGTAGTCCAATTCAATTCAGTGCGGTGACTGCTCGGACTGACCAAGTTCACTGGGTTCACGCGTCAGGGAACTTTGGGAAGCACCGAGAAAATATGTGGCACTGGCACCCATTCAGTGTTGAACTGGAGAGGGTAGAATGTGTTGTACTTGGCACACTGTGGCTGTTGTCCATTGAGGTAACCTATGGTGAGGAGTGGAGTGGTGATGTGAAGCTGCAGTCATGAGGGTGGTGTCAGATGGGGTGACTTTCACCTTCCCCCCTCTCTCTCCTTCTTTCTTTCTCTCTCTCTCCCTCTCTCTCTCTCTCTCTCACTCTCTTTCTCTCTGTCTCTCTCCCTCTCTCTCTGCCTGCCGTGGCCTAGTTTTTAATTAGCGGTGAGGCGCAGGCTGGCGGTTGGATGGGAGGCCTGGCCCTCGTAGGGACCGTAGAAGGTGTGCTGCTGCTGCTGCGTCAGCACCTCTGTCTCTGTTCACTCAAGCTGACGCCGGTGGGCTCCGGAAGGGCCACGTGACCGCTGATGGAGGAGGGGTTGTGGGTAGGTAGGTCGGGAGGAGAGGAGAGGAGAGGAGAGGAGAGGAGAGGAGGGGGTGGGTGGATGTCTCCACTCTCGGCGCGGTGGATTTCCATAAAGCGCCCGGGCCATCAGCCACCCGCGGAACGCGGGACGAGGCGGGCGAGGTGCTCGGCGATGCAAATCACGGCCCCGCCGCTCAGCGAGAGAGAGCGTCATTAAGGCATTTCCCCGCAGCGCACAGATCTTATCGAGATAGCATCCGTAAGGCAGCGCACCTTATCAGCCCTGGCATCTCCGCCGCGTCCTCTCTCTCTTTACCGCGCAATAACTGGGCCATTAGCATATATAGCCTTAACGCCACAATCTGAGTGTCTTTGAGCTTTTTTGGCAGGTACTTAAGGCATGGTATTTTTTGATTAAGTTTTACTCTTAATCTCTCGTAGCGTTTCTTATCTGCGTTTTGGTGCAGCGGGTAGAGTAATAGGCCGAGATGAGAGGGAGACGTGTTTATGTCGGCCTCGATTTTACCGCACCTGCCATGGTCGGCCCAAAGTAACTCTAAATTGTCAAGGAGACGGGGTACGAATGCTGCCTGAGGTGGCCCTCTTTATGGCCAATTCATCCGTAGCCATTGAATGTTGTTTCGATTCATACTGTTTGCTTTCTAACTCGAGGCCAAATCCATGTCATGGATATTAGTTACTGTAAAGTCTGAGGTCGATGTAGTTGCACCATTAAAATCCGCCTATTTGTTTTGGCTTTATAAGCTAAAACAAGCACTCCTCCAAAATTGCATCTCAAAGGTCAGGAAAAATATGAGCACTGAAACCGCCTCAGTACTTTCCAGAAGGCTCAGCGGGGCTTCTTCTTCTCCTCCCCCACATCTCTCTCTCTCTCCATCTCTCTCTCTCTTGCTCCATCTCTGCCTATTCTCTCTCTCTCTCTCCATCTCTCTCTCTCTCTCGCTCCATCTCTCATTCTCTCTCTCCCCATCTCTCTGACACACACACAAACACACACACACACACACACACACACACACACACACACACCACCAGGGCCCCATCCTTTGGAAATAATCCCCGTGATTGTGCGGGTAATAGATTTGTGGAAAGCAATTAGAGCTCCGGCTGCATCTCTCCATACCCTGGGTCCAATTACGAGAGAATGGCCACCATTTGGAGGCCACCACCGCTGCCTCCGCCGCCGCCGCCGGAACTCACCTCCCCACCACCACCTTCTCCCCTCCACTTTTGGACGCACTCTCTCTCTCTCCGGGATGGAATGTGCCGCGGCCGAGCATGCGTGCCATCTCTGGATGACGTCCCGCTGACCAGAGGCGAGAGGCTGAGACTGGACGATGAGCCTCAATTATCAGACCAACGAGAGATGTGATGAAATGTGTGAGTGATGGAGAGAGAGGAGTGAGGGAGGGAGAATGAGACAGAGAGAGTATGTTTTTCTGTGTGTGTGTGTGTGTGTGTGTGTGTGTGTGTGTGTGTGTGTATTTGTGTCTGGGCACGTTTTTTGGGAGTGGTATCCTCCGTCGCTGATATCCCGCTGATTATTGTACCACTGCCATCGGCGGACTGTTTTTGGGTGGGGTCCCCAGACCATAGCATGAATGCCATGTTATTTTAGAGCTGCTCACAGCTCCCTGCCAAGCCGAACAAAGCCTTGCATCCCCGCGCGAGTGCAGACACAGATAGCTGTGAGAAAAAAGGCCAAAAACACCGCACGCATCTATAAGCCTACACATGACACTATTTCAATATTATAAACCTAATATTTAAAACCTCCTTAGTGGTCCAGGAATTCCAGCGGTGAGATGGCTCAGATAAGCCAGGAGGAAGGAACCGAGTGAGTTCCAGTGGCTTGGAGCAGCCCTAATCCCCAGTGTGCAGAGCCCAGTCAAGGACAGCATTATCGAGAAGCCTGTCGGTGTGTCCTTGAGATCCGCCAAGGTCGAACTCAGGAGGCACGAGCGACGTGTCACCGGTCAATAACGGGAGTCCATCCACGGATTAGCCCACCGACAGCTCCCCGGTCTCCGTAGCGACCACGCTGCCACGGCAAATATTAGCACGGCACGTTTAAAAACGGATTTGAATAAGTAATGCAGACGTTTTTGACTGGAGTCGAGTTCACGTGTCCTCTATCATAATTACTCTACCTTGTTGTTCGTAATGGGTTTGGTCTGAGATGAAGGGCGCACAATAGGGGCAAGTAATACAGTGTAACCTAATTCTTTCCCTGCTTGAGTGTTTCGTGGCATCCAGGCATTAGCTCGTATGTGGAGCGCGTCCTTGGCCTCTTGAAACAAACCAGCGACGTCAGCAAATGTCAGTGGGCTGACTTACCCCATTTGCCGTCAATATTCCTCCCGTCTCTGTGTGTGTGTGTGTGTGTGTGTGCATGTGTGTGTGTGTGGACCAGTTGTTATTTTGTTAGTGTAGTCTTGCTGGCTTGTTGTAGCTTTTTTTTCCAGCAGAAAAGGTCTGAGTCTTTTGTAGAGATCAAAGAGGCGAGACAATACTGAATAGCTAACGGAAGACAGAGGAAGAGAGGTGACAACACTTCACAACTTAGAACATGACTAGTAGACAGAGAATGATTGAAGACAGTGTCTGTGTCTGTGAGTGTGAGAAACAGAGAGAGAGAAAGAGATCTTAAACAGAGGATGTTGCTTTGGAGAATGTTAAAACTCTGACTGGGCAAGAAGAGAGAAAAACATTTGGCAAGGAGGACACGTGTTCATAACGGAGATTTTGAGGAAATGGGGTTCAGATGGTATTGAGTGACCAGTGCGTCATGTTTTGGTGTTGTTGAAGAGATAGCACCCCACCCAGAGTCCTTTAGAAAAATAAATAAGTGTTGGCTCATGGAAAAGTGTGTGCAGCATGTCCAGTATGAGTCACTCTCCATCCTCTCTGGTGTCTGCAGATCTTTGATAAGCCTTCACTGTATTTTGGGAGCATCACGTGAGCCAGCCCCATCCCTCCCCAAAATGGGCTATTCTCCGCCAAAACACACACAGAAGCCACACACACACACACACACAGAGAGAGGGAGAGAAAAAGAGAGAGAGAGAGTGAGAGATCACACGATCACACTCTTCCAGGCTCAGCACCTACAGCTGTCATGCTAATGTAACTGGAGGAATGCTAGCTCTATAATCTTAGCATAGCAATTCATGAATTCCTCAGTTGATCTGTTGTGGTATGAAACACTGTCGTAGAGTGTTAGATCACTATTCTTAAAGGGACACTTCACCGATTAGCATTAAGCTTTGTATCTTTAGAAAACCAGTTATGTTTTTGAATGGTCGTGCATCATTCCCTCAGTTTTTACATCATTGAAAGCAGGAAGTCCTATTCATGGATTTCATTGAAATCCGTATTTCTCCCATCTCAAGGCAAACTGAGGGAATGATGCACGACCATTCAAAAACATGACTGGTTTTCTAAAGATACAAAGCTTAATGTTAATCGGTGAAGTGTCCCTTTAATCGTATCTGATGGTCATTGGGACATTTGACTATTGTCCTGTTGTAATGAGGCATTTTCTGCATTGTGTCTTGGCACTTGATGAGGACATTGAAATCTTGAATCTGGTTGCCTAGTAACATCTTTTTAAAAGTGAAATGTCCCTCTCCCTCTCTCTCTCTCTCTCTCTCTCTCTTTCTGTCCCTCTCTCTCCTTGCCCACACGTTATTAATGATGTGAGAGCCTTGGGAGGGACATATTGCAAAATCTGCTGAAATATCCTCGATGCCTCCATCCTCACGGCCCTGCTTCAGGCTGCAGTTGGAGGTCAGAATACCGAGGAAACGTTGGATGTCTGACAACAACTCTGGCTGCACCCTCCGTGTGGTAGACTAGACTCTAGTGCTGTAATATTTGTCTCATTTGAATAGTATTTGGAGATTACAAATTGTCAGATTGATTACAGATGGACCAGCTCCGTTCTCTTCTTGAGTCTCAAGTTGTGTGTTCCTCACTTAAACAGACCACCCTTCATGTAGAAAGTTATCCGAGATAATTCAGTACTTGCCTTTCCCAGAGCAATTTTACTGGGTGAATGGTTCTCCCTGGACGTGTGTGTGTGTGTGTGTGTGTGTGTGTGTGTGGCAGTTATTCTTGCATACTTAACAAAGCTGCGACCTAGTTTGCTGGACAACTCCAGTAAGTGGGTTTTTCTGTTTCAGTAGCCTGGTAGCATTCCCCTCTGTTTTTCCCTCCAGTCCTGTCTGCCTGGGGTAGAGCGACTCTCTGGGTCTCTCTGTAGCTATCTAGCGTGATCTGGAGAAGACCGGCTCTCTGGGTCTCTCTGTAGCTATCTAGCGTGATCTGGGGTAGAGCGACTCTCTGGGTCTCTCTGTAGCTATCTAGCGTGATCTGGGGTAGAGCGACTCTCTGGGTCTCTCTGTAGCTATCTAGCGTGATCTGGAGTAGAGCGACTCTTTGGGTCTCTCTGTAGCTATCTAGCGTGATCTGGGGTAGAGCGGCTCTCTGGGTCTCTCTGTAGCTATCTAGCGTGATCTGGAGTAGAGCGACTCTTTGGGTCTCTCTGTAGCTATCTAGCGTGATCTGGGCGTTTTTTGCTCAGCAGAAGAACGAAAAAATGCACCCATCCGCTGGCTTGGAAATGCTGTGAGGTTCCCAATGTCATGCCATCGCTTCCTCGTCCCTCGTCCCCCGCCTCCTCCCTCTCTTCCTCTCTCTCTCACTCGCTCCTACTCCCTCTCTCGCTCTCTCACTTTCTCTTTCTCGTACTCCCACTCTCTTTCTCTCTCCCTATCTCTTTGTG
>NC_084996.1:12960413-12972913 GCF_963854185.1 Sardina pilchardus | reverse complement strand
CAATTAGGGTGGCATTAGAGCAGCCTGGAACGAGACGGCGGGTCCACGAGGGACCCAGAGCCCCTTCGCATGTTCCTCTGGTCACCTTGAGGGACCCAGAGCCCCTTCACATGTTCCTCTGGTCACCTTGAGGGACCCAGAGCCCCTTCGCATGTTCCTCTGGTCACCTTGAGGGACCCAGAGCCCCTTCACATGTTCCTCTGGTCACCTTGAGGGACCCAGAGCCCCTTCACATGTTCCTCTGGTCACCTTGAGGGACCCAGAGCCCCTTCACATGTTCCTCTGGTCACCTTGAGGGACCCAGAGCCCCTTCACATGTTCCTCTGGTCACCTTGAGGGACCCAGAGCCCCTTCGCATGTTCCTATGGTCACCTTGTCTCTGTAGGCTCCCTGTAGTGCGCCTCTTATATGTTATATAACTTCAGACAGTCTTCAGATGAAGCACAGGGACAGTGAAGCGTTCAAAGTGTCCTCGGAACCTTCCAGAACACACTCCGAGCACCAGGTGTGGAAAAGGTGAGATGTTATGCAAGACACATCACTGCGTCGCAGTGCTGCCTGACCTGAGGTCCGCTTCAGGCTTTTAAAAGGCTTTGGCTGGCATTGGACTGACCCTGGACCAGTCGGCATGCCGATGAGGACCCAGGGGAGAAGAAGGGGGGAGGGGACCGTCCACCTGGGGAGCCGTTCGGCCGCCTGTCACGACCCGTGTTTTGTTTGTTGCTCTTTCCCCTCAGAGCTTGTCCAGGGCGCGGCGCGGCATCACAGCAATTCCAGCTTGTAGCATCTGCTGCGGGCAGCTTGCAAATTAATTTATTATTTTGTTTATTTTTTCGGCTCCTAGCAGAAGGCCACATTCTGGCCTCGGGGCTGCTGGAGAACATTCACAGACACACACACACACACACTCACACACACACAGAGAGACACTTGTGTGTCTGCTGTCTCGATCCCTCTCTCTCTCTCTCTCTCTCTCTTACACAATCTCCATCTGAGCATCCATCTGAGTCTCTGAGAGCTTACCTAACCGGCCGATTCTGTTTTTTACCTCGCAGCCATTTGCGAGCCACGCTTCGGGTCTGCAGTGGACACTAAATGTGTCGCACAGTGCACTGATTTGTGTCGTCCATTGCCGCGTTATGCTTGAACGGCGTGCTGTGGTGTTGTGTTGCGTTGCATTTGCGTTGTGTTTGCATTTCCAGTAGCTCCTCTTTCATAACGCCGCTGCTGAAGCTCAGCTGAAGTGGACGGATGCACTAGTGGTTATTTTCACTCTCTAACATTAGCACAGGGAGAGAGAGAGAGAGCGAGAGAGAGAGAGCGCTGCTATGGCAACCTGCTCCCTCCGCATGTATGCAAGACGGCATGTGGGTCACGGCAGAGACTCGCGCGTCACCGGTGGACTGTTTTCATCGCTGCCCTGTGTGTGTGTGTGTGTGTGTGTATACCCTGCCCTTGTGCCTGAATGCAGTCCCTCCACGTCCCTGTATTACCTGGGAGGTCAGGAGCCTGCGCACCTCTGACGCTGTTCTAACACTCACACGATGAACTTGACTCTAAATGCACCAGGAAGGAAAATAACAAGTTTTGACTTCTTCTGTTTTGTTTATATCAGTGGGAATATGTTTATGCTGGGAAGATTTCTTAACCATTTGGCAGAGTTGAAGGCAAGTTTGGAATGAATGGTTGAATTGGCCCACTCTACCTGTCTCTTTACACCCTTGACGCACCGAAAAGACTTCCAGACACTTCCAGAAATCAGGCTCTCAACCTGGCTGTTGTACACGTAGAAGGGTTTGTGTCTACTGAGAGACAACTAATGTTTCCCAATCATAATCATGGGGCTTTCGAGGGGTGTGTGTGTGTGTGTGTGTGTGTGTGTGTGTGTGTGTGTGTGCGTGTGTGTGTGTGTGTGTGTGTGTGTGTGTGTGTGTGTGTGTGTGTGTGTGTGTGTGTGGACAGTGCGAGGCACTGGTGCATGTGTGCGAGGTTCTGACATACACACCGGGCCGGTGATGTTTAGTTTGTTTAGTTTAGTTTGTTTATTCATGCTAAAAATACAAAACAATACAAGAGCACAATACAACACAATGCAAACATCCAACAACAAGACAACAAGAAGCATGAAACGGTTTTCCCTAAGAAGCAAGAAATGCTTATAACGGGAACCCATAGGCACCCCCCCCCCCCCCTCCCCACACACACACACACACACACACACACACTCACACATACTGTACACACACACTGTACAGACACACAAACACCGATACCCTCACACACCACCAATGAGAATCAAGTGTAGGAAGATAACAGCCTCTGCTTAACATTTTTTTTGAAAGCCAAGAAGGACTGGGACATTTTTATAAAGCCTTCAAGCTTGTTCCATATCTGTGGTCCCCTGGAAACAATGCTAAGGCTAGTGCTCTTCAGTGCTTCTTACTTTACCAGTTATCATATGTTTATTCCTGGTGTGGTATGTGTGCAGTGGACGAGAGATTGGTATAAGCTCACATAGGCGGGGGTTCATGTTATGTACTACCTGATACATAGCACAGGCGTTGTGATAGATATTGATTTCAGGGATCTTGAGGAGACCATATGAGTAGAACAGTGAAGCTGTAGGAGCATTGTAGTTTGACCAGGATATTGCACGTATAATTTTTTTCTGAAGAGACTGTAACTTTAAAAGATGACTAGGAAATGTATTGCACCAGATGAAATTGCAGTAGGTGATGTGGGGCTCAAACAGGGATTTATAAAGTGTAAGGAGCGCTGAGAGTGGGAGAAAATGTCTTGCTTTGAAAAATAGTCCAACATATTTAGAAAGTTTATTCAATAGTTGGTCAATGTGTCTTTTGAAAGTAATAAATTCATCAATTTCTACACCCAAAAATTTAGTTGATTTTACTCTTTCAATGGGTTGACCATTGATAGAGAGACAGAGATTTTCCACATTATTTGTATTTTTTGTGGAACGAAATACAATATAGTTTGTTTTATTGATATTTAATGATAATTTATTACACTTAAACCAAGTGTCCACTTTCAACAACTCCTTGTTTGCAGTTTCCTGCAACATAGGAAGATTTTTGTGAGACAGGATTAAGTTGGTATCATCTGCAAATAACACTTTATAAAATGCATCAGAAGCATAGACTAAGTCATTGATATAAAGAATGAACATAAGAGGCCCGAGAATGGAACCCTGGGGGACCCCAAGACTAACAGTTTTCTGTACTGATGTATGGTCATTTATAAGTACAAACTGCTCTCTATTCTGGAGGTAGCTTTTGAACCATCTCCATGCTGTGCCTCTGATCCCATAGTGCTGCAGCTTACTAAGTAAGATATTGAAATCAATGGTATCGAATGCTTTGGATAGATCCAAAAATATCCCAATAGCCTGTTTGTTGTTATCAATGGCATGATAGATGTTTTCTAAGAGATCAAGAAGCGCCATGCAGGTTGTGCTTTGTTTCTTAAAGCCATACTGAGAGGGGACAAGTATGTTATATTTCTCTAAGTAGCCACTCAACCTCTTGTGCACTACCTTTTCAAATACCTTAGATAGTGTAGGCAGGATTGATATGGGTCTATAGTTGTTTATGTTATTTTTGTCTCCTGATTTATAAATTGGAATGATTCTTGCTGTTTTTGCAAGCTTCGGTACACTCCCATTTGACAGGGAAAGGTTCACACAGTAAGTGAGTGGCTCTATGATTGTATTCATTATAGCCTTAAGGATCATACTACTAATTCCATCAGCTCCAGCTGTTTTTGAGCTTTTCATGTTCCCAATGATCGTACGAATTTCGTTATGATCTGTTGGGCGCATAAAGAATGAGTTGGAATACTCCCCATATAGATAATGAGTAAAGGACGCTCCCTGGGGTGGAAAAATGTTGCTAGCTAGCTTCTCTCCGATGGAGGCAAAATGGTTAATGAACTGGTTTGCAAGTTCAATAGCATCTTGACCAGATGAGCTACCAATATCAGGGAGAACTGTATCTTTCTTGTCCCTACCGAGGGCTCTATTAAGGACCTGCCATGTTTTCTTAGAGTCACCCAGTGATTGTTTGAGGCAGTCAGTGTAATGATCTCTTTTACTTTTTCGGAGGATATGTGTGAGTTTGTTCCTGAATTTGGTGTAGTTATCCTTGTTTGTATCATTAGGGTTTTTTATGTAGCATTTGTAGAGTTTATTTTTGTGATTAATAGATTTTAGGATATCCTGTGTCAGCCATGGCTTATGGACTTTGATACTGCTTACAACCCTCTTTTCAGGGATGGTACAGTGCATAGAATCAGAAATGATATCAACAAGGGAGTTGTATGCAGAATCGGGGTCACTGGAATGATAAATAGTGTCCCAATTTTTATTTTGTAGGTGTTGACACAATTGGTTTAATGTTCTTTCATTTATGATTTTAACTTTTATTTTCTGGTTAGGAGTCGAATGTTTGGTCATTAAATCAACGGATAGCAGTACAGGAAAATGGTCGGCAATGTCCGAAATGATTACACCAGATGTTAAGCTCCTATTAGGAATGTTGGTTATAATGTTATCAATGATAGTCTTCGTATATTGAGTGACTCTAGTAAAGATGTTAATCCTAGGATAAAAGGCAAATGAGTGTAGGGTGTTAATGAAATCATTTTTTATCGTATCATTTTTTGCTATATCTATATTATAGTCTCCAAGTATGATGCACTCCATTTTGTTGCTATTTAAATGAAATAGGAGTTCTTCCAGTTTCAGCCTGAATAAGTTAAAATCTGAATCAGGGGGACGGTAGACCACTCCAATTGTATATTTTTTGGTACAACTAATTTTGATCTCAATGAATAATGAGTCTGAAAGACTGTCATCGATAATCAAATCCTCACACACTCTAACATTGAGCTTGGACCTCACGTAAAAACAGACACCACCTCCAATTTTATCTGATCTATTTTTGTTGATTAATCTGTATCCCTCAATATTTAAAGAGTCTATGTGTGATCTCTCATTCAGCCAAGTCTCACTACAGGCCACCACATCAAATCCACAGTCGGTAGTAGTCAGAAGGGAAACCAAGTCATCATGATGTTTATGCAAACTTCTAGTGTTAACATGGAGAAGAGAGAAATTATTTTTAATAAGAATATGTTTCACCTGGTCAGGAGAGTAGCTTGAGCAATCTAATCTCTCCACATAGTCAACACAAGGCTGGCTATGATCATTATTGTTCAACTGTTCAAATCCCATAGACTCACACACAAAGCACTGTACATTAGGGCTATGCAAGGTAGGGGTGACGGGTCAAGAGGAGGGACCATATGATCTTCTGCTGGGGATAGTGACCAGAAGGTAAAAGAGGCATTATAGAAGTCTAAGGCATGCACTAATGATGCAAGTTCCACAGTTAAGTTAACAGTTATGGGCAAATTCCATTCATAGTAGTAATGTAAGCAGTATGAGAGTCTTGGGCATTCAATGTCCATGAGTTTACTTCTCAAGCTTGCAATGACTTGTGCAGAGACTATGCCCACACAAATAAGCACAGCGCCATAGCACCTGCTCATCCCCCCACACTCAGACAATACATGCAAACACATGAAAGAGTAGTAGACAAGCACATTACATAAGGTCATGAAAAAATCCAAATTCCTT
Source organism: Sardina pilchardus (assembly GCF_963854185.1). Classification (NCBI taxonomy): domain Eukaryota; kingdom Metazoa; phylum Chordata; class Actinopteri; order Clupeiformes; family Clupeidae; genus Sardina; species Sardina pilchardus. The sequence goes on along the minus strand of NC_084996.1, from coordinate 12,967,257 downwards.
CCAATAACTCTAAAGTGGTAACTTCAGGAGTTTTCAAAACTGTCCGCAGAAATCATAGTGTTTTCTGGTACTTCTAATGCTGGATTGCTTGAGCTGTCGGACTATTTTCTCCTAGTGGGCTGTTCATCATCTCTGGTGTTGCACCCGCTTCAGTGTGCTGACATCACAGCTCGGGAATGAGCGAGTGAGTCCATCTCTGGCGCACACGCCCAGCTCGGGCCTGACCAGGGGAAGTCACAGCGAGACCGCTTCCCTCGTGTTTTCATAGCCTAAACCAGGGGGGGGGGGATCAGGATGTAGCAAGGCACGGGGACGCGCAAAACTCACTCAGGCCTGCTGTTTACATCTACCAGGGCCTGAAAGGGAATCTGCTCGCTGAGACCCCGGCCAGTTCATGAGGACTGTTTTCCTTAGTTCCCGAGCTCTTCCATCGATACTCGCGGATAACCCAAACAACCAAACAAAGTTGTCATCGCTTCGGCACGGGCTTTTGTTTCTAACAAATATTTAATCACGGTCACGGAGCGCATTCCTGGGCGCTTGGTAATTAATCGCTGGAGCACGGGTGAGATTCCCCCAGTGGCTTGTTGAGCTTGTTCTGCCTAAATAATTCAAGCCCTGCCCCTACGATGCTAATTGTTACTCTTGTTTTTTTTCATGCTTGTTCCAGGGCGGAAAAAACTGAAGTTCTCAGCGATGACCTTTTGCAGGTACAGACCATTTTTGCAGAGTTAATTGGGGATCTGTTCTGTGAATGCTTATTAGTGTTGTGTGGTGGAGGTTTATGTGTTTGTGCAGTGCATATACGTGTGTGTGTCTGTGTCTGTGTGTGTTTGTGTGTGTGTGTGTGTGTGTGTGTGTCTGTGTGTGTGTCTGTATGTGTGTGTGTGTGTGTGTGTGTGTGTGTGCGTGTGTGTGTGCGTGTGTGTGTGTGTGTGTGTGTGTGTTGATGCCAGTGCCAGTGCTTTCCGTGGCCACAGTAGACGCTGACCTGTGTGTCCGTGCTTCTGCAGGTGGAGAAGCGCTTGGACCTGGTCAAGCAGGTGTCCCACAGCACCCACAAGAAGCTCAACGCCTGTCTGCAGGGCCAGCAGGGGGCCGACGGGGAGAAGCGATCGGTCAAGTCCCCCGCGGTGAGTGCTCTCCTCTCGCCCGGCCCCTCCCTCAGTGATGCCATCCATGTGCTGTAGATGGATACATGTCACATATCTGTAGATGGACACATGTCACATGTACTGTAGATGGACACATGTCACATACAGTATCTGTAGATGGACACATGTCACATGTACTGTAGATGGACACATGTCAGATACTGTATCTATTCTCACTACTCCAGAGGCAGATTTTGTTATGTTAACAGTCATCTTGTTGAATTGTGTCCGTAATTCTGTTCATTGTCTCAGTAGTTTGGGAACATATCCATTTCTTTGCAAAAATGATTTTTCTATTTCAGTGGGACTCTTCAGCTGAATAAACATGTCATGTATGATCCTAGTGAGATATTAAAGCGTTGTCTGGCTCTGTCCTCAGAAAAAGCTTCCCCTGACCACCCTGGCCCAGTGTATGGTGGAGGGGGCCGCTGTTTTAGGGGACGACTCACTGCTGGGGTGAGTTCACACCTCCTGCCCTCTCTCACAGTCACACGCTTCTCTGTCAACATAAAGTAGGGCTTCGTCTCTTACTTACTGCCACTGTTCAGTAACTGTACCCGATTACAATAGGTCCTCCCTGTCTCATGGTGCGCTTTCTCTGATTGGATCAGTGCTCCCAAGAGACACTGTGCAAGAATAATGCAAATTCAAAATGTCTTTTATATAGCATGACATCTTATCTTGATCAAGCATGAACAAAGCGGAGCAACTCAGATTCTCTTATTTAAAAGCAAAGTAAACTCGTATTGCCTAGCCACAAGAATTCTGTATTCAGGATTCCCATGGGTCTAAAATCCTTGAATTTTTTTTTTATTTGAGAAATGATATCTAGTCTTTGAAAACAGACTTAAACAGGCATGGGCCATTGAAAGTGTATGAACTTACAGTATATTTCATGTTTAAAAAAAAAAAAAAAAAAATAGTCTGCCAGAACGGTTGCACTTGCACATCACCTTCAAAAAGTGTTAAGAATTGTTCACACATTCAAGCCTATCTCTGTACTTAGCTGCGAGTCTCTGTTAAGCCTGCTAATTCTCATTATAAAAATTCTCAGTGTTGTATCAGTAATTAACCTTGATCGTTGTCTCAAATTATGCTGTGCTGGGTACTTGAATGCCTGGAAAGCCCTTGAAAAGTCCTTGAATTTGAAGGCGTGGGAACCTTGTGTAGTGTAGCCCCCTTCGTGAAGACTAGTGCTACATAGATGTGGATATGGCTGCATGTAGCTCCTGTGTTGCATGGCAGTGATGCTGGGGTATCGTGTGTGTGTGTGTGTGTGTGTGTGCGTGTGTGCGTGTGTGCGTGCGTGCGTGCGTGCGTGCGTGCGTGCGTGCGTGCGTGCGTGCGTGCGTGCGTGCGTGCGTGCGTGCGTGCGTGCGTGCGTGCGTGCGTGCGTGCGTGCGTGTGTCCTACAGGAAGATGCTGAAGCTGTGTGGGGACACGGAGGAGCAGCTGGCCCAGGAGCTCATCCTGTTTGAGCTGGAGATCGAGAGAGACGTGGTGGAGCCTCTTTACGTGCTGGCCGAGGTGAACTCACACAGACAGACACAACACCTTAACTTTGTTACTTCCCCTAACAAAATGACACTCAATTGCAATGCCATATCCAACATGTGAGTTCCTTAGCTAAAAATTGTAAAGTTTATCTAATAAGATTTCATACTGGGTGCAAAGATGCATACAATTTAGCAATGGGAGTACTGTATCTCGTTGGGACATTGGTGATTGTGACAGAAGAAGTAGAAATAGTGGTGCAGTACATTTGAAACCCCAAAAGTATTCATCATGTCTGTAGTGATGCTGAAGTTCTGCTTGTTTTGCCTGCGCAGGTCGAAATTCCGAACATTCAGAAACAGCGGAAGCACTTAGCCAAGCTGGTGCTGGACATGGACTCTGCTCGGACGCGGTAAGAGCCTCGGTCACCTCGCAAACTCCCACTCTCCTGTCATCGCCGTTCATCATCCGTGCCCCTGACCGCTCACCCTTGCCCTGTCCTCTCCCCACCTGTAGGTGGCAGCAGTCCTCCAAGTCCTCCAGCCACCCCAGCAACCTGCAGACTGGCGGGGCCAAGTCTGACTCCCTCCGAGAGGAGATGGAGGAGACGGCCAATCGCATGGAGATTTGTAGGGTGAGAGAGCTGACGTAGCGGACCGTAGCGACGCACTGTAGTCAAGAAGTGTAAATCAACATAGCAACGTAGCAACATTATGTCACTGCTGTGGCTTTACTGGAAGGGTATGGCACTGTATATGCTGAGAACATGGACTTCAAAGACCATATTTACAGTTGTGTGTGTGTCTCTGTGTGTGTGTGTGTGTGTGTGTGTGGTAAATGATTGAATGTCTAATCGTGAACGAGAACACGGTCTCAAAGACGACACTTACAGTATGATTGAATGTGTGTGGATGGATGTGCAGCAAGTGGTTTTTGGCTGCGCGCCAGTTCAGCCCAGGCCCCTAGAGTGACATGCACAAGCACAGTCGAGTGAACACGCTCAACCACAAAGCAACAAACGACTGTAACTAAATCACTCAGCTCCTCCATCCTGTCTTCTTCTCTGTCTGTGTCTGTGTCTGTGTAGGATCAGCTGTCAGCAGACATGTACAACTTTGTGGCCAAAGAGATAGACTATGCAAACTACTTTCAGACGGTAAGTTCACCGTTTGCTCGACCGCATGTGACCGCTGCTCTCGTTCTCGTTACTGACGGTTACTCGTGACGCGGTAGTGTGTGCAGGATCGGACAGGTGTGTGTGTGTTTGTCCTCTGCGCAGCTCATCGAGGTTCAGGCTGAATACCACCGGAAGTCCTTGGAGATCCTACAGAGTGTGCTGCCCCAGATCAAAGCCCAACAGGGTGAGTGTGTGTGTTTGTGTGCGTGTGTGTGTGTGTGTGTGTGTGTGTGTGTGTGTGTGTGTGTGTGTGTGTGAGTGTGTGTGTGTGTGTGTGTGTGTGTGTGTGTGTGTGTGTGTGTGTGTGTGTGTGTGTGTGTTTGTGTGTTTGCGTGTGTGTGTGTGCGTGTTTGCGTGTGTGTGTGTGTGTGTGTGCGTGTGTGTGTGTGTGTGTGTGTGTGTGTGCGTGTGTGTGTGTGCGTTTGTGCTCGTCTGTACTGTATAATAAATCATCCGTTTGATCATTTGCCAGGAAGCTTTTCCACGTTCTTGCACAGTACACACCACACACTCACAGACTAGTTCCTCTGTAAACCTGTTCCCCTGCTGGCAGTGGTCCCGCCGCTCTGTTGTGTAACAGCGTGCGCTGTGTTGATTTGGCACAACAGAGGCGTGGATAGAGAAGCCGTCCTATGGGAAGCCACTGGAGGAGCACCTGACCCTGAGTGGACGAGAGATCGCCTTCCCCATCGAGGCCTGCGTCACCATGCTGCTGGAGTGTGGCATGCAGGAGGAGGTACAGCCAGCCACCTCGACTTACCTCCACCTAAACACCTCTACTCACCTCCACATAAACACTTCTCCTCACATCCACATAAACACTTCTCCTCACCTCCACCTAACACTTCTCCTCACCTCCACCTAAACATCTCTCCTCACCTCCACCTAAACACCTCTCCTCTCCTCACCTCCACCTAAACATCTCTCCTCACATCCACCTAAACATCACTCCTCACCTCCACCTAAACATCTCTCCTCACCTCCACCTAAACACCTCTCCTCACCTCCACCTAAACATCTCTCCTCACATCCACCTAAACATCACTCCTCACATCCACCTAAACATCTCTCCTCACCTCCACTTAAACACAGGACCAGAGCAGAGAGCTGTTCTCCTCACCTCCACCTAAACACTTCTCCTCACCTCCACCTAAACACTTCTCCTCACCTCCACATAAACATTTCTCCTCACCTCCACCTAAACACCTCTCCTCACATACACCTAAACATCTCTCCTCACCTCCACCTAAACACAGGACCAGAGCAGAGAGCTGCTGTTCTCCTCACCTCCACCTAAACACTTCTCTTGACCTCCACCTAAACACTTCTCCTCACCTCCACCTAAAAACTTCTCCTCACCGCCACCTAAACATTTCTCCTCACCTCCCCCTAAACACAGCACCAGAGCAGACTCTCCTCACCTCAGCAATGGTGCTAATAGTATTTGTAACATTCACATAATAAATCATAAGTCACCTTCTCTGAATGGCTGAAGTGTAATCTAAATCTAAATTTTATTAATTGACATTAATAAATATTGTATTCGTATTAATGAAATAATTTTTGTAAGTCAATATTGTTCTCAACTAAAACAACAAGTATGTCCCCAGCGTCTCATTTTATTCTTGGTTCTGTGAGGGTCTGTTCCAGGTGAAGCTAAGCTAAAGCTTAGCTAAAGCAACATATGATTAAGATGTGTGCTCCTAGCTTTAGCATATTTCCCAAGTCTTCCATTTCTGTCTTGGTTCAGGGTTTGTTCCGGGTGGCGCCCTCAGCATCCAAGCTGAAGAAGCTAAAGGCGTCGCTGGACTGCGGAGTGGTGGACGTTCCGGAGTATTCTGCTGACCCGCACGCCATAGCAGGTGGGCTGCCCACAACCACGCCCTACCCCTCACCCTCTGTACCGCCATGCTGATTATTATTTAATCGCCTCACGCCCCTCTCCAAAGAGCCTGGTCATCTCTGAAAGAGTAGAAGGGTGTAAGACTTGACCCTGGCTAGAGTCTCCATTAAACTCTGCCCTAGTTTGCTGGAGTCTAATGTTCCCCTGTGGGACTGAGCGCGCTCCTCTTCTCCTCCCCTCCCCTCCGACTGCACACGACTGGCGGCACATGCTGAAGTGAAACTGACAAGCGGACCAAAGCTTAGAGGCTGTGTGTGTGTGTGTGTGTGTGTGTGTGTGTGTGTGTGTGTGTGTGTGTGTGTGTGTGCACGCAAGTGGTTGTATATGCATATGCAAAATTGTGTGTGTGTGTGTGTGTGTGTGTGTGTGTGTGTGTGTGTGTGTGGCCAAAGCTCATCTCTCATCAACCAAAAACCAAACCTTCCCTTAGGCCCCATTGCATATATTCTGCCTGACAGCCTCTCTCTCTCTTCATTCTCCATCTCCCTCCCTTCCTCTCTCTCTCTCTCTCTCTCTCTCTCTCTGTATGTCTATCTCTGTGTCATTCTTTATCTCTGTTTCTCTCTCTCTCTCCCCCCATTCATCTCTCACAGGGGCTCTGAAATCATACCTCCGTGAACTCCCTGAACCTCTGATGACCTCTGAACTCTACGAGGAGTGGATCCAGGCCTCAAAGTAAGCAGGGAATTCCCCCACCCCACCACTCCACCACGCTGTACCTACCCCACCCCACTGTACCTACCCCACCCCACTCTCCTCTCCTCCTCCAACAGCCCCACCTTTCCCCCTCCCCCTCACGCCCGTTCCCCATCCCTATAAAAGCTCTCATGAATTAGGAAGCGGAGACTCTACCCTGATGTCCTCCGAGGAATGATTTTAAGTGCTTCTCTGACATGGATGCAGAATGGCGTGCCTCTCCACGGATGACTAAACTCTGCTCTCTCCTCCCCCCCGCCCCCCATCACATCCCACCCACCCATACGCCTCACCCATACTCAGCATTCAGGATATGGACAAAAGACTGCAAGCCCTGCTGACGGCCTGCGAGAAACTCCCCACAGACAATTTGAACAACTTCAGGTCAGCCTCGATTCAGCTCTTTTAACCCCCTGCTTT
>NC_084996.1:12890413-12955413 GCF_963854185.1 Sardina pilchardus | reverse complement strand
CTCTCTCTCTCTCTCTCTTTCTTTCTCTCTCTCTCTCTCTCTCTCTCTCTATCCCTCACTCCATCACTCCTGTTCTAACCCTGCCTGTGCCTCTCACTGTACTTGTGTTAATCACTGCCGCTCGTAGCCTGAACATTTATGAGGATTAATCTGTTGGGCTTTCACAAGGATTTATTTGGACTTAGTCGCAGGACTTTGTTTACACTGAAACCTTTGGATACAACGGGAGTCACTGTTTGTTTGTTTTTTTTGTTTTTGTTTTGATTTGTTTTTTGTGTTGTTGTTTTATTTTTTTTATCTCCTCTCACTGTTGAAACAAATGAAGTGGGCTTTTCTGAATGTGATCATGCTGCAGCTTCTGCGTTGGTTGTCATGGCGTCATGTTGCTAACCTGCTTCGTGGTGGTCATGTGATGGCTGGGGGCGGGGGCTGGCTGGCTGCTTCCTGTTACCGCTGTGACCCTCTTGGCCGACAAGAAAGGGTTTTGTGTCGTTCTCTGTCTCATACTGGGCTAGAGTCAAGTGCTGGAGCAAGCAGGAAGTCATTTTTATTCCCAATTACTTGACTTTCTTAGTTAACAAACGCACAAGGCTTGTTTAATTTACCAAATTATGAAATGAAATACTGTGAATTATTAAGTCAATTATTTATTGCCTAAATATGTTTAATCGGCCAGATGGAAATATGAACAGCAACCATTTGTAATTATGCAATTAGCTGCAGTGTTTGCGTTGGACTGGCCTTTCAAATCAGCTGTTTGTACAACAGATTAGCGCTCCCATGAACTAATCATCTTGACCTGATTGCGCAGTTTTTCGCAGAGAACACACAAGTTCATTTGAATGCATCTAAAAAAAAAAAGAGCCTCAGTGCGATGCTTGCTTGTTTTTCCTTTTGTAGGAGTCTGAAAGTCATAGCGCTTTTGTCCTTTTTCTTTTTGCATCTGTGCCTCACAAAAAAAAGCTGGGCTGGTGTGCTGAGCTTCATAGCTTTTTCTTCTTTCCTGGCACCTTGAATACACACTTAACCGTAACACAAAGTCCCATTAGTAACTGAAGCCATTGATGTTGTTCTTGACCCTGATTGTTTATGATAACGTAGAGACTAGGATAGTAGTCCATAGTGAGCATAAAGTATGAGACCGTATGAGTCCATTGTTTTTGCTCTTGCGCCCTGATGCGTCTCCCTGTGTAGTTACTAGAGCTGTTCTCTCCTCTCTCTCTCTCTCTCTCTCTCTCTCTCTCTCTCTCTCCCTCCCTCTCTCTCTCTCTGCTCTTTTATGTTTGTTTACATTTTTGCAGCTGTGACGACGTGTCGCCCAATCGGCCGGACTCCTCTCACGCCTACCCGCCCCCTGGGGAGGAGCGGCCGCCCCCCCCTTACCCCTCCTCCTCCACCTCCGCCACCGCGCACCTCTTCTACCCCAAGCCCCCGCCCTGCCCTCGGCCTGTGGCCCCCGGGCCCGAGTCGCAGCCCCCCAGCTCGCCCCCGCCGCCCGCGCGCTGGTCCGGCTTCAACCCCGCCGCGCTGCCGCACCACCTCCCGCACCCACAGCCGCACCCCCCACAGCCGCACCCCCCACAGCCGCACCCCCCCCAGCCGCACCCGCACCCGCAGCAGCTGCACCCCCAGTTGCACCCCCAGCCTCAGTCGCTGCCCCCGCAGTCCTCCTCCTCCTCCTCTTCCTCCTCCTCGCTCGACATCAACTCCAACCCCAAGCCCAGCTGCTTGCACTTCTCCAAGCACGGCCACCCCCCGGCCCTCCTCCCCCCCCCCTCCGCCGCCACCGCCACCGCCACCGACGCGTACTCCTCTCCGCATGCCCCCCCGCCTATCGACACGAGCGCCTCGCCCCTCTACGTGAAAACGCCCCTCGTACTGGCCCGCGGCGACGCGTCCCTCGGGAACCCCCCTAGCCTCCCCGCGTCCTCGGTGGGCCCTCCGCCCTGGGCCGCCTGCCCCTGTGTCCGAGAGAGAGGACCCCCCAGGCTGACTAGGTAACTATAGCGCCTGCGCCCTGTGCTCCCACCTGACAGTGACAGTGACAGTAGTAGCAGCAGCAGCAGCAGCAGCAGCGAAGCGGTAGACACACACACACACACAGATATACACACACAAACAGTACACATACACACACACAGACACACACACACACACACAAACACACACACACACACACACAGACACACACATTAGTCCCCTTCCCCCCCATCCTCTCTGGCTGCCGTCCTACCCCACAACCCCCCCCATCCCCACACGACCACGGTGGCCTCGCTCTGAACTAGCCGAGTTCCCCTTCCTCCCTCCTTCCCTTCTTTTTTATCTGCTCCTCTCTTTATCTGCTATTCTCTCTCTTTTTTCCGTTTTCTCTCTCTCTCTCTCTTTCTCTTTTTTTTCTTCACTGGTTTCAGTGCCATATCTCAGATTCTGTAACATTCTCATTGTCAAGGCATGCCTCTCACAGGAGGGGGTTGCCTAGCAACTGAGGATGTTACTGGCTTTCGAGAAAGTGGAATCCTGGCAGAGAACAGAAATAAATACATGACCAAGCCGGCACACCAATGTATTTATTTTTAATTTCATACAGAACAATTTGTTTTCAATTGACCCCTTTTCTTTTCTTTCTCTTATTTTATTTTTGGTTTGGGGAAGATGCTCCTCACTGAGCTGAAAGGGTGTGATTTTTTGATGGGTGCTACTGAGCAGGCTTGTGTGTGCGTAGTCTGGTGATGAGAGCCCCAGTGGATGGCGGTGGATGATGATGTGGCGCTGCCTCCATTGCTAGCCCTGCGCGCTCGTGACTGAGCCATCATCAGCTGCCGAGCTGTGGAAGATCTCAGGCTCGCACTCTAAAAATAAGACGGCGTGTGTGTGTGTGTGTGCGTGTGTGTGTGTGTGTGTCGCGCTCGCGTGTGCCAGATCGCACAGTCGCAGCCGTGTGCCGGGGCCGGTTCGATTGCCAGGCCAGCGCCCCCTGCCAGGAGGGTGAATGTGGGCATGATGATGAGTACTCCCCTAAGGTGTCGTTCTGTTTTTTTTTTAATCTTCTCTCAACTCATTTTGCACCAATCCAGTGGCCCCCGCAGTGTTGAGTGAGAAGGGTCGTTTTCTCTCTCTTTCTCTCTCTCTCTTTGGTTCTTTCTCTCTTTCTTTCTTTCTTTCTGTCTTTCTGTGTCTCTGTTCTCTCAGATGCAGACTGATCTCATCTCTTGTGAGTCCTCTCTTTGAGACTTTCTGATAGCAGCGGACAGAACAGCATGAATCATTATCTCAATTTGGTGTCCTCATCTCAGAATGAGCCTGCTTGATGAAATCTCCTCTTCCTCCCTCACCGCCCCCCCCTCCCCTCCCCCCACCTCCACATTAGTCTTCATTGAGATGTTGGTCCTGTACCCCCATGTTGAAGGGTGTGAGAGAGAGAAGCGATCAGGCCATGATAGTCACAGCAGACTGTAGTCGTAAGCGATTGGGGAGCAAAGTGAGTGTTGGTGGGGGGGGTGAGACCTAGGAGCGTCTGAGGTTGTGTTGCAAGCGATTGTGAGGGACTAGAGAGGGAGGGCTGGTGAAGCTCGCCTAGCGCCATCCTTCTCCTCCTCGCTTCCCACGTTTGGAATACATTCACTGCCATCTCACTCATGTTGTCTTCAGACTGTTCCTGTGAAACTGATAACACACAAACACACCTAGAACATGCTTATTGTATGTGTGTCTACACACACACACACGCACACACACACACACACACACACACACACACACACACACACACACACACACACACACACACACGCACACAGGTGACACGCTCCTCATATACATGTGCAGTAAAAGCTAAGGCAGGAATAAGCAAAAGTGAGCACAGTAGTACCCACAGCATACCTGAGTTTCTGCTACTGCTACTGGTCAGAATAGATAGCAAGAGATGGTAAGTACTTGTACTGTACATAAACATGTCTCTCCTTCATAAATGTTCTACTATTAAACTACAGTGTATGTGTATCCTATCATGATGTAGTAGTCTTTAGATCTGGTCCATTTTACTAAAAGATCATCACCACACAGCCACAGTGGGAGTGCCGAGGACTGTGGTACACACGTGTGATGAATTGAGAAAAGAGCCGTTAATGGAGGAAATGTGATTGAGTGTGCTGTTTTTTGATTCTTGAAGACCCCAGATACTGACATCCTCGTTTCTTTCCAGTACTTTTAAGAGTAAGGAGCTCTCCCCTGTGATTGGACACAAGCCCATCCAGGTGCCGGTGCCCACAGTGCCCCCTCATGGCGGCCAGCAGAGCTGCAGCCAGTCGCCGCACTCGGCCGAGCACAGCCCGCTCACCCTGCGCAAAGGCAAGCCTCTCCACACGCCGCCCACAGCACCACAGCACCACACCACCCTCATAGGATGGACCCTTCACACTGCGCTAAACATATGCTCAGAGTTTTGTTTGCCATGAACTGATAACCAGAGGTGGGAAAATCCAGTTTCAGATAAGTAAAAGTGCTACGGTACCACATATCTGTGCCAACCATTCATTTAAACCAGCTGATTCACTCTTCAGCTAGGTAGAGCAGCTAATTGATGAGATCACCTTTGCTAAGTGCACCCGTAGAACCAAAACATGATCGGACTTTTATTCTCTGAAGCTGGAGTTTTCCACCTCTGCTGATAACATTTTATTTGACTTGAATGAACTTGATTTGGGTTATTTGTTAAGAATTGATTTTGTATAGTGATCATGTTTCTTTGCTACTGTGTTGAGAAATAATGCACTGTCAATGTCTTTGGCTTAAGTGTGTTAAAATGCAGAGGAAGTACAATTCAGTAGAAGTCTATATTTGTCTTCATTGTTATTCTATTCCTCTCTTTCTCTCCCTCGGTCAGCCTCTAAGAAGCTGGCACCCGTCCCGCCCAAGGTGCCGTACGGCCAGTCGGGCTGTGGCAGCGGCGGCATGTCTGACCAGTCCACGGGCCAGCCGTCGCCGGTCAGCCTGTCGCCCACGCCCCCGAGCACGCCGTCGCCGTACGGCCTGGTGTGCCCGCCCGTCGGCCAGCTGACGGCCTCGTCGCCCGGCTCGGCGCCCTCCTCGCACGCGCTCTCCTCGCCGCCCTCGCTCACCGGCACGCTCACCAAGTCCCGGCCCACGCCCAAGCCCCGCCAGAGGCCCAGCCTGCCGCCGCCGCAGCCGCCCACCGTCCCCGGGCAGACCCCTCCGCCGCCGCCGCCGCCGCTGGACCAGGGCCTCCTGGACGGCATGTCCTCCGGGGAGAGCATGTCCACAGGTAAACACGCCGGCGGAGGAGGAGGAGGGCCGGCGCCGCTGCCCATGCCGCGCTCCTCGCTCAAGCTCTCGGTCTCGCCGTCCTACGCCGGCGACGGACTCTGAGAGGGGAAGCGTTTTTTTGTTAGGACGCCTTTGTTTTTTTGTTTTTTTCCTTGAAAAGGAGAAGCGTTCTGGTTGCCTTTAGAAAAACGTTTTTTGAAAACACATTCTAGGTGCCTTTTAGAAGTTTGTATATTCAGTGAAAAGGGAAATTCCTCCTGGCATATTATCAGGATAACGTAACCTCTCTAGGGCAGGAAACATGTATATATCTCCAAGTTGACTGTTGCTTGTATGGAATCACCTGTCAATATTTGATATGTTGTCAGTTAATTTATTCATCTCCGCAGTCATAGACTTCACATCAGATGTCTTCCATTTGCGATTGAGCAAGCTCAGGCCTCTCTGTAAGAGAGGAGGGCCCTTCATAATGCCATTACCCAGACCTGTGTCTAATGATGTGAAGCTATGAGCTGTTGCCTTGTAAAACAGTAGCTCTTCTCTCTCATTGATTTTTAACTGTTTTGTCCTCCCCCCCTACTCCCTTACTCCTCTCCTCTCCTCCTCTCCTCTCCTCCTCTCCTCTCCTCCTCTCCTCCCCCCCTCCTGCTATCATTGTGTACCTTGCAGCTGTGTGAGGCCAGGGCCTGAGTGTGATGCTAAGTGTGAGGGGGACGTTTGGGGTAAGCTAGTCCTGCTGCGTTGCCCGTGCGCCATGAGTCTCATCTCAGTCTCACCGCCTTCAGCTTCAGGGGGGTCCGCCTCCCCTCCACCATGGGGCCGCGCTGGCCGCCTCTGGGGACGCCCTCGCCCTCGCCCTCGCTACTTTTCTCTCTCTCTTTCTCTCTCTCTCTCTCTCTCTCTCTCTCTGTGTCTCTATGCATACATTGTCCTTTTCATTTTGATTTGAAGAAGAGCAAGTGATCGCATTATGCCCTCTCCCTTGTCTTTCTTTCTCTCTCTCTCTAACTCTCGCTCTCTCTCTTTCTTTCTCTCTCTCTATCTCTCTATATCTCTCTCTCGCTCCCTCTCTCGGTTGGTGGCGCTTTCTTTTGCCATGTCAATGTTGCTGCCATCGCTAACCTGCTGTGTCAGTGTATTCTGTGCATGGTGTTGAGACCGAGGGTTGTGCATGGCTGACGGCCTTCCCAGGGTGCATTGCGCAATTGCCCCAAAAAAGCGATTGGCGCCACTTTCAGAGGGTGCTGCTGATCCATCTTTTAGTAACCCGCATCTCCTCCTCTCTTCTGCTTCGCCCGCCATACTGCCCTCCCTAAGCTAACAGGCATTCCCTCCTAGCTCTCTCCTCCAGCTTGACTCTTTTGTGGTGGGTAGCAGCGATTACCCCCGGTCTCTCTCCCTCTCTCTCTCTCTCTCTCTCTCTCTCTCTCTCTCTCTATCCTTCTATCCCTCGCTCTGTCTTTATCTCTCTCTCTCTCTCTATCCCTCTCTCTTCCCCTCCCCTCCTGAATCTGGTCATCCTGCTCCATCCCATTCTGACAGACGGGGATGACATCATCCCAGAGCGCAGTCGCAGAGCATCAGACAGCTGCAAAGCAGAAACGATTTTTTTTTCTCATCGTTTTTTTTTTACCCCCTTTCGTTCCGTTCTGTTCTTTTTTTCGCGTTCCGTTGGGATCCACCCCTGTCACTCTCAGCTTCCTCACACCGCCCACTCATCCCGTTGCCGCTGTGTTGTTTGGTTGCCGTGGTAAATGTGATGTGTTTATTGTATTGTCTGTGAGTGTCTATGAGTCATATATTGTACTTAACACCTCAATTCAAGTACCTAGTCTCATATTGTGGAAAATGTGCGTATGAATGGACGCTTTTTTTTTTTTCTTCGAAAGACATTGTTGAAATTGCCCCCAGCATTGGGTATTGGAATGTTGGAACAAATGAAAAGTATTTATTTGTTATTCCTTTGGTAGTGGCTTAGTGTGATAGCATCCCTGTGTGAGAATGGGAGGACCAGAGCTACTTGCCAGCCTCCTTCTTTCAGACTAAACAAGTCAAACTGAAAGCAGACCCACTAATGCTGCTAACATGTTGCTATTTGTGGCTGCCGACATGGAACTGAACTTTTGACTTTGCCTTCCCTCTCTCTCTCTCTCTCTCTCACCTTCCTCATTCACACTCATTTATTCACCACTCAAATGACCACTCACTGACCACCCTTCCACACGCTCTCACCATCTCTCCCTCATTTCCCCTCCGTTCTCACCATGTGCCCTCGTCTCCTCATGGTCTTCGTCACCCCCCCACCATCCTCATCCTCATCACGGTCACACAACAGATTTCTTCAGTTTGGAAAGACCCTCCATCAATGTCAATCTGGACAGCATCCTGGACGAGTTCAGGGTGTCGCCCTGCCGGGGCTCTCTCATGATGCCTGACTCCCCAGACGGAGACGCCACCTCTGAGGAGGAGGGACAGAGCACCACTCTATGACCCCCTCAACAGAACAACAACACACCCCAGACCAACAGGAGGCGCTGTCTTCTCTCCACGTCTATCTTCATGTTGTCTCTCTCTCTGCTTTAGTCTCTCTTTCTGAATCACCCTCTCTCTCTTTCTCTTTCTCTCAGTCAATTTCAGTTTTTTCTCTTCTTTCTCTCTTTCTCTCTCTCTGTTCCCTCCTTTTTCTCTCTCCTTCTCCTCGCTTTCTCTGCCTTTCACTACTGATGAAGCCCAACTGCACAACTGTCTCAACCAGCCATCATCCACTTCTAGAGCTACAGACTTGGATTTGCCACAATCACTCTTCCGCTCTTCAAAACGCCGCAGAGAAAAAAAGGACCTTTAATCTCCACAGACAAAACTACCTGCTACAGCGCTATTTGTGACTTCATCCGCACATGTGGTGCCATTGAGGGGGAAAAAAAATGATGCTATCATATTGAATCTTACCAGAAGGGACATCTAAACGGAGAAGTTGCCAAGGACAAAGGGACTTTAAAGAAAAACATGCCACGTCAATTGTATTCATTTTCTCCTTGTCTTTTTTTATTATTATTTGTGATGTGTACCATATTTTTACTTTTGTATTTTTTTTTTATTTGTATTGTTTCAGGTGTTTTTGTTTTTGTTGGCCTTAGCACAGTTGGGGATCGGGTTGCACAGCAGAACTGACTGGACACTAGTGGAGACTGTCTCAGGACTGAGAGAGAAGTTATTATTATTGTGTGTGTGTACTTAACAGGGTATGAAAGGTAGGCCTCATGCAATATTCATGTTGCCCATTGTCAGTATCAGGAGGAGGTCTGAACTTCAATATCTGACTAGCGCCCACATGTTCTCTGTTTCTCTCTCTCTCTCTTTCTCTCTCTTTCTCTCTGTAACGCTCTTGTTTGCTTGCTTTCTCTCTTTCTCTCATTCTTTGTCATTCTCTTATTTACTTGCGCAAGTGCGCACGTACGCGCGCACACATACACAGACACACACACACACACACACACACACACACACACACACACATGCAAATGTGGAAGATAGTCACACTCAGACATTCAGCCAAAAGATGCACTTGTAAATCTTTGCATTGCAGTAGAAATTTACAAATTGACTTCAGCAACCACTGGGCTCTCATTCATCTATGCGCACATCTCAACATCAGTGCAGTACGAGAATGTCTTTATCGTTTTTGGACTTTTTGAAGTTTAAACTATTGTTATTGTCAACACTGAGCAACAGCTCAGAAATTTCACGAGGGAGACTGAGGGAAGAAGTGCTTGAGACAAAATTGGAAGCTCATTCTCACGAATAACAATGACACAGTATCTATTTTCCGAGAAGGGCTTTGACAAGAGATTTTTACGTGAGAAAGAGTGGCCGTGTGTGTGTGTTTATGATCACTGGTGTGCCTCCACAACAGGCCTCGCCATTCATACGTATGGACATCAACAGTAGTTTTGACTGTAACAGCACTGCCTGCAAGCCCTAATGATGCTCTCTGCACACATTGTCTCGAGTGCTTCAGACTTAATGTACCGCCCTCCCCAGTGTAAATACGAAGAGACGTGTATATAAATATGTAGATAATTCCAAGTGGTCAGGTTCAGATGTAAAGACAAATATGAAATATACATATATTCATAAATGTGGTCATATTTATCTTGTTCTAGAAAAAAAAATGATATAATATGATGTTGGTGGTGTTATTTTTATTCCCCCGCACACAGTATTGCCAGATTCGCGTTAGTGAAATCAAGCACTGACTGCTGCAACAGAAAGCCATGAGAACTGCTATCGGTACACGTAAAGACTTGACAGAGCAGATTTTGTGTGTTTGTTTGAAAGTGTTTGAACGCATTGCGTTTGTGCTTAAATATCAGTGCCCTGAGGAATAACTCTCTACCCAGAACAAGTCCGTATGATGCTGCCCACTTAAATATCCCACACTCACTCACATAACACCACTGCATGCTGGAAGAACAGTATTATTTTGTTACAGGTTACTACATAGTGCTCAAGAGTCTAGACCATGTGATTCCAAATCATGCTGATAATTGTTGAATGCAATAATTGGGATTTGTTGCTTTTACATGCAGTATTTTCTTATGTATCTAATCAAAAAGATCCTTTGGATATTGGCTATTCTGATCAACATGAGGTGGCCGGGGATTTTACCATAGCATCTGGCAACCCTCTCAGTGTGCACCTGTGAGGGTTCTATGATGTTTCCAAGCTGTCTGCGTAGGGTGGTCTGAGGAGTGTGAATCTCATGACCACTCCATTCATTTTCACAAAATAATGGAAAGATGCTGCAAGGAATTTCTCTCATACTGTATCCGAAGGCCCAAAATGGACAGGACATATTCATTTTGTCAATCAAAGTGCAATTATTTTTTTTCTCTTCTGAATCTCAGAGATGTGAAGAGGCCATACCCAACGCCCTAATCTCTGCCCAACTCTTGATCGAAAAAAAAAAGGTGTCCATTCCTTTCGCAGATGATTTTTTTTTCTTCTTTATTTTGTTGTTTGTCTACTTCAAGGACTCAGATTCGAGAAGATAAAGTCTCTGTAATGTATGATATGCCTCAGTGTGTGTGTGTGTGTGTGTGCGTGTGTGTGTGTGTGTGTGTGTGTGTGTGTGTGTGTGTTCTCTCAATGAATGATATTCTTGAAGACTATGGTGGCTGAGTAATATTAATTGTAGTGGTTATTAAATGAAAATTGCAAGTGCCCTCACATTAGATATTAATGTCCTAAAGCTAATGACGAGTTTTCTTGTGTACTTGAGGTTCTGTCTGTGATGGTTTCATTAGTGTTTTTTAAATGGAGGCAGGGGTGTCATACGAGAGCATTGACTGAATGTGTCTATCTTGACTTTGATGCTGATCAAGGTCAGGTCTTGTCAATAACTGACGGAAGCTGCAATAGAAGCATGACTTTTTAAAAAAAAAAATAGCTGTCCATTCCCCATTGCTGCGGTGGCATTTTGTGCACCAATGCATTCCACTGTTTTAGTCAAATGCCTGTGTGAACGTTATTGAGTAAGTTGGGGAGGGGTTGTTGAGGCTTTCATTGTGTAAATGCAATAGACTTTTGTCAGGGGGCTTTTGGATTGTTTTCAGATAAGCGTTAGCATGCCCGCTCAAGCTGTGCTGTAGTCTGGTAATGATGATGGAGCTTTAATATTCATATTTCCTTCTTTCAAATATATTCCACACCGAAGGTATTGGTAAGCGAAGCTGTCTGTAATGATATCAGGGTGGAAGGTCAGCAGGTGACCAATAGCATGCCAACTTCATGATGATGCAAAGCATCGATGACCGTGACGCTTGGCCTATGTTGCACTTCCAAGCTTATCGTGCGTGCTTTTGTTTTGAACCTGTTTCAAGGTATGACTGCAACATGGGTTTTTTCTTCTTTTTTTGTAGTTCTCACACATCACTTTCATTTAAGATATAGTTGAGGACAAGAAATCATGAGTGAAAAAGGGGGCATAACTGAACATACATGGCTGAGGGTTTATGGTCAATACATCAAAACATTTGAAACTGGACAGTACTCATGGACATCCAGCCTCTCCCATGCTTCCACCACAACTACTGTTGAACTGTAGGACACACCCACCCTTCTTTCCTCTGCTTAGCATATCAAGTGGAACAACACAGTCTGTACTGTGAAGCCGACTGCAATCCTTCAGAATGTCAGAAATATATATATAAATATATATTAAAGTCTACATTTTTAATAATGAGTGTGTCCATGTCATCTCTGTTTCTGTCGCAGTGCCTTTCTTGATTTGCTCCAACACATGTAAAATTTCTCTAAAATGCCAAATTTATTCAAATTTAAGCCCTGTAAGAAGAATTTTCAATTGAATTTAGCATGTAATTACACTGCTAAATGTGTTTTTGTCACTACATGCTACTTTGAAAATGTGTTATGGATTGGTTAATTTCCTGCTACTTTTTGGCTCAGCACCAACATTTCTGCAAGTTCCATGGAACATCCCAGCTGCATTCCAAATGTTATATTATATACAATTATACTTGCAAATTGGCAACTTCCGCAAGACAAACCAAACATGCCTGACACCAGGGTAAACAAATAAGGCAAATCTTACCAAAAACTCACTGGATTTGATGTTAGCAGTGTTGTAATCACCAGAGGGAAGCTGTTGATGGAGCTATCATTCCCCACCCTCATTGTGTTTTAAATGCCTGTACATACTGTAAATTCATATAATCATATCTAATACTACAAACATACTAAGGCTAACTGCTTACAGTCTGCATCAACAGGGCCTAAACATTTGATAGCAAAGTCTATCTACAGTGTACAACAACTTGCTGCGTTAGCCTCAAAATGTATCATTACTATTATTATTAGTAGTAGTAGTAGTAGTAGTATTATCATTATGTTCTTGATTATTGTGTAAATGTTCCAAATCATCCATACTGATCACTGGCCAGTGTGAAAGATCCATAAAGCACTTTAAGCAATATTCCAGCATTTTTCTTTCTGTTATCTCTTGACACACAATTTATGATGGGGAAGGGGTATTTCCCCAGCAAAGGAATAATTCAGGGCCGGTCTTAGGTGTCACAGATGCATGTAGGTATGTATCATGGAACAAAGTACGCCATCCGCCATGGGCGTAGGCCTAACATTAGCCTACGGCTGACTCAAAGGAATGATTTAAAAGATGCCCCCAGAGTGTAGCACTCCAGCTGCCTGGATGTTCTAGCTGTAGGCTGCAGCAAATCAAGCCGGCTTGTACCGGTGTTCTTTTCTTTTCTCTGTGACCTTGAGAAAGTAGAGATATCCTCTATACTGTATGGCGAATGGCAGAGTTCTCCTTTAAATCTGAAAATTACCATTACATTTTTTTATCGTCATCATTTTATTTTTTGGTCCTGATGGTGATGGGTATGTTTCTGTCAGGAAGACAGTCTATGTCTAATAAAGCCTATTCTGACTTTGTAGGCCTACAGTAGTTGTTTATAATGAGAAATAGTCTTCAAAAGCAAAAAATCAGTGTAGTGAATCTTTTAATGATCCCGTTTCTTTGTTGATTCTATTGCTTAAAAAGAAAGGTCTTTAACAGAACATAACATTTTGATATTAAAAACACTTTACATTAATTGTGTTTTGTAGAGCTATGGTTGGTCAAATTAAGAATAAATCACATCTCATATAGTGATACATCAGTGGGTGTTCTCAACCCAGTTACTAGAACCAGTCTGACAGGAAATAACAGATAAAGGGAGGAGTGTCATGGAAAGAAATGCACATAGGCCTCTTAGACATGAGCATGGTAACTTTAGAGTTATGCAAAATCACAGCAGTGTCCCAGAAACTTTGACAAATAGCACAGTCAGTTCCACATTACATAACTTCACCCCCACTTATACCTCACCACAGACCTGAAACTTGATAACCATTGCCTGATAACCTGAGAACCATTCTTGCGCTCAGTTCATCTTCTTCATAGGTTAACTCATCTTCTTAGTGCATATCTATTTCACAGTCTTTAAAACGAATTATGTCAACATAGGCTACATAATATGTTTTCATTAATAATAGGCTGGGCAGACATGGTGTAATTAGCCTACAAAGTAATTACATAATCAATTAACTGTTTTTCACAGTAAAACATGAAGACATGGTAAAAAAAAAATCCTTGACTGATTTGTAAGTTCAGCAGCGAATTATTAAAGCCGTTCACATCTGTGCCATATGACGAATCCATTAGTCTATGCCAGCAGAATCCAAGGTAATGTTACGGTTATAAGAGCTAGAATGGAGAAAACTGATAAAAGGAACAGTAAACATCGCCCAGTTGTACAAATTCTCACTCGTCTGCGTCTTATTTGATTTGGAACAAATACTGTTGTCGCTGGGAGAACACTTATATCGTCCTCTTTCATCGGTCGGCCAAGTTCACTAATAATGAAAATCTCCGATGGGATTTTCCTGGGTCTGGTCCAACCCCGTGAGTGAAACCTTTCAGATACCCCTCTGAAATATCGCGTAATCCAATCGAAACGTCCAGAAGATGTACTCACAGGTGAGACGTTTGGACACCGACTCCTGTCAGGTTGGGCATTAAGTAAAGGCACTTCCAAAGTCTTCTCTGTCTGTGCGTCCAGACTGTTAGTCACCACGGGGTCATCTTGTTTAGCGATAAATGTAAGGTGCCTGCAAATGGGACAGACAATACTATCCCGCGTGATAACCCCATCCTTGTTGATGCTGACCAAGGTTCTGACTAGGCAGTCATGGCAGAACGTGTGAGAACAGCTTAGAGTTCTAGCTGTGCCTGTGAGGCATTCGTAACAGATTGGGCAGTCTGTCTCTGTAGCCACCACACCTGTCTTCAGGTCCTCCATCCTGTCCACGCGTCCCGGTGTGAAACTGAAGACCATAAACTGGCGATGGATTTCCTGGTTATCTTCCAGTGATAGAATAGCCTCCTCCTTCTAGCTTTCTCCAGGAATATCGCGCTTGGGTGGAGACGACGCTTTAAGAATGTCATAGCCTATTCGGTTGGAGCATGCTGTCGGGTAGCTTTGGTAAATGTTGTCAAACTGGATTCGGAACTTTAAAAGAATAGGCCGATGCCAGTTTCTGACAGACTGGTAGTCTGACTGGTAGCCAGCTGGAGATTGGCCTTGGCAAATGGTTATGATAATGATAATGGCATTTTGCAAACGTGTTTGTTCAAACCAACTGGCAGAATGAGAACATTGGCTATGAAGTTGTACATAACAATTTGGAAAAGTCTACAAAAAAAGTAATAATAACAATATAAATCAATCTGAACAATGCAAATAATGAAAAAAAAAAACTATCTAGAATGTGACCTCTGGTCGACACAGCAGACGCTCATCAGAGGACCGCAGTGGGTAATTGGAGATATAGCGCTGGATCAAATAATAGGGAGTAAATCCAATAAGTGTGCTACAGGCCAGAATAAAGGATTTTAATTTAGCTGTTATAAGAACCCAGTGGAGGGTAGTCTAACTGAGAGGAGTTGCGTGTGTCCTCTTTGGTTGATTTAAGACAGAGTAACAGCATTCTGAATTAATTGTAGCCTATTGTCTCGTCTCATTACTCGACGCTACTACACAAGCAGGCAGGCCTTTTACCGTAAAACACCGTAGGCTACCTTATCTTTACTTAGGCTACTACGCCCTCTAGATTACAACATAGGCCTGGGCATTATATAGTCAAAAGTCACCTGCTGTTACTGCGCTAAGTTAGCTCAGGGGTTACTTCTACGTCTGACTACGTAACCACTTCCTCCGTGAGGGGGATCAAACCCCGGGCGCTGTCTAGCGTTTTATCTGCCATTATCCTACTGGAGTCCTGAACGTTGTACTGCCAAGGCCAGGTTATATCTGTATCTCTATTCTGTAATAATAAAATAAGCTTATGTCCATGCGGAAGTGCGCTCTTGTACACCTGTTTCAACAGCAACCTCAAGGGGCCTTCTAGACCAATTGTAGCCTGTAATGTAAAATCCTTTGCCCATTTTCGAAATAAAAATGCGAAAAATCCAAACTTGAAGTGAAACACAGTAGACTACCTCATCAAGAAATGAAACAAAAAAAACCCAGCATTATTATAATAATCATTTAAAATATAGATTATAATAACTAGGCTACTATTGTAATAATAATATTTTGATAAGGTTTGGAGGATAAACTAGGACCCGTAAGGGTGATCGAACCCCTTGCGCTCTCCAGCGTTTTACCAGTCAGTAGGCTAACATTAAGAAACGTTATATTGATGACAGCACATTGCATAATATACATAACTTGTTATATGTTGCTGGTAACCTATTCAGTGTGTGCCGCTAAAGCTTTTAAGGCTATTGGTCTTGCCTCTCTGTATCTGTCTCACATGTACAGCATTTGGCCATCACATAGCATCACACCCAACATCACACCTAACTTTGAGACGTGTGAATGTGTACTGATGACAAAGCACATCTACATAATAGAACATAGGTAGGTAGGCCTACTGTTTAATATTTTGTGATAAGTGTGTGATGACTGCGAAAGCTGTAGACTGTTGGACATCCCTCTCGCTGCCTCTGCCTGGCGTTTGCGCATTTGGAGAGGCCATCACAGAACTATGAGGCTGAAGCATTGAAAGAGCCTAAAATCTAATTTACTCATCAGCGCCCTCCTGGTGAATGCACCTGGGTATATGCAGCAAACTCCTTTCACTATCGCGCCGGCATAGCACAGGGGTTACTTCTGATCTACAATTCTCTCTCGAAGAGATACGTACTCCACCTCTCCCGCAAGGGAGGTCGAACCCCGTGCGCTGTCCAGCGTTTTCCTCTTTAGGACATCAAGAAACTCGATGTTGCTGTTACCAACGTTCCATTAAATTAATGAAGGAATACCCGGTACTAGCAGAAAACAAACTTAACAGACTTTTAAAAATAGTGTAGAAGTAGGCTACAATAGAATATGTACTGATGACACAGCAGCACATATGTAAGGGATAACGGCCGACGAGGTGACCGGTTCGATGGAAATAATGGCTAGGTGGAGGTCTAGAACTCTGGCGACGTGCGAAGCACGGAGACGGAGTTACCTCCGCCGTGCCATTATTTCCATCGAACCGGTCGACCTCGAAGGCCGTTATCCCGCTTATCTCCCGTTTGTATTCACAACCTGTATATTTAGAACATAGTTTTATTCCACCGTTGCGTCCGTTAACATCGCTAAAACTGTCTTGACTGTGGGACTACTTTCCGCCACATATCAACTTTCTACTTGCAGGACAAAACTGCCGTTACTAGTTCTAAAATTGATGGTTGCTATGGCCAAAGGCCAGTCGTTAGTTCTAAATGGCTGGTTGCTACGGCCAAAAGCCAGTCGTTAGTTCTATCTCTCCCGTTGTCAAGCGGGCATATCCCAGGATTCTGATTAACTTTAACTTTGAAAGATCGCTACTTTTATAGCCTACATGGCATCCAACTAGCTACAATCCACCTCCGTCATATGCTACAATGTTACTATGGTTCTGCACGTCTGTATTTCAGCTTGGATGCAACGTGACAGTTCATTTAAACTTCGCAACGAGTTTGGCGAATTAATATTCAAGTGTGATACGGGAACTACTTCACAGGTAGCAGGTTATACGAAGTTAATGGCCACCCCATCAGCCAATCAGAGAAGAGAATTCCATTGTTGAGGGAGATAAATCTACTTAATAGAACACATAGACCTACTGTTTCATATTCAATTTGTGATGCTAAAGCTGTTAGACTGTTGGTCCTACCTCTCTCCGTCTCTGCCTGGCGTTTAGTCTACTGCGCATTTGGAGAGGCCATCGCAGAACTGTGAGGTTAAAGAATTGAAAGTGCCTGAAATCTAGTTTACTCATCAGCGCCCTCCTGGTGAAGGCACTTGAATATATACGCAGCAAACTGCTCTCATTGCTGCGCCGGCATAGCACAGGGGTTACTTCTGATTTACCTATCTCACTTGCAGTGATATGTACTCCACCTCTCCCGTAAGGGGGATCGAACCCCGTGCGCTGTCCAGCGTTTTACGCGCCAGAACATCAAGAAACTCGATGTTGATGTCGCCAACTATTCAGATGTATTAAAAAGTGAAAAAGAAGCTTTATCATACCGAGCAAACCAAGGAAATATACATGCAGAAGTCAACGTGCGCATGCAGAACCTCCAGGGGGCACGCGTGAGACATTTCTCTTTCAGAAAAAAATGGAAAATGTGTTCTTCCTTTTTTGTGTAGCCTGTTTGGTCAAGTATGGTGACGATGGAGTTGCCATATAAAACGCTTTTCGTGGGATATTAGACCCACATTTGTATAGTGCACATGGCAAAAGTCACAAAGTGCTTTACCGGTAAGAGGCAGAACAGGGAGGAGAGTCAAAGAACATACAGGCCTAGACTAAGCCTATAATATAATTTGTAAGACATAGGCCCACTTAAAGTCAGGCATTTCCATTCACGTGTGCGATTTTAAGGATATTTTCAATCTGATGGGAATACAGTAAGCCTACATTTTTTTTAAAACTAGTCAAGTATTTCAATGCATAAAGAGCATTTCCTTGTTTTAAGAAACTTTCCATTAAGTGAATGAAGGAATTGTCCAGAAATTATAGCCTGTTGACAACAACCTTTATATTTTTAACAGACTTTTTTAAATAGTGTAGGAGTAGGCTATAATCGAGTACTGATGACAGATATATATCTACATAATAAAACAAAGGCAGGCCTACTGTTTAATATTTTGCTTGTAATCAGTTTGTGATGCTAAAGCTGTTAGATTGGTCCTGTCTGGCGTTTAGTCTGTAGTGCATTTGGAGGGGCCATCACAGAACTGTGTGGCTGAAGCATTGAAAGTGCCTAAAATGTAGTTTACTCATCAGCGCCTCCTGGTGAAGGCACTTATATATACGCAACAAACGGCTTTCACAACCGCGCCGGTATAGCACAGGGGTTACTTCCGATTTACAATTCTCTCTCGCAGAGATACGTACTCCACTTCTCCCGCAAGGGAGATCGAACCCCGTGCGCTGTCCGGCGTTTTACTCTTTAGAACATCAAGAAACTCGATGTTGCTGTTGCCAACTATTCAGATGTATTTAAAAAGTGAAAAAGAATGTTTATCATACCGAGCGAACCAAGGAAATATAGGCTACATGCTGAAGTTAACGTGAGCATGCAGAACCTCCAGGGGGCACGCGTGACACATTTCTCATTCAGAAAAAGACAGAAAATGTGTTCCTTTTCTGTGTAGCCTGTTTGGCCAAGTATGGTGACGATGAACCGTTTCTATATGAAGCCCATTTTCCTGGGATATTAGTAGACCTACATTGGTATAGTGCACATGGCAAAAGTCACAAAATGCTTTACAGGTAGGCCTAATAAGAAGCAGGGCAGGGAGGAGAGTCAAAAAATAGCCTAATAGCCAAAAACTACGCCTACCTAGCCTACTATAATTTGTCAGATATTTGTCAGGCTCATTTAAAGTCATTTCCATACACTTGTGCATATTTCAAAGGATATTTCCTTCATTCAATGGGAATAACAGTAAATATGTTTTGAAGTAGTCAAGCATTTCCATGAGTAGGCTAAATAGCATTTCCTGTTGTTTTAAGAAACGTTCCATTAAACGAATAAGGAATTGTTCAGGAATGGTATTGGCAGAAAACAAGCCTATTTTAACCAACTTTTTAAATAGTAGTAGGCCTAGTGACACAGCAAATATCTACATAGGCCTATTAGAACGGGCAGGCCTACTATTTAATATTTTGCTGGTAATCAGTTTGTGATGCTAAAGCTGGTAGACTGTTGGTCCTGACTCCTGTCTCTCTCTCTCTGTCTGGCTGTGCATCTGAAGGGGCCATCAGAACTATGGGATTGAAGCATTGAGAGAGCCTAAATCTAGTCTACTCATCAGCGCCCCCCTGGTGAATACACCTGTACATATAACCAGCAGACGACAGGTGTAGTCACGCCGGCGTAGCACAGTGGTTACTTCTATCTACAAACTTGTTGTTTACGATTACCTCTCCCGTAAAGGGGGATCGAACCCCGTGCGCTGTCCAGCGTTTTACTGGTCAGTATCATGACGAAACTGTATATTATATAGCCACCTATTCAGATGTAGCCCTATCTTGCTTTTTTTTTTTTTTTTTAAGTGAAAATATAAGATACCGAGCGACAAGGGGAATAAATGCTAAAGTCGACGTGAGCACGCAGAACCTCCAGGGGGCATCTGCGTGATAAGCACGTTCTTTTTCAAGTTTCCCGAAAGGGATATCGAACTTCGGGCACTATTTCAGTGTTTTATTGCTCAGTAGGATAAGATAGCATGGCCTTAGGAATTTGAACGACAGTTCTCTAGCAGAATCTATGGGGGGGGGGGGGGGGGGGGGCACCTGCGTGATAGCCTACATTTCCAATTCAGAAAAAAAGAAGGGAATGGGAATAAAACTACATGAGAATGGGATTAACAACAGGCCTACATTTTCTTTGAACTATTCAAGTATTTCCATGAGCCTGTTGTAGGCCTACCGGCTGAAAACACAACATTTTAACAGATTTATTTTATAGGGTAGTGCAAGGAGTGTGTGCACTAATGACGGCACATATATTTTACAGAAATATTTTGTTGATAAGATTGTTTCTCTGTCTCTCTCTGGCACTTACTGTGCATTTGGAGTAGCCATTGTTATCACAGAACTTTGGGCCTGCTACAGATTTGTCCATTGAAAGGTGATTCCTCAGAAATCCAAAAATAAAACAATTTTGAAAGGCAAGTTGCCAAATTATTATGTATGGTCATGGTCATATATTTCCACTGAAAGATTTTTAACTTATTTTTGTATTTTACTGCGCGGCAAAGGATAGCCTGTGAGTCACCGGGTTACTCAAACTCTCTGAGAAGAGTGACTCAAATTGGGCCAAGAAATAGGAAGAACTTTTGTAGATAGCTCACTTCTGTTTTTCTCTCTTTGACAGCGCCGGCAAAGCCACGTTCACATCAGAAACTCGAGACACAGTCACAGTGGAGGTATACGGTAAAATCTTTCATGGCACACGAGGCGTACGTGTATCACCGTCTTGCACTCACTCTCATCTTCACAGGTAAGGATCACAGGGCATCTTTCCTTTGCTCTATTCATAAGTCTTCCTATCTGTCATGTTCTGTTCAACTTCAGTCGAATAGGTTTATTCTACAACTACAAGTATATACCATTTGTCAGTAAATTCTTTCAGCAGAGCTCAGAGGCCAATAACACTAATTAATAGTTAATGTGCAAGTCAGATGCATACCCATTTTGTGACACTTACCACATCAACATGTTATTCTGCCAAGTTTTCCGTGTAGACTCCTGCGAGATGGGGGTCAAGGAGCCGATCAAAGAAATATGGCTGGTGGAGGATGAGTCTCGTTGTATTCCCTGTGATGTCAGTGTATCTGGGTGCCTTGGCGAGGTTCATTTCACCTGGCATGTCTTCAGGAAGAGTTCATCTGAATGGCTGAACCCAGACCTTGGCTCACCTAAGTTTTCAGTTCAGACGGAAGGGGGACTGAAGGTGAAGTCCTTTCAAGAGGATGACAGTGGAATATACTATTGTGGTGTGACCGCGACAGGTCATCACGGAACACAGAAACAAATCATTGGAAATGGCACTGTTGTGACAGTCACAGGTAAGAGATTTGCAATAAAGGTGAAATGGGATGTTATTTAGAGAAGAAAAAGGAAACTGACTTATTGTTTGTAATATGATGTATTGTTGTTAACTGGTTTACATCTGTGATGATGGGGACTGATAAATGTATGAGCGAAGAGAGAGACATGGGATTTTGACATTTGTCTTGTTGTAATGTGATTACTAACATGTTTACCTGTGCCCTGTGTTAACAGCGTTAAGTCATCAGATCAGACAGGCTTTGCTCTGGTTGCTGTTTGCAGTGTTGGCCCTCTACAGTCTAATAGTCCTTACTCTCCTCATTTTGAAGATGGTAAACACATTTGTGTCTCACAATTATTTAAAGTATCTATCGAAAACTTGTTTTTGAAATCATTCTCGATTTCCTTCAGATGGGACGAGACATACCATTCCTCAGGGGGAAATGTGGAAATAATAATGGCTCAAAGGTATAAACACGACTCTCTGCTGTATTGTGGAATGTGAATGTGCGGAATGTATGCCTTATGATAATCTGCAGCTTCTCATGTTCATGCATGTGTGTTATAATGCATCAAATATACTGTATGTTTTGGTAAATTGGCCAATGTTGACTCTTTTGCACCATCCTGTCTTGCAGAACAACTCCACCAGAAGAAGACACTTCCGGGCTGTGTTGCAAGAGCTATACAGCAAGAGGAACTTACACAGCCGTCCAAAAACCCCAGGCCGTTCACACTCAGCAGCCAGCCAGGTCCAAAACTACACCACATTATGGGTCATTCTGTGCTCCATAGGTTGTTGACCTTACACCGTCTCAGATTGTGTTCAAACCTTGTCTATATTATTATTGGATTATATCATGAATGGTCCCATAACCAAGGCCAGACAAATATATATATATATATAAAGTATTATTCATAAACAGCCCAATCTTTGTTGGGTATAGGAACATGTTCTCTATGACTGAACAATTAAAAGTTTGTATGGCAAGCTCAATGGTTTTCTCCAAGGCCGTAGATTTGAATGAAGTGCAAATATTGAGGGTATAAACTTGAACCCATTTCATATAAAACATTATTTTATCTGTGGTGTTCCTATATTTGAGCTCTCCACATACAATAAGCAGAAAGGCAAAACAAGAGAAGGTTATGATTTTTAATCTAGCTAATACATGAAAATCTATGTGGTCATAGCGGTGAAACACTGGCACTTTGTATACTGAGCTTTTCCTGTATAGATTTTTCTGTTCATAATGGCTACCCCAGCCATTTTAGTCCTATGAAAATGACCAAATGCAATTACACCTTGATTTATCCTTAACATCTCCATGTGTATTTTTGTGGAGACACTTCCATTATTGGCACATTAAT
Organism: Sardina pilchardus; assembly: GCF_963854185.1. Classification (NCBI taxonomy): domain Eukaryota; kingdom Metazoa; phylum Chordata; class Actinopteri; order Clupeiformes; family Clupeidae; genus Sardina; species Sardina pilchardus. The sequence continues at coordinate 12,933,072 of NC_084996.1, read as the reverse complement.
AAAGTATTTAATTTGCATACAAAATACTGATTAATGCGATTAATGTGAGTAGTAAACGTTTGGGAAACCCTCATATAGAGTGTGGTGCATATCTTAGTGTGGTGACCATTTTCCTGGATTCTGTCCGATTTGATATAGAATGACCCATACGATAACTGCGAAATTACATAAGCACTGATAAGAATTAGAGAATGTCGACCTTGTCTCTTCATTGTTCTTGCCTAAACAAGAGCCTAACATTGTATTGAGCATTTTTGGCATGTGAAGCAGTTTGGATGGTGTGTAAAATTAGCCTTATTCTTTGTTTCAGTTTGAGAACCCACACAGCCCAACACAAGATGATGACATCTATCAAAACATGTGACTCAAGCCACCAGGAATAGTGGGAGGTCAAAATGTTCACAGTTGTCGCCTGACTAACCCAGAACGCTTACAAGTACAATGGCCGGCCCTGCAGCAATAGGATTTCATGCCCTATTTAAAATCTTCAAATAATGAGGCAAGAATTCATTCAGTATACTTGTGAACTCCAACAGCCCTCTCTGTGTTTGGGTTGTTTGTGTGTGTGTGTGTGTGTGTGTGTGTGTGTGTGTGTGTGTGTGTGTGTGTGGTGTGTGTGTGTGTGTGTGTGCGTGTGCGTGTGTGTGTTAATCTGTGTGCTTGTGTATGTGTTTATGTATCAGTGATGAATAAAGTTACCTCTTAGGGAGGCTGAAGTTGACTGTGCTTCTTCGAGGAGGTTCTCACACAATGACACAATTCATAATTCATTCTTTATACAGACAGACCCTCTGAATGTCAGGAAAGAGTTTAACAATGACAAAATACAAAATAATTCATGAATATGAGAAACGAGTCATTCAAGTAAGCACTGGCCTCTATACCAAAATTTCGGCTGAAATCTCATACAATAGCCATCCTGTTAAGAGTCCTGCAAAACATCTGATGACAAATCAGCCTTACACAACTGATAAAAAGAAAAGAAAAATCCTTTAAAATATATCTAAGCACACAAACCATATATAGGTTACAACTTAACTCTTCTTTTTATCAGCACAGTGTTTGTTTTTCAGCTGTCGTTATACAGTAGTTCATGGATTTTGCACAGCTGGCAGTAACTTTAGTAGCAATCTTCATTTAAGATGGCCCGTAGGAATCATTAAGACACTTGTGTGTGAAATGTGTGCAATCATTGGGTTAAAACCCAATGTGATGTTCTACTCTCAAGGCAAGGCCAAGTTATGAGTGAAATTGAAAGTCAATGAGTTAAAACAAATATTCCAAATTTAGCAAACACTGGCATGTTTCAAACTTTGGCCCACGTCTGAAAAAAATCATGCACCATTCTATACCAAAGGTTCCATCAGCATTAACTCGATTGTGTGATTTTGGAATGTTAATTTGTGGACTGCAGCTACTAGGGTAGCTAACGCCACTTCTTAGCTCTTTCATGTGTGTGACTTTCAGTGGGTAAAGATGAAACCTATCCCTTTGGAACAGTTATTGTCAAACACTGAAAATCCCAATGGTGAAGGGCCAAAGCACCAGTTAAAGCACTCACTGACTGGGCCATTTTAAGGCTCCCCATATTAAAGAAAAGACAGAGTAAACAAAACTTCAACTGCCACCATAAGGAAGATATAAAACCCATCACATCTCAACAGATCCTTAAAAGCATATTATAGTCCTCTGTTGTAATACATTCATCCAGTGAACATTTCCACTGTACAGCTTCCAGTGCATATTCTGCCCATAGGTCAAACACAACAAATGGAATGGAGTGCTATTCGGCATATCAGCTATCGATGTACTTGGAGTCAACAGTGTGACTGTTTCTGATGGAGAACGGCTGCCATGCCAGCACTTGCAGTGCAGAGACACAGAGAGGCACCAAACACACCAGGTAGAACATGGCTCCATGTAAAGGCTGCAGAACACTAGAAATACAACAAAAACAAAGTTAATAGTTGCAATAACAAGTTCATTATTATCACCACATTGTTCTTTTTTCCAACTCAAGTAACTTCTAAATACAAAGCCTTGACAATGTCATTTTAACATTACCGGTTCATGTAGAACATGAAAATGGGATTAAAAAAAAAGAGAGAGAGATTAATATGAATAAGACATATTTTAACCAAGCCAGGTGGTATCCCCAGTGTCCTATTTATGGTGGGAAACAAAAATCTAAAGGGGAATCAAAAGTGTACCTGGGATCTGTGGCCTGCGTGGACTCTTTCAGACTTGCGTAGCCATACTGGTTCAGAACAGAGACGACCAGCATGGGAGCCAATGACTGTGCAGGTTTAGTGAACAAAGCGTTGGTCCCAAAGACCATGGAGGACAAAGGGGTGCTGGAGAGTCAATAGAAGGTTTTGCATTAAAACCATAATCCTAAAACATGCAGATTCCACAGAATCAATCATTCGATTGTGTAGAAATTGTTTGTTATGGTCAACCTTAAATGAAACTTTTCAATCTAAAGCAGAGAGAGTTTCTTACTATTATACAGCCTTGTCCAAAGTCCACCAATAAAATGGTGGTGTGTTAGTGACAATGGGAAGATCATAACACACAAATGAGATGAACACACTTCACCTGCGTTTGTATCTCTGGAGATCAGAGTCGATGATGTCTGCCAGAGGTAAATTAAAGAGACTGAAGGCAGCCTGAACCAAAACCCTGAGGGTGTAAAAATAAGACCATAGAATAGGATAAAATTATCAGATAATGTCAACTATTCATTACTAGAATGTTCACACAATTTACAATATAAAACTTTTCCCTCAGGAACTACTAATTGCATGGTACTGTAAGATTAACATGCACCATAAGCACACAAAGCCGATTTACATGTATAACTGTCAGAAGATCATTATCTTAATTGACTGTACAAGTACGGTGAACAAGTGCATTGCCACCTTGCTATATGACTACATATAGAGCACATTGAGCACATTGAGCACATTTTCACAATTCTATACTGGTTTAAAGAAAAAGAAAATACTGCAGAATCACAACAAGCTTCATATGGCGTACAGTAAATACTAAGCAATAATTCTGTTTAATAAAACACATTGCAAAGAGAATAGGTAAAGAGGTACTGTATGTAGCAGGTGTGAGATAGGCATAAACAATAGCAATAGGCACAACCATGCACGACCTCATGCACCTCCTAGCACGGCATACTGTAGGTTCAAATGCACTGCTCAAAGGCTTACATGTTGGCAGTGAGAAAGATGGCCAGTAGATAATAGTGGTGTCGGCCCAGCAGCAGCATGATAACGGCGCCCACGACCTCCACCTGAAAGGCCAGCAGGATCAGCCGGTAGTAGCCAACGCTCTGCAGCAGCCTCTGGCTGCTCAGGACCAGGATCTGTGGAGAGCAACAGTCAACAGCCTCATTCCTCATGCAAGATGAGAACATGTGGATGGACGAACAGGGGCATCATGGAGAGTTTACTCTGTTTCCCACTCTGGCTCTCTGTCTGTCACTTGGTCTCTCTATCAGTCTCTCTCTCAGTCTCTCTCTCTCTCTCTCTCTCTCTCTCTCTCTCTCTCTCTCTCTCTCTCTCTCTCTCTCCCTCTCATTAAGTCAAACACACACATACCAGTAATTTCTGATTCAGTTACCAGTCAGGGTACAACTTGTTAGATTACCATGAAAAGTATAAACCCTAGTAGTCTGTTACAATGAGGGTTTTTTTTTTACACAGACATTATTCTTTATCCAGATTCCAGAATACCTCATTGAATACACATGAACAACAGATGCTAAATTATGATGTTAAAGTCCATTTGTTCCTCTTAAAAAGTAGAGAAATAGTCCAGACAATGGAGACTTTTGATGCAGTTTGCAATCTATGGAGACGTATTAGCCATTTGTTAAACACTGAGACTACTTTTTGTTTTCACGTCATGCACTAACATCAACTCTACAGCATTGCTCATGGAATGGGCCTTCTAATCTTAGAGAGCTTAGTTACACCTCACTCTACCAACTCAGCTTGGACGCTGCCGAAAGCCTGCCCAACCTGGAACTCACACTACCTGGGGGCAGATGAAGCCTGCGCCATACATGAGGCTCTTGGCCAACGAGGGCAGCACATCAGGTGGGATGAGGTGCTCGGCGAAGATCATGGTGAAGTTGTTGCAGAAGGCCACCATGAAGACCTGGAAGAAGTTCATGAGCACGAAGAGCTGGAAGTCTCGGTAGGTGAGGATCTGCCACGTCATGGAGATCACAGAGGAAAAGGAGAGCTGAGACTCAGAGGAGGGGGAGGAGGAGGAGGAGGAAGAGTAAGAGGAGGATGGGGTCTTGCTGTCAAACCGGCTCTCGCTGTTCAGGCCTGTGTAGAACATGCAGCCGGCGCCCAGCACGGCCACCATCACGCAGAAGGCCTGGAAGGCGCCAAAGTCCTCCATGTTGCTCGAGACGAGGCCGCAGAAGAGCACGCTGGACGAGCCCACCAGCGACGCCACCTGGCTGTACTGGATCAGGCGGAGCCGGCTCTGGTGGTGGGCCGAGATCTCGGCGAACAGGGCGCACTGGGCCAGCAGGACAAAGGTCAGCATCCCGTCGAAGGCGCACAGGGTCACCGTCAGGTGCAAGCCGCTGAGCCAGTCACCGGACTGGTAGGCCCGCCACGGGAACCAAGCGAGCAGGAAAGAGAGTGCGTAGAAGGGGGCGCCGTAGAGGATGGAGAGGCGTCTGTGAGAGCAGCACGGCATGCGAGAGTTGTCCTGCAGGTATCCAAACAAGGGGTCGTTCACCGCATTCCAGATCATGTAGACTACCTGGAGAGGGAGTACATTTTACAGAGTTGTTCATTCAGACCAACATATAAAATCCTCAACCCTTTATGTAGCGGCAAAACAAAGTTCTTTTCTGGCTGTTTTGAACTTTCACCTTGACTGTGTCACACCAGAAGAACCTGGACTACAAACAAGGCACCTCCTAGGTAAACTATGTGTGTTTAATTATAAATAATTCACCTGAGGTGAATGACCGAAACATTGTGAATACTGAATAAATGTTAATATGCGTACTGAATAAATGCATGCGTAATTGACAGTCCATGCGTAATGGACGGTGTGCGGTGCGGTTTCAGGTATAACTAATTATAAATAATAAAACAATAAAAGATTTCATTCTGACTCCATTCATGAGTCCAACACTCACTTGGGATTGGTGGAAGGCTCCCTCTGAGATCCCGTACTTGTTTAGAAAGAGCTTGACATAATAGAAGCTGAATATGCTGTTCATCATGCTCGCACCAACAGTTGTCATCGCGTAAGCCACCGCGGCCGGTTGTGCACCTACACTTGCTGTCAGGTGTCTCACCATGGCAAAGGGGCTCTGGCCCATGACTTTCTCTGTACTCATAGCTGCACAACTTTTGGTGCAATTGTCTGTATGCAATAACTTACACTCACCGCAACCAAAAAATCACAAGTGGGAGATTTTTACTATATTTGCGACGCATAATCAGGAAACGCTGTTTCTACTCATTCGTTTTCAGCAGTTGCTCACATACGTGTTTATCAGGATGCTCGAACGCGGAAGAAGGCGTGACTACAACTACCATGTGACTATGTCAACACTAGAAGGGATTGGCGCTTGCGATATGCCGTACCTCTTTGACTAGTCATTGGTTGACCGTCTGTCAGTAAATTCCAAACTCTTGCTGCTCCTGAGCGATTTACTTCGGGGAGTTTCAGGGCTTGGACTTTGCCACGTTGCTGTAGACGCCGGGCTTCGCTGCTGCAGGATGTTGTGACTGAGGCAATACGGTGCAACCCTGTGGGATGAACGAAGAAGTTAAAGCGCACGAAACAACTGGTGGAGATAGTAGTGCGTTTGTTTGAGTGAGCACTTTTAAAAATGCTTACTGACGTGGTTATCGAGGAGGATTTCGAGCTGAGAGGCGAAGACCTTTGGTATAGCAAACAGGACCTCGAGAATGGTAAGTTTATCCTTTTGTTTCCAATTTTAGGATGATGTTGATGATGATGTAGTAGCCTAGGAACGGTCGCGCCCATCAGCAAATTTAAATGTACAGCAATTTCCTAGGCAGGATGGATTGTTTTGCAAAACTGAACTGATGTTCATTCAAGCGACCAAGCGTCATCTTCTCTAATCCTATTCCACTTATAGTCACTTTAATCTATTTATTCAGTATGGAGCAATGCTTGTTTAGAAAACATGTTTTTTGTCAGTTACATTTATAAAATAGTTGTTCATGCTTGCATAGTGTTGTATAAGCAGGGCTTCTACAAATGTATCTTGTTGTCTGTCTAGTCAAATTAAATTGGCTACATACTGAGCCTACATCCCCTGGGGATGAGGTTGTAAATATGAGGTTGCAGCCAAACTGCAGTTTTACTGAATAAGTGCACAGTCTAGCCTTCTTCTTTGACTGGTATAAAATTCCTGCAAACTAGAAGTTCTGTACACATTTTTGTCCGTTGATCAACACTGCTGCCTTTGATTCAGGTTTGAGCTGAGATGTTTTTTGGTTATTCTTTCTCTGACAAGCTACTGTAGGTCTTTTTGGTGTAGGCTACATGAATGCTCTCTTATTTGTGTAAATGATTGCCTGTGGGTTTTGTCTCGTGCTTTAAATACTTGTGACACTCACTCTATTGCAATAGTACCATTGACCTTCCTTGATATTGTCAGACAGTCGTGAACAGGCGTGTGTGTGTGTGTGTGTGTGTGTGTGTGTGTGTGTGTGTGTGTGTGTGTGTGTGTGTGTGTGTGTGTGTGTGTGTGTGTGTGTGTGTGTGTGTGTGTGCACGCGCATGTCTGGTTGCTGGTTTCTCACTGTCTATTTGCTGGTTTCTCACTTTTCTGCTAAGAGATGTATATACATTTCATAAATCTCTCTTTGTGTGTGTGTGTGTGTGTCTTGTCTGTTCTTATGTGTGGATGTCGTAGATTTACATTTGGCAGCAGAGCTTGGCAAAACCCTGCTGGACAGGAACCATGAGCTGGAGCAGAGCCTTCAGCAGATGTACACAAACAACCAGGAGCAGCTGCAGGAAATCGAGGTGACTGGACATTTCTTGTAGGCCTACTGAAAAACAGGATTAAGCGAAAGTAAACTTTCAGGCTTCATGTATCGACTCCCAACAGTATTTTTACAGATTTTCCGTACGGTCTGTACCTTCCTAATTACTACCGAACGACTTTTATATAATAGGCCTGTCTAGCAACAAGCTCAAGTCTTATTGTGTTGTGTTGTTTGACCTCTTTATAGGATAAAGAGTGAAAACCGGACTTGATCTGTCTCTATTTTGTCAGAAGGCATAATTGTCCACCTATCTGTTTATATTTAGCTTGTGTGTGTGTGTGTGTGTGTGTGTGTGTGTGTGTGTGTGTGTGTGCATGCGTGTGTGTGTGCGAGTGAGTGACGCACCCGCCTCTCACCTATGGATGTGTTGTCCAGTGATAGAATTAGCCTGTCTGCTCTGCGGCGGAACAAACAGCTCAGGGTTTCCTGCCGCCGCTCCGTCTTCTGCCAGGCAGTTGATGGGGTTGCTCAAGGGCCCCTTCCTGTTTGAGTTGCCTCCCTCACCTTTCTCCCTTTAAGTCTCTGGCACCACACCAGGGCTAAGATAAGGCTGCTAAAGCATGAAGCTCTCGGCCTGTGTGACAACTGACGAGCTTGAAACTAATCTCATTATTCTGACCTGACTAGGTTTGTGTGTTGTCCCTGTTCACTGTCACAGCATTGAGAGAAATGAGAGCCAAACATGGCTGACGTTACATTGTGTACACTGTGTCATTACAATTGCTGACAATACTAGGTGCAGACGCCATATTGTGATTGGATTATAGTATACGGATATGCTGGTTAGAAACTGCAGCTGTATTTTTGGGTTTTGATGGTGTCCACGGCAACTGTGGCTCACTGACCCCCTGAGGGTAGAGCCACAAGCTTGCTCATTATGTTTTATGGCTTATGGTCTTACAGACTCAATGCAAATACATTCACTAACTAGTTGGCTTAGCTTAGCACACTGGGAAGGACATGACGCCTTTCAAGCTTTTCATCATGAGGCGGGGAATGGACTTTACCTCTTGGCCATACCTGTTCTACTTGTTTGCATGGGATTGTTGTAGCACCGGCTAATTTTACGACCACAATGGAATCACAATAAAGCGCAATAATGTCTGGTATTAGGGCTAGTTACTGTACATTGCACGGAGGCACGGAAGAAAAAAGTGAGAAAGCATTGAGTAATTCAGACTAGAACTTTGACTCATCAGATATTTAGATAGGCAGAGGAAGTTGCATGCAACATAAATATCCGGCCACTGCTGCATTTGGCAGTGGCAAAAAACAAAGCACCGGTAACTGGCTGAATATAAATGCAACCCTATTGCACATACAGTAGGCTACACATCATACACACAACAAGGCGCCCCAATTTCTGCTAACTCACGCTGCCCTCCGTCCTCTCCCAGTACCTGACCAAGCAGATGGACGTGCTGCGTCAGATGAACGAGCAGCACGCCAAGGTGTACGAGCAGCTGGACGGGGTGGCCCGAGAGCTGGAGCAGGGCAACTGCAAGCTGATGCAGGACAACCGGGTCGCCCAGCAGAGGATCCAGAGGTGAGCAAAAACAAGGTGGACGGGGGCCCGAGGTGAACGGGGTCATGTGGCCCTCGCTCGCTCGCTCGCCCGCCTGTGAGGCGTTTGGCCAGAGCTTCTCCACAAGGCACTGTTGTCATTGTTGATGATGATAATAAATGAGGCTTTTAGCAATACTAATGTGATTGCTTGATTGTGCGGATATTAGCCAACCTTGCCACTGATGTGACATGGTGTGAGGTAATGCCTGATGGAAATGTATACCAGGTGCAAATGTATAGGTCTTTGTGGACATTGCAGAACATCACATCACATGAATGTTTGCACTTATATGCAGCATGCCCGCCCGTAGAACGTGCATGTAATGTACAACGTGCCTATGCATTCGTCGTGCCAAACTGCTGTCCGCTCTTGTCCTGGCAGCCTGACTGAGACGGTGGACTCTCTCCAGGCGCACATGGACGAGCTGCAGGAGCAGGTGGAGCAGCTGAGCGCGGCCCAGTCGGAGCGCAGCCGCAGGGAGCATGCCCAGCTGCAGCAGCGCCGCGCCAGCCTCAGCGCCCAGAGCGTGCCCTGCCTCAAGGAGCTCTACGACCTGCACCAGGACAGGTACAGCACCACTCATCAGAACTTCATAAGTTAACACAACTTCAATTTTAATTACACTTATAGAGTGGCAAAACACTGTCAAATGTCTCATGGCGCTTTACAGAGTGTTAAACATTCAGAGAGAGCCCGTGAGTAACAGGAGCGAGGGAGAAAAACTCCTTTATAACACAGAACACAATACACAATACAAAATCCATCACAAGACATATAACATGAAAAACATAACGTCACAGAAGAGAGCATCGCACACAACACAGCAATGCATTGTATTGCATATGGCGGAATCCGTTTATCCTCAACTTTGTTGTGTTGCACGTAATGGATTTAACGCTGATTTAATATTGCTTAAGTGCAATCTCAGCCTAGTGGCAGGTTTGTATAGCTTATATGGTAACGGCCGTAAGTGACTTACCTACAGGCCTAATCATAACTCTCATGACTCTCCTTGTATCACAAGGCCCTTTTATCCCTTTGTTTTGCCTCCAAAAAATAATTATGAAATGAGCTTTTAGTACGCTGGTCCAAAGGTTGAAGTCCGTGCGTGCATGCCCTAATTAGCACAGCCGGATTGCAGTCATGTCAGTCATCCGATTGGGAAAGGAAAGGCAAATTCGATATTGCCTTTTTTTGAGGCCGGACGGAGACTATCTTTTAAGTCAGGTGAGTCAGGTGAGGCATCAGCCCCGTGCAGCTCAGGTGGGCTGGTCCAGGTGAGTCAGAGCGGGGATGCTGACGCCTCACGTGTAGCCTGGTCCAGTGGGTGACCTCTGGGATCTATTCATGGTGACCCTTATTAGCAAGTCAGCGCCGGCTCGCATGCTGAGTGGACAGGCGCAGGGCTTGCAGACCTAGACACCGCAATCTGGCCCGGGCCCTTCTGACTATAATCCAGTAATCCATAATCCATGCCTTCCATGTCAAGGAGGGCTGAGAATCCAGGGGCATGTTCAGCAAGCTTCTCTGTAGCCATTAGGTATTCTGACTACTGTATACTGTAAGCTTGCTTGTAGGCTAGCTTGTTAGCCCAGCTTCTCTCCCACAATCAGGATTTTTTAATGTATCAGTACTGCACAATGCACAGAGTTACCTTATTGCAGTGAATTACCACATGACTGCATTCAGATGAAAATCATCTTGACAATGAAACTCAACAACTTGAAAGGCAGAGATGAAATATTCTCACTGAATTTGTTAACACAAAAAGCCTTCAAATCAAGTCAAGTCACTTTTATTTATATAAATACATGCAGATATTATAGAGATTATACAGTCCCCTTCGAAAGTAGTTGAACACATGCTGAAGTTGACAATATAAAATCATCTTTTGGAAATTGATCTTAGTGCCTTAAATGAAAAAAATGAGGAAATATTCAACCTTTAAGGACATACATTTTCTTTGTGAATGTATAATGTATTAAATAAATGTTTTCCTTAAAACACAGTTGTCATAAGTATTGGAACGCCTATGTTAACCCTCTGTGCCTGTCTGGCTCTTCAGGTGCCTGATGCCCACTGACGAGCTGCCGTGTGAGCGTCCCTGGGCGCTCCCGCCGGAGGAGCAGACGGCGGCGGCGGAGGCGGAGGAGGAGGAGCGGGCGGCGCTGTGCGGGCTGGTGCAGACCCTGGAGGCCCAGCTGGAGGCGGAGCGCTCGCGCCGGCACGAGGCCGAGCAGGAGGCCGAGGCGACGGCCGAGGAGAACGGCATGCTGGGGCAGCGCCTGGCGCTGCTGGACGGCTGCCGCGCCCGGCAGGCGGAGCTGGAGGCCGAGGTGGAGGAGCTCCGGCAGCTGTGGCGCTCGGAGATGGCCAGGGCCAGGCGGGCGCAGCAGCGGGCGCTGCAGGACGACGTGCAGGACGACGTGTTCCTCGGCGTGGACAGGCAGCCCGGAGGGGAGCGCCAGAGGGGAGAGGAGCTGGAGGGGGAGGAGGAGGAGGAGGAGGAAGAGGAGGATGATGATTATGAGGATGAGGAGGAGGAGGAGGAGGTGGTGGTGCTGGTGGAGGAGAGAGGGGAGGGGAAGCCGCGGGCACGGTGCCAGAGCGAGGGCGCCATCCAGGGCGCCAGCGGCGCGGAGCTGCGGCGCCGCCACCGGCCCACCTGCGCCCGCCGGCCCCGGGCGCTCCTGACCCGCCGCGGCGTGTCGCTGCTGAGCGAAGTGGACGCCCAGTACAGCGCCCTCCAGAGGCAGTACGACGAACTCCTCCGCCGCTCCCAGCACGCCGCCGCCGCCACCGCGAACAACGCCGCCGCCAACGGCCCGCTCAGCCACAAGGCCGTCCAGACGCCCGGCGTCGCCGGCGGCAACAACAGCTGCTCCATCTACGCGCACGCAGCCGCCCACGCCGCCGCCCACCACGCCCCCCGTCGCCGCCTGTCCGGCTCGGCGTCCGGCGAGCCGCCCGAGTACAAGGCCCTCTTCATGGAGATCTTCAACTGCATCCAGAAGACCAAAGGGGACCTGAGCGACACCAGCGTCCAGGCCCTCCACAGGATGCAGACCAGGCGTCTGAGCCAGGCCATCCAGACGGACGAGGCGCCGTGACTCACTCCCGCGGAGGGGGTCGGCGGCGACCACACTTACTGCCTCTTTCCCCTGTCCTGGGGTTGGGGCTGCAGCTTCCTCTAGGCTTGGGCATCCGTAAGAGGAGAGTGTGCCGGATTGGCTGCTTTTGAGGTTTCTCCACAGATGCTTTATGTTGTTTAACCTCCCGCTCATATCGGTGCTCAGTTCTGTTAAAGAGTTTGTGTCTTTTGCTTTACATGGCTGGCTGCTAGACAAGCTTTGGTGTGGCGTTGAAGCTGTTTAGTCGTGTAGGCCTATGTCAGGGATCAGGTGAAGCTTGTTGTGTTTCTTCCAAAACAAGTGCAAGTGCATGGTTAGATGCTAGATGGATTAAGTAGCTGTTGACTTGACATTTTGAAGCACCAAGTAGACCTGATTCAATGAAAACATATACATGCTGAATTTAGAAGCCAATGAATGTAATGACTTCAGTTCTTGTATATTTGCACTTGATTTGATATCAATACAATGATGTGTGGTGCTTTGGGATTGAAGAACATTGCAGCTATTTTGAGATAGAGTTGCATAGCCGGCTTGCATATGAGTGCCATATATCCTTATAGTAAATGTGAATGATTACGTCCAGAATGATGAAGAAAATCTCAAGGACTGCCCAGAAGCTTCAAAGCCTGGGCAAGAAATGTGTTCAGGTAGTCCATACTGTTCAGGCAGTGGGCAAAGTGTTTGTACTTGTTGTTGAACACAGAGCAGATAGACCTACACTACCATGGAGACGCTAAACTGCTTTGCACACAACCGTATTAACATTTCCTTATTTATTATTTATTATAAATTTCAGTCATATCTAGAAATGAGAGTTTATTTATTTTGTACCTTATTTTCTTGTATGTTTACAGTTATGCATCTCAAATGGATGAAATTATTGTTTCGTGTAACTAAGTCAGAGGTCAGTTTTGTAAGTTACTTAGTGGAGGCAGAGATTGGATTTGGCACGCATTCCTACAGTCAGAATTACACAACAAGCATAATCTTGTAGTCTCTGTGGATTAAAGTTACAGTAGCTAGCAGTTGTCTACTTGAATCGAAGACACAAGGTGATTTTTTGTTGTTTTTTTGTTTTTGCAGAAGAACAAATCACATTTTCAGTGTTATGGCTCTAATGCGGTGTTCTAAATGTGTAATGTGTAATTTGTATGTGATAGGCCAGAGCTGAGATAGAGAGATGGGGGAGATTAAGCCAGTGCGTGATCGAAGGACAAAGGAATGTTGATCGTTGATGGAGAAACAAAAACAGATTGGGAAAGGATTCAACTGTTAATTGGTGTGTGGTACAAGAAGGTTGATTAGGGGCTCGGCGAGGTGTGAGGCCAGCACTCTTGGGTCCTCTCCATCCTTGCTATCTAATGCTAGGACAGACTCGGTGCAATTTTATTTCTCAGTTTGTGACCCCGTGTAATTGGATTGCCTACTTAATGTAAGCACAAGTCAAACAGCAGAAGAAAGTCAGTTATGAAATTTAAACTAGATAAATAGTCCTTAGTTGGAACTTCTTGGAATGGCTGATTAAATAATGTAGCTTTCATATTGTTACAGACACGTTTTGAATCCAAATGTATTCATGTCTTTGTCAGTGGAAAAACAGGTGTTTGCATATCAATCAGAATGTCACTCAACAGCATTTCTATCTTTTTGTTTGACCTTTTTCAGATACAATGATATATATTTTTTATGATACAGCTTTTCTAAGTGTTGACATCCTTAAACTGTAATCATAAGGCTACTTACTAACACGTGACTTGCAAAAAAATTAAATATATTTATAAACAAGAAAATGTCTGTCGGGTTTCCTTGTACTGATGTGTTTAAATTTAGAGATAATTAATGGGGTTATTAAATTTGATAAAATGAAATGTTTAATCAAAGTGCCCTCTAGTGGATTTCTGGTAGAGGTGAATATTCACACAATCACTACACACTAAAATGAATCAAATCACCTCGGTCTCATGCAGTCCGTTAGCCCGGTGAGGTACTGTAAATTTGGGCTGGTTTCCAGGCTAGCAAGTAGTGCTAGTAAGACGTGGTTCTATCAAATGAAAGATATTAAATCCATGCCTTCTAATATTAATATTGGAGTGAGAGTGAAGTACATCAAAACCCACTTAAACTGATAACTGATACATGTGATGATAAAATGGTCATATTTCATGGTTTAATGTTGGAAAAAAGGCTTACAAAAACATCCTTCTGTCATAATCACTATTTATGGTATTTTTATATTAATTCACAACAAGAAGCATGGATACTTGGGCATAAAACAATGATCATCTGCTTGAAGAAGCCAGAATACATAGTGTAACACATTAATTCCACTACCTGATAACCAGGCAGAACACATGCCCTTTTAACACACAAACTATTACTTTAAAAACAAGGCAAATTGGAGCTTTTGGTGTATGTTGCCTTGTGCATATGTGTATTGTTTAATTATACGTGTTCAAATATAACATACAGTATACAACAAAATTGCATATGAACAGTATGCGATATCAATTAAAAGTCAAAGGATTCAAAATTATATCACCTTACAGTAATTGCATTATTTCTTTTTTGAATGGTAGAATTGGTGTTGTGTAAAACAATTTTTTTTTTTTATATATTTAGCCTACTATATAAAATATATAGTCTCATACAATTATAAATCATTTAACATGTAAGTGATATTGCACATCTGTGTTATCATTTCTGTTATATATTATATATACTTCCATATTACAACAATAAATACAATATATATACAGTGAGGAGAACATGTATTTGATACCATGCTAAAGTTGACTAAAAAGAGGAATATAAAATCATCATTTGACAATTGATCTTAATGTCTTAATTCAAAAATTGAGTAAAAATAAAACCGCTAACTACCCCAATTTTCTTTGTGAATGAAGAATGTTTCGTAAATAAATAAATGTTCTTCCTAAATGCTAGGGGGAAGGAAGTATTTGACCCCCAATGTAACCCTATGGGAATTTAACACATAGGGTTAACATTGGGGCAGGCAGATTTTTATTTTTTAAGGCCAGCTATTTCATGGATTCAGGTTATTATGCATCCTGATAAAGTTCCCTTGGCCGTTGGAATTAAAATAGCCCCACGTCATTACATACCTTTCACCATAGCGAGAGATTGGCATGGTGCTTTTTGCAGTAGGCCTATTAGCCTGTTTGATGCTCATTGAGCTCAATGCAAATCAAACAGGCTAATAGGCCTACTGGAAAAAGCACCATGCCAATCTCTAGCTATGGTCAAGGGTATGTGATGATGTGGGGCTATTTTAATTCCAAAGGCCAAGGGAAATTTATCGGGATGCATAATATCCTAGATCCATGAAATAGCTGGTCTTTAAAAATAAAAATCTGCCTGCCCCTATGTTAACCCTATGTGTTAAATTCCCATAGGGTTACATAGGGGGTCAAATACTTCCTTCCCCTAGCATTTAAGGAAAACATTTATCTATTTACGATACATTCTTCAATCACAAAGAAAATTGGTGTCCTTGGCGGTTTGATTTTTACTCATTTTTTAAATTAAGGCATTAAGATCAATTGTCAAATGATGATTTTATATTCCTGTTTTAGCATGGTATCAAATACATGTGCTCCTCACTGTATATGCATTTATCATGTTACAAATTATACATGTTATGCATGTTAATACTTTTAGAAGCATGTCACCAGCACCCACATTCATGAACAACACAAACATACTAACAGCTTAAATGAACGAAGATTATTGCTATTACTGTAAGGCTTGTTAATATTGTTAACATAGCTAATATAGTACTGTGTACTAGTCAATACTCTGGTTCATTACCTGCCAATGACACAAAAGTCTCTGTGCCCAATTTGCAACCCATAAACTTCTACATTCACTTCTATTTGTACAGAGGTTAGATTGGATTAGTGGACAATCATTTAGGTCCATTGCATAGGAAGACTACAAGTGTCTACATTCACAGCAGTCATTTATCTATATATGTATGTCTCTGGGGACAATATACAGTATGTACTTGTTTTGTCTTTGACCACCGAAGGTCTGGTCCAACTATCTATTCAAACGTTCACATCTAAGTGTTTCAGTCCTAAACAGTAAAGTATATCTATCCATTAGAGTGCTTTCTCTCTCGTTTTCTCTCTCTCTCTCTCTCTGGAAGACTAAAATGTACCAAGGGATGTGGGCTTATCTCCAGACTTAATAAGGCAGACATGGAGGCCTAGAGGCCTTTTTTGTTACTGCTTTACTATATCTGGGGCCATTTAATTATCAGGACATCAATATCAATGCCAATTAGAGAGAGTAACAACCTCCCCAACAAGGGATTCTTGGGGGTTTCTAAATATGGCACTGTGGGTATTCCTCAGGAAGCAATGGATATTTTGGAGGAAGTGACCAACAGCCACTGTATGAAGAAATGTGTGTAAAACCAGTTTGAGATGATGAAAATGGTCATTCTCAGACCAAAGTAGTGATGGTGCTATCATGTTTGCCATCTGACACCGACTGCAAATATGCCCATGGATTAGCCTGGAATTGGGTTACAATGGCTCTAGATACAGTATGATTTGGAATCATAATCAAAAACAAAATCGCTTGCAATTGATGACATAATTCAACTAGCAATCTATTATTGCAACGCCGATATTAAATGAGTCTTTCCTGAAGAGAATTGTTAAATAATGAGTATTTCCCTTACATCTCCAGAATAAATATGTCAACACAAATAATAAAGTTATCCCTGCAGCAGACACACACCCTCTGCCCCCACACACCCACTACTGTATGCAATGCACTCTTCTCTTTCTGTGTGTGTGTGTGTGTGTGTGTGTGTGTGTGTGTGTGTGTGCTGCTGTTTATAATCGATTATGTGCTTCAAGGTGTACCAGGCAGCCTGTGGTCAGGCACAGTGTGTTTCTTACGAGTCTCTGGGGTGAATCAGTGCTTTCGGGTCAGTTGCTGGAGCGGCTCAGTGCCTCTGGTCCCACCCCCCGGAGCAGAGCAGCAGGGTGACCAGGCCCATGAAGAGCAGCACCAGCAGGAAGAAGAGCTGGGAGGACAGGGGCCCGCTCTGGCCCGAGTGCAGCTGCTGGTTCTTCAGGTAGTGGTCCACCGCGTCGGCCAGGCTGTACTTGTTGGGAGAGTAGCCCAGCTCGCGTCGCGCCTTGTCGATCTTGAAGGTATGACTGATGGCGATGTTTCTCACCTACAAGAAAGTCAATCACAGAATTTGACACATGTATTGATTGTACTCAATATTGTACTCATTTTTTTTTTCAGCTTTGTGTATTTCCTAGTATGTCAAGTTTGGGAGAACTAGGTCTGGTGACATTTTAGTGAAATATCTTAGACTTGTTTCTCTGCTTAAATGTGAATTTGAATTTCAAGAGGGACTAATAACATCCAAACTAAAATGTTATGTGGCCATTTTCACCATAATATGCTCTCCTGTATGTCTATGGAGATAAGAATGTCAACAGCCTCTAACACTGGCATTCACACAGAGCACATCTGGAGAATGTAAACATACGTCCGAGCACTGGCCTCAGCTGTTAAGTCTTGTTATGGTATCATTGGCTCTCGTGTTCAGGGACGGGGAGTGCAAGTGATCGACCCTGCAGAAATCAACAGCACCTCCTACTGGCCAAGAGGGAATAAAACTGTCACCATGGAAACTGAGAGGACATCAGAGCTCGGAAACGAATCTGGTGTCCACCCCGTGACACACGACTCACGACGAGGATCGCGTAACCAGAGATGCTGAATATGTTTAAAAAGCAAAGACCAAGCGAAAGTGTAGCCGTGAGCGCAAGGGCCCCGAGTCCTCCCCATCACCCAACACTGACCTCTACAGACAGAGACCGGACTGGTCCAGTGTGGTCAGGTGACAGCGGGGAGAGATGGACCCTTTAAAAATGGCTCTTCCTGTATCGCTCACCTACTTCTGTCCCCGCGGGAGGGACGCAGCCTGGCACCACGACGCCAAGCCAAGCCCTCATCTTTAATTCACACACAGCCACCAATCATCAATCTCCTGGGCCATCTGATGAGGAGAATTACCCCTGCAGGCCCATGGCTTCTGTTTCCCATCAAACATGCATGACGGGGTTCCTGGCTCTTAAACCAGCTCTAAATGCCTTAACAAAAGTGTCCTCGTGTGGAGTCCAGGGAGAGGCCTGTGGAAACCATCATTACCATGTCTGTTAAAGCAAGCTGGGTAACATTCTCCACTGAGACATTGTTGGGGATGGACTATCATTAGTACTCGAATGGATGATCGGCCAGTTTACCGTACATAAACCCAGATTTAAACATGTTAAATGGAAGTTCACTTGTATTCTAGTATGGGGCAATGGCCCAATATGTCTATGATAGTATTCTGTTAATAATTGTGAGACACCCCATGACATATCACGTCAGGCTAAATGCATGAGAATCATCCGCTCATCCTCTACTACGAGATGGGATTCAATTGAGCTTTGCTGGGAATTTCCTTCACTTCAGTGCTGTGGCTTAGCCCAGTGCTAGTGATAAAATTATGTTGGATATACTGTAGTGAATGTCATCAGAGACTTTTTCAAAGAGCTTTCCCTGACATCTTCACATTATCCTGTGCCCAGCATGCTGCCTCAGCCTGTAGCAGTCTGATTAAAGAGACAGCAGCCTGGTAAATAATACATATGCCATCGAAAGAGGTATAAAAGAGCGATGTGAGGGGGGGGGGAGAAGAGGAGATCAGACTGGTTGATTGCGATGGCCTGTCCACTGCCTGCCCAGAATGGCCCCCGCGAGACTTAAACAAGGATCTCATCAGACACTGTAACCAGACCACCAGCGCCACTGCTGCCTGTCGCCTCAACACCTCCCCCACAACGAGCCGCTCCCCCCCCCACACACACACACACACACACACAGCAGAGCAGCGTCTGACCGACTGGAGTGTGACCGCGACAACCTCTGGGGTTCCAACGCCACCGAGACGCACGTCTCGTAGACAGTCTGCCCTTCATCCCATCACAGAGAGAGGCCTGTGTCCCTCCTCAAAGACTCCTTCAAGGACGCACATGAAAGGATTCATCCTCTTTTTTTTCTGCTCCACACAGAGGCTCCCCATGGACACATTCCACTTCAGATAGACACCCTCGGGACACCAGCGTCAGAGAGGGTCCCTAGACACCTCCAGTTTTCAAACCGTAAATATGAAACTGGATGTACAGTACCTATCCATGTGTGTGTGCGATCTAATGCAACCAACTGACTCTGAGAACCAAGAATCTACCCACGCATGAAGAGTATACCCTCACTAAACTTGTGCTTTCCCCTCCCAAGTTTATAATTTTCTCATAATGGCCCGAAAGTCAGCACAACCCGTGTTATATAAGCAGGGATATACCCATAAAAGAGATAGTTCTTGATGCCAAAGAAATCATGGCGAGAGAGAGAGAGAGAGAGAGAGAGAGAGAGAAAGAGAGAGAGTGTGAGAGAGAGAGAGTGAGAGAGAGAGAGAGAGAGAGAGAAGGGCAGTGTGAGGGATGTAAGCATGATGAGGGTGAACTTGCGTGAACCGAAGAGTTACCTCATTTCTGGTGAAGAGCAGTGGGATTTCCACCAGGGGTCTCAGCAGCAGATGCACGCGCTCCATCAGCACGGCTAGCAAACGGAGGAAATGGAAACCACATCAGAGAGAGCCCCTCCACATAAAGCCACTGTAATGACTATCAGTGAATCTCTGGCATCGCTGGAATGTCAAGTGTGTTATCATGCCAGAGAAGACTATGACTTTATGTCGAGGTTCAATATGAAACGAAACGGAAGCTTTAAAAAAGTCTGGAACAGGGCTGTGCCAAAGAATACTTTAGGAGGCAAAGGCTCAAGCACATGAAAGAGTGAACGCTTTCTCTTTAACTCTATCTCTTTCTTGATAGCGGGGTAGGTTTATGAAATGCCAAGGGCAATTCTCTTAAGGAGAAAAAGGGCAGGGGTTCAAATGTTGCCTCAGGGCCTTTCTAAGCACATGCCTGGTGACGTGAACACTGACTGTGGACTCTGTGACATCTACTTAAAACAGAGGCCCGTTTCAGGAATCAACATAGCCCTGTGGTTTTATTCCCTCTGAATATTCCTTCTCAAAAAGGTTTCTGATTTTATCTTATGGCTATATCTTATATTTTATATCTCGTAGTTCTAGAGACGCAATCAAATAATCCCTCAGCATGGACTGCAGCAGAAATGAAGCATGGAGTATCCTCTCTCTAAAACTCTTTGGGTGAAACTTTCTCTGACTGACAAGGGATTGCAGTTAGGACAGCTACACACACGACACACACAGAAAGGCTGTCATCACACTGCTTAATGTGTAGGCTCGTTCTCTGCTTTTCCTACCTGCTGCATAGACCAGACAGACGGGGAGGTGGATCAAAGGCCGGCTGTACCCCAGCTTCTCAAACTAATGAGGGGAAACGTTACAAGAAGTGTCATAACAAGCAAGAGAACCTGTGAAGAGTGCACACGTTAATACAGTAGGCCTACATTGTTTCGTTCTAATCGTATCACATAGTGACTCAGTAATTCTACCTTGTGTGGTCATTACACATTTGAAACTGGACAGTTCATCTTTAAGTGAACATCATTGTACAAATTCTCATGCAGGCTTAATCATGTCTTCATCCATAACCAATGTCTCTAGTCTCTATATTACCTACCAAAGGCGTGAACCACTCAAAAATGTTCACAGACACCCCGTCGTTAATGAAGTAGGCCTGTCCACTCTGGAAGAGAGAAAGGGGAGAGAGCACATGTGAGCCTCTGGACTACGGTAACATCAGCAGGGGGCCTCCCCTGTTACAGATTCACTGCTTTGTCTGGGCACGGCAGCCATGAGAAGCTAATGCTACGGCTCACCGCTATGCAGCTTCGCTCTGGGGTCAGTGACTCTGCAGCGAGCAGGTGGGCCATGACCAGGTTGTCCACATGCACCCAGTTCATCTGGGCCCGCGGGTTCCCGAAGCTGAAGCTGAAGAGACGCCTCTCCACGTTGACCTGTAGGAAAAGAGCCGTTGATGAACAATGTGCTCAATGGCAATATGCTAGACTTTGACAATTAAACTTAAAGGGACTTCTCCGAGGTGCTTTTGTTGTAACACCTGTAGTATATGAAATGTGTGTTTTTAAGGGAGTGCTGAGAGTAATTTTTTCCAGCACGAAGCCCGGTAAACACTGGCACACCACTCGAGGAACGATGAAGCAAAAATAGCCTGAAAGCTGCAGAGTTGTGCACATGTGGTGCCTGACTGCCGCTCGGTGACTTCCCGTGCACCGCTGGTTTAAAGAGACTCGCAATTTAACACAGGAGTGTACCTCAAGTGGTGCAGGAAGAGGAGTGGGGTGAAGGGTTTTATAGAGGCTGATATTAGCTTGGTTCCACATAGGGGAAAATGGGACTAAAATAGAACGGAAAGAACTGAAAAGGTGTGACTAATTCAGTATTTTCTAGTGTTTCATAATACTATTTTTTATAACACCAGCTAAAAGTGAATGTGACTTCTTACACTAAGCCTCTGGCTGCCAGTGTGGATCGAATCTATTGACTAAATGGTGCAGAGGCCACTATTCACACGTACAGTTATATTTGATTTTATGGAAACAACAGGGAAAAAAAACATTTAACCTCTCTTGCCATCTTTTACGGTAAAGGAAACTATTGATTCCATGTCCTGTGTGCATTGATGCAGTCCATTATACTGTATGCTGTGTATCACAGCATAAAGAAATGGATTATAACATTCGAGTAATAACCTTTCACAATGTATAAGAATTTGTCATGTAAGTATAAGCAAGTAAGGTTTATCACGTCTATCAAGACAGTAAAGGCAGAGGACTCCTGTGAAGTTCAGTGAGTTAAGCTAAGCTCCATTAGGCTAAGCACGTAACCCAGTGTGCATACGTGTGTGTGTGTGTGTGTGTGTGTGTGTGTGTGTGTGTGTGTGTGTATGTGTGTGAGCATGAATGTGGTGGCCTTGAGTCTCTCCGAGAGACTCTGAAGCAGGAGGCAGGAGGAGGGGGTGTAAAGTGATAGTCTCCAAACGTTCATAAATATTGTACAGCCACCGCCAGGCTCACACAGGTGTCTTCAGGACCACACAGCGAGCAACCGTTTGAGATCTGGGCAGAGATGGAGAGCTCTGCCCGCGGGGGGGCTGGGGTTCCAGAGCAGGGACAGCAAAGAGGGCGAGAGACTCACCATCACCCGGTGGAGGTGGCGCCTCTCCTCTGGGCCGTAGATCCCCGACGGACGCAGCACGCAGGTCTGCAGCACATCGCCCCCTGTTGGAGACAACACAGCCATTACACCTCCATATAAGCCATTACCCAGGCATTTATAACCCAGGCATTTATAACCCAGGCGTTTATAACCCAGGAGGACCTGAAAGCCCAGCGCAGAATTACAGCACATCTCACTCCACCAGGCGCCCTCCTGGGGCCACGAGCCTCCTGCAACACTTCAGCAGCACCATTAAAGTCTCTTTCTCCAGCCTCCCTACTGCGGCTCCCTTAATGACTTTCCATAGCAGAGGAGGTCTCTCTCTCTCTCTCTCTTTCTCTCTTTCTCTCTCTCTCTCTCTCTCTCTTTTCTCTCTCTTTCTCTCTCTCTCTCTCTCTCTCTCAAGTCTTTCAACGTGGGGCTGAGCCTCTGCAGACTCGGCTCCTGCGTCTGAATAAATGCATGAGGAAGTCTGTGGGAGTATCATGACCCGGGACCATAGGCCAGCGCTTAATTGAATATGTTAATAAGATATAGAGTATCGCCTCTGGAGAGGGCGAGCACACGAGCGAGCTAGTGCGAGAGCGCGGGCCTGCCTTGCACCTGTCAGTGGTGCAGCTGGAGACCAAAAAACTCCTGCAGACTTTTCCATTAAGGAGATTGGACCAAACCCGCGCGACTTGCATTGCACGCACACACGGGCAAATCTCGAATGTATTAGTTTCAATGTTTCACAAGGTGTATCAATCTACTTTTCCATCAGGATTTTGTGACCTTCCTTGTTTGCGTTCAAATGGCGCACTGAATGGTTTGCTGTGTAAGGATGTACAGTACACTATGTCTTTCTTTTCTATTCTTCTCTTTCTAGCAATATGGCTATTCATCTTCCTTCCAAGGTCTTCTGTTATTCCGTTCTATATGTTCCCTCAGTACTTGTGCCTGTATGGTGAGTGTTAAAATCAATGAGGTGTGACTAATGGCTATCTATTTTGTACATATGTTTTTATAAAAGAGGACTCAATTTTACCTGTGGGTACAAGTAAAGTTAGCTGAACCTGAAACCGAACCTGTCCATAATCAGAATTCCTGTCCAATTTACAGAAATTCTGCCAATATACTTGCATACATGCATATGTGCATGTGTTTATGTATGTCTGTGAGTGTGTGTCTGTGCATATGTGTGTGTGTGAGTGTGTGTGTCTGTGCATGTGTGTGTGTGTGTGTGTGTGTGTGTGTGTGTGTGTGTGCGCGCGCGCTACACAGCAGACACAGCAGTGTCAGGTTTAAGCTGGGCTCTGTTTGTCCGTATTGTCCTGTCCGACTCTATTTTTAACCTCGTGTCAGCAGGTCTGGCTGTATACAGTTGCAGACTTCACTTAGGCTCAGGCTGCTGCATGGCCGTGGCACCACCTTAACTCACTCATGTCTCCGGACAAGAAGTCCAGAGGACACCAGGGGACCAGAGCCCAGCACACACACCGGACTCTCATACAGGGAACTCAATGAATGGGTGTATTGAGAGGGGGAGAATAATGTTGTTCATACCTTTCAGCGTCCTTCCATTGGCTGCCAGCACCATTCGGTCTGCTATGGCTTTGGTCCTGGAGTAGTGGTCTATGTGCTTTGAGCAGATAGAGGGAGAGGAAAAGACAAAGTGATACGGAATGGAAAATGGAAGACTTTTCCTCTCTAGTTCCTCATTGACATGATACCTCAAATACCTCAATTCTCAAGAGCAATGAAGACTCAAAAGCTATAAGCTATATATGTATGCATGTACTGTACAGTATATACTGTACAGTACATACAATGTAAAAAGGCACAGTATGAAATGAAAGCAAATTTGATGCATGAATGATGAACTTGACTAAAGCTCATGCGCACCAGCTCTGACACGCTTCAAAGACTCTCAGCAGCCACGGCATGGAAGACAAAAGGCGGCCATTGTTGTTCACAATATGTTATACACAAGGAAGACACAGCAACAAAGGCCCTGGGTTAACCTACACGATCCCCACGGCTTTCCTGAACACCACACCCACACCCACCCCAGACCGTCTGGAGTCCCCGCTGAACAAAAGTCCCCAGCGCCCTGACACTCTTCTGACAGGCACGTGTGTAATCCTCCTGAGAGGGAAAGTTCTCTCTCTCTCTCTCTCTCTCTATCTCTCTCTTTCTCTTTCTCTCTCTCTCTCACTCGCTCGCTCCCCCAGAACATGAATGAGCTGCCTTTTAAACCTCGATTGGACTCACCACAGGGGATAATGTTTCACTTCAAACGTGGATGTAATGCCGCCATGGTCAATTTTTTGAACCAGCACTGCTGAGCTACAAACACACTTCAAATCTCTTCTCTGGAGATCCAGCTCCATTCACTTTAATTACATTTTTATACGGTGACATTAAGAACTATCCCAGCGTGGCTTTCAAAAACATGGCTAACCCATGCCACCACTACTGAGTGTGTGGGGGCCTGGGGGAGAGTTTGTAGGAGAATGGTGGAGGAAGGGGAGAGGGAGGACAGGAATTTAGAGGAGTGGGTAACAGGTGGAGAAGGGAGAAAAGAAGCAGGTGGATGTGCAACAGCTGGTGGGCATATAGCAGGTTTGCCTCCAAGGAGGTTGTGTTCTATACTTCCATTAAGGGTTCAAAAGGTTCCATTTAGAACTCGTTGGAAAGGAATGTTTTCTAAAAACACTTTTAGAGATTCTTCTGAGAGATGGATGTAAATAGACACACAGCCTTTGAAGATTAGATTTTCGTCGAGAGATATTCTATTGTGAGCTCAACAAAGCTGATAAAACCTCCATGGAGGACCATTTCAGTGAAAGTGCAAGAGACCTGTAAGAAATGTCCATAATCCTCCTGAGAGCTGACCACTCACCATGTCCAGGGGAAGGCAGGCCACCGTGTCCTCATCCCCATCCTCTATGGGTTTCCCAGCAAAGGCCACATTCACGGTGCTGGTGTAGACCAGACGGGTTATTCCACGCTCTGAACACACTGCACAGACACGGACACAAGTCAGCCAGGACTACTTTCAGAATAAGTCATGATTGTACTTTATCTACAATGTACTATACATGTGCTATACATGTGCTATACTGTAGTGCCATCATGCAGAATGATGGCAATAATGTGGACATTTCAGCTGTGATATTTCCATAGGTTGCAGGGGGAAAGTGGTCTTATTAATTACATCATAGAGGTCTCACCATTAATAACGTTGTTGGTTCCTCCAACGTTGATAGATTCAACTAGATCTTTCTTTAGCTGTCAATGGAAAAAATCTATATTTACAAGCATTACTTATTCTATCAAGCATTTGACATCTCTTGACTGTGACTACAGTAGTTCCACATCCAAGACAATATTGGGTTGGGAGTGTTGGGAGTGTTGGGAGTGTTGGGAGTGTTTTTAAAACAAAATGTACATTTAAGTACATTTAATCAATTAATACAATTCTAAAATAAAGCCAAATCAAGATATTTCAAGCATTAGTCATTTATTCAAATTCAAAGCAGCAACCATTTACGAGTAACAAAAATTTAAAACGAAACTAATCAAGAGGCCATCTGCAGCTCTTAGACAAGAAGCTGTCACTGTGTCCTCCTTGCATTTCCAAACCAGCATAACAGGGTTTTAAATATTCTATGTGCAGCAACATTAATAAACATTCAATGCGGCTGATGCAGCTGAAATGTACCTGCTCAGGACCAGACATTCCATAAGACGCCGTATGAAATATGCAGTCCACCCCATCACACACCTTGTACAGGGACTCGTAATCTCGAATGTCACTCTGCAATGGAGAGATTGGAATCGGGCAATCAGTTATGGTGCACACCAAAGGTGAGTGACAGGTCACACTAGCTAACCTGTGAGGCGAGCGGTCCTGTCCGTGCTTGTGTCAGAAGAGTACAAACAATAGAATATTACACACTGGCATTTCAGAGTGCGGGTTTCGGATACCTGTTCTTAACTGTTGCCCTTTTGGTTTGGTTAGTTTTGTGTCTCAGGCGCTCTCTGACGCAGAGAACACTAAAAGCTATACATTTTTGTCTTGACCTGGTCCACAGACAGGTAAGACAAGAAAGTCTCTGATGACAGCTGTGTGGCACGAGCGCCACGCCTGTAACCTGAGACTGAGCCCACCCTGCCCCCACATCCCTCCCCCCCCCCCTCTCTCTCTCTCTGGCCTGATCAGCACCTGGCCTTCTCACTCACATAGATCTTCTCCTTGAGTTTCACCTCGCTGGCCGGCAGCACCCACTCAAATGCCAGCGCAGGACCTGGGGATGCAGCACCACCGACAGGCAAACTCCGCCTCCCGTACTGCTCCTGCTTACAGTAGCATCCTGACAGTGTGTTAACATGGCAAAGCTACTACTGCCAATACACTTGAATGTCAGTTGAATCATTTACTACTTATGTGCATTTGTGAGGATTGTCCACTCCATACCATGTGATTGATAATCTGCCTCTTTTTAACTGATCCCAATTCAGAGTGCTAGAGCTACTGCTGAGTAAGGCCAAGAATTTGTACTAGTTCTTTTTTCACAGCACTTGCTGCCTGAGCACCCAAGCAGCTGATAATCTCTGATCAGCATGCCACAGGAACAAGGATATGATACGATACGATATGCTGATATATTCATTGTGAAACAATAAACAACTTGGCCACTGCCTGCCTCCCCGACAAGAAACTTCCTAAAACACTGTCAAAAAAATACTTCTGCATCATTTTGGGAAGGTGACCACATCACATATTACCTGAAAGAAGACAACCCCATCCGGGACCTCCGACAGCGGCTTGTGCAGGTCGAGCAGAACCACCTTCACCCCCTGGCTGGCCAGGGTCCGCCCCAGCCTGAACCCAAAGTAGCCGGCGCCGCCGGTCACCAGGACCTTGCCCAGTCCTCCCCGGCCCTCCTTCTCCACGGCCTCCGCCCGCCTGGCCGCACACTCTGGGCTGCTGCACCAGGCGCCCACCGCCCCGTTGGATCTGTTTCGGGGACCGGCGGCGGACGCAGACGCGCCCACGGCGGCGGCGCTCTTCGATGCCCACGCTGCTGGGTCGTGGGCGCCGGCCTGGGCCCTGCTGCTGCCACCGCTCCTGCCGCAATCCAGCAGACAGGGGCACGGGGCGGGCTCCACCACAGCGCAGGAGGCACCGTTGTGCTTCATGGTGCGCCGGCTCTGCTTCAGTCCTGTGCTGCTCTCGAACCTGCAGGGATGATGGAGTGGATCAACCCAGACACGTCCACAAGGTGATCAGAAGCATGCAGGTCTGTCCAGGGCAGCGTCCTCCTCATATATCTCCCTATCAGAACCCAAGCGCTACACTACACACTCCACTGGAAAGTTAACCCTGTCCCAAGGAGCCTAAGATTACATTAGATCACTACTGTTGCTACTGCTGCCACTACCACACAGGGGATAATCTATGCAAGCAATTACTCAGGTTATCATGGCTCCATCACAGAGTGAGGCAAGATAACATATTTCATGGAAAGGTCATGTTAGACACCAGGCAGTCTACATAAAATGAAATGCTGGCTTGAAATGAAATTGCAATCCTGAATGCAGTTAAACAATACCAATGGACAGCTTTAACAGTACTACAGTGTGTTTCGGAGCATTCTTCATTCACCAACAGCACAGTGCAGAGAAAAAAACAAAGGAATGAAGGAATGCTTACCAGCAAGATAATAGTTTCTGCCCAGTTGTCAAATGCCAGGATGCCAGGGACACCCTCCAAGTTTTGAACACCTAGTGATACAGAACCCATAATTACAAAAATAAGGTCATAGAACAATTTGTCAAGTTGAGAGAAATTGTTGCTTTCCATGAAATAGTTTGAAGAAAAAGACTGACAATCACACTGAGGCACATGCTTAACCAGTTCTGCAAGTCCAGACATACTTATGTCATCCTGATATATGGAGAGGTACTAAATGCTGTGGCAAAGCCTCTTGATTATTGTTATTGTATAGGCCTAATGTAACTATTTATCCAGGTGCTAGTAACGTAATCTGTAGCCTATACTGACAGGTATCAGAATGAAGCTGGACCATTCTAATTGGCCACGCTCTTTTGCCAAAAGAATTCGCCGTGCAGGTATTTTTGCAATGTTAGGCAGGCGAGCATAATGAATCGGAGCATAACAAACTTGTGACCGTATGTTATTGTAAAAGACTGATTTAAATCGACAGCACGTGGAATTTACGTAAAACGAGAAGGGCAGGTAACGTTAACATTACATATTTTCCGTCTTATTAGCCTACTAATGAAGACACCATTGGAACTGTTTACTATCTTATAAGCTTTAACAAAATATAGCTTAGTCAAGGTCTACCTTTTTTTTCACAGATTTGGTTCACCGACCGCAGACAATTAAATTGCATGTCATTTTTAATTGCATGTTAACATGTTATTTGATTATTGAGCGAATAGGCCTAACACAACACTGATGGTTACAGATGTCTTTAGGCTACCATAAATAATGTTGTTACGAATTAAAACAGCCCAATTCTTTCTTTGATATTGCGTTATTAGGCTACAACAACGTCATTATGATCTTATAGCCTATAGCATATGCCTATAAGTTTTACTCAGACATTACATATAGGCTACTGTGGCAAATAATGTTATTTAGAACCACTCTAAAACATTCCAACGAAACAGCACAACTACCTAATGAATAAACCAAGAGATGCGCAGTGATACCAGTGGCCAACTGTTTTACAGCTCGACGTGATATAGGCCTAAACAAACTAAGTAAAAGGAAATTATCACTTTACCTTCTTATCCCGGGTCATGAATTACATGAACAATTCCATACTCTGCCTGTATCCACGGACATTCCGCTTGTTCTTCGCCCCTTACTCAGGTTCCGATCTCATTTGATATCCTCAACCTGTCAATCACCTGTTGCTTCACCTGAGACTCTTACCGTAAGGAAACGAAAAGCTGTGCATATCGCATTCACCTTTCTCCCATTCACTTATTTGATTACCGTTTAAATTACAAAACAGTGCCATAATAAATTAATTCATAGTCATTCGCATACGCTATATATAAGCCTTAAGCTAATTGCACTTTATTTGTTGTTCCTTAGTGGCTATGTTAGTGTATTTGTGTGTAGCCTGCCTACTACTTTAGTGGTTAGGATGCTATTGTTTAGGCTGTTTGTAGGTTACTGTCCTGTCTTGTATGCATGGGACAGTGAGAAACATTTCGATTCCTTTGTATGCCTTAGCCTATGTGAAGAAATTGACAATAAAGCTGACTTTGACTTGTATCACTGATATACAATGACGTATGTCATTGAAGAGCAATTGAAACAATTTAGCCTAACATGATCATTTACATTTCAGAACATATTTTCTTTAATGTGACAGTTTTATGAATAAAAAACACTGTGGTCCCCACATCATTGATTCCATTTGTTTAGAATGTGGCATGAGTTTACCAGTTTCAATATTATTTCCAAACCATTGATTTTGGATTGTGGAATTTAAATGCCACAGGTAACTACTGCTGTAGGCCTATACAACGACTCTATTCATCAGATCTATTCACTTCAGTTTGTAGGTCATCTGCCAGAGGAATTATGCCTATTCTCAGTCAAAGTTGTGTCTTTGGATTCCTTGTCAGAAGCCCTATTGGAAGAGATTTACATGGGGCATCTTGAATTTTGTAAAAATAAAAAATAAAAATAAACTTTTTTAGTTCAAAAAAAGATGTTGGTTATGCTATATATAGGAATGTTTCATAAAAAAATTAATTCTAACAAAAAACAGTCCTCTTCTATCAAATACATATTTTAAAAGGTTAACTAAGTAGGCTATGTATGTTTAAATCAGTAAAAATATAATTTCATCAGATTTTTGTCAAACATCAGAAATCTTCAAATTTCCTTTTAACATAAACCTCTTACAGGTTAAATAGTTCAAATAAATTGCGTACCTTAACTGAAACAGATTAAAACTAACTTCCACCCCACTGAAACACATTCTGACAATTAGCTGATATATTTGGACAAAGGCGTCTGCTAAATAACCATAACCATAACCAACCATAACCATAACCATAAGAAACAAGATAGTTACATAAAGGTGATGGAATTACAAAAATACTATTTTATCACATTAATACTTATAGCTGCTGAGAGGAGATGGTGTAAATCCAGAGATGAAAATGATCTTAGTAACTAGCAGCTTTTGCTATAATCTTTTTCATCCACTGTTTCAACTTTCCACTTTAAAATCTCTTCTCAATCCTCCACAACCGCCATCAGATGCACACGTGACGCACAAACAAAGTAGTGGTCAAATTCTAGCTACTGAGGTAGTCGTTGGAAGATTACACACAGCTCAAAAGCGAAAGCCTTCTCATTTTGATTACAGTGGTGCA
This sequence comes from Sardina pilchardus, assembly GCF_963854185.1. Lineage (NCBI taxonomy): Eukaryota > Metazoa > Chordata > Actinopteri > Clupeiformes > Clupeidae > Sardina > Sardina pilchardus. The sequence continues at coordinate 12,902,607 of NC_084996.1, read as the reverse complement.
ATATTCAAAACATTAAAGAAGTTAATTTAGCAGCTATTGCAACTGCATGCAAGGTTAACTAGACATATATCATGAGGTTATTAAAGCTGGTTCCGAATTAGTCATTGCATCAAAAGCTTTACTTGGAAGTAACAACCTGTTAGAATGTACCAGAATTCAGGAAATTGCATCTAGTCAACTGCTCCTCTGTCTGTGACTGAAGCATTGAGAGTATCTAAGTCCTCTGCTCAGTTAGTATTAATTCTACTACTTACAGTGTATGCAGCCTTTGACACTGTAAATCATGACATTCTCCTTTCTACACTATCAAATGGGAATTTCTGGGAAAGATCTTGACTGGTTTTAAAGGACATTCTTTCAGCGTGTCTTGGCAGGGACAGGTATCAAAGTCTCATGACCTCACCACAGGTGTGCCTCAGGGATCAGTATTTGAGCTCTATATATGTTTGCCCTTACAACATTAGGAAAAGCAGATTGTATCTGACACAAGTTGTTAAAAAAAAAAACCATCAGCTAACCTCTGTAAAAATGTATTTGATACAAGTGGACAGTTTCTTGCTAAAATTACAATTTCGGACTAAGGCCACCATATTGAATGTTTGGACAAAAAAAGAGACCTCATAATCTGTTTTAATCTGTTCCAATAGGAATTCAGACAAGGAATCCAAAGAAAAAACTTTGACAGGAAAATAGGCAACTTCAGGCAAATTTTCGGACAGATATTTCCTGTATATTAAGTTCATCATTCCCGCTCAAGTTGCTTCATGATTCTTCTTCTCCAATAGAATATCTCTGTTAAGACACACAAAAGACATCCTTTCAGTTTGACCAACACTTTTAACGATCATAAATAAATGATACTATTCCAGGAGAACTTATCAAACATCTGGGGCAATTAACCTTAGTTTCAATATTTTAGTGAGTAATTGGAGGTCATGTGAAAGCAGATAAAGCATTAACCTGAAACCGCGGGCCTCCCTTTGGAACTGCATCAGTTTACTAATTTCCTCCCTGAGTCTCTTCAAGTCGTCTCCCTCGAACACCGGGACGCTGAGCTCCTGCAGAGCAAGGACCGAATTACAGCCAGAAAGTAAGAACCAGCTCCTCACAGCTCTCAATGCGCACACACGTTAGAAGCGTAGGCTACTTACATGCCCCTCATTCAGCTTGCTCTCCCACCGTTTGCAGGCGGCAATGGCTTCTACAGCTTTGGCATCCTCCTGGGCACAGTGAAATCGCCCCCCTGTTTTATGGGCAAGCGTCTTCAGAAACTCTTTATCTGCTCTGTGAGAAAAATGAAATGACAAGTACTTAACAGATGTAGTCAGACTGTATTCTCTCTAAAGTCACTTGCAGTACGGTTAAGACACATTTTCATGTATGTATCAAACCCATGATAACGGTGTTGTGAGCTTGAAGTTCTACCTGCCGTACATTCTATACCCGTTGATACATCAGCACAATGTAATATTCACACAGACATGTATGTAAACAATATCTGTCCCACCCTGGTCTGCACACTGCCATTATACAAAATGGGGACTGAAAGTCCATGCTGAAGGGCCTATTGGGGATACTAAGCCAGGTGTATCGCAGCACCTGTCTCTGCAGTGGAATGCGATGGTGTGGACGGCAATGTCCTTCCCGGCGGTCAGTCTCTCCGCCTCCTGCAGGAGGCGACTGCAGCTGGAGTCGGGCCTCCCGTCACTGATCAGGTAGCAGCCCAGAGGGGCTCCTAGCCCACACGCCACCTTGGAGGAACACAGGCACACACTCACCTCACAAATCTACTTCATTAAATGTTTTTTTATTTTTTATTTCAAAGATCATATACAGATACTCAAATAACAATTTAACGGTTAAACACATTTAAAGGTTAAACACTCTAGACCTGAACCAAAATGCCTTCTTGCTGTGTGAAACCTGGTACCATTATCTCACTACGGAGGTAATTTACAAACGTACAAACAGCCATTCACTAATATGGGACAATGGAACAACGAATGGAGCACCATGGTGTAAGCATGAGTGTAATGCACTAAATGTGGTAAACCAGTGGTGCTATGTGGAGGAGGTGCTACCTGCAGGGCCTCCAGAGTGCAGGTCCCCCCGTGCGAGGTGAGCTGGGCCAGCCACTGCTCTGCCTGACCGCAGGCCCCCTCAGTGGGCTCCACCAGCTCTGGGCGCCAGGGCCTCACGTCCCCCGAGAACGCCAGCAGGGTGAACCTGGAGAATGCACGTATCCTATGAGCATGTTATGAATCTCAATCCAGCGTCACGGAGGTGTGAATGTCTACGTGATTGGTGTATGTGGTGATGGTGCATGTGTGTCTGAGAAGGAGTCCGTTGACTTTTCACCTGAATAAGACATGGTTGAGGGCGTGTTTGACACGTATGTATGTAAGGTATGTATAGTAGGGGTGTGCATTGGCACTGCCCTCACGATTCGATTCGATTACGATTCACCAGGTAACGATTCGATTCAATTTGATTCTACGATGCATTGCGATGCATCAAAATTCTACTGCACACAACAAGGCACATTTGTCCTAGAGGGGGCCTAGAAATTGTATGAAATAATATTTCAAACCTTGGAGAATTATATTAGCCAATATCCTGATATAAAGAGAAAATACTGAAATTCTGATATTCATGACAGCTCACGTTATGCATATTATAGCCTATTCATATTTCAACTACACCTCTTTAATTCAGCTGTCTACTTAAAGCCTCAAAATAATATTGTAAACAGTAGCATAGTTGGCTAGCTTATCATAGTCTACTGGTTGGACTGTTCAGTCTCCTTAGGGTGACCAAAAAATTCGGGACAGTCACGAAATACAAGCAGTTGTCCCGATCCCTAATCCTGCCCTAATTGTCCCGAAAATTGTCCCTATAGTTATTGTCTGATAGTGCGGAGAGGGGCTTTACTTCTACTGTTCTGTAAAGTTGCACGCATAGTCTACAAAGGAAATCTTTCATGGGGACAGACGCAGTGTTCACAGAGAGGAGGGGCTGTGGCTGTGTGTGTGAGCAAGAGACGAAGGGAGAGTAGGGGAAGGAAATGCAGCTTTACGAATAAGATGCGTGTTTTGAATTGCGTTAAAAAAAAAAATAATGATTATATATACTAAACCTAATAACAAATCCCCAGAAGCTATAGTATCACTTGATGCCGAAAAGGCATTCGATAGGGTCGAATGGGACTATCTTTTCCATACATTGTCTAGATTTGGATTTGGCCATAAATTCATTAATCTAATTAAGTTAATATACACTGACCCAACTTCATCAGTTTATACCAATTCAATTTCTTCTGATTACTTTCCTTTACATAGGGGGACCAAACAAGGAGATCCACTCAGCCCACTACTTTTTGTTCTTGCTATAGAGCCACTTTCAATAGCTCTAAGAAGTAATAGTCACATTCAAGGTATTGTGCGTGGTGGCCTAACACACACAGTCTCACTCTATGCAGATGATTTATTATTATATACCACTAATCCTGTTGCGAGCATACCTGAAGCTCTAACTGTCCTGGAGAACTTTGGAAAAATATCAGGGTACAAACTTAATTATAACAAAAGCGAGTACTTTCCCATCAATAAAACTGCAGAAAAATATCCCAACCTACCATTTAAGCTCTCAGTTGACTCTTTTACATACTTGGGAGTAAAAGTTACCAAGTCCTACCATCATTTATTTAAGAAAAATTTTTCCCCTCTCCTGGAACAGACCAAAACAGACATTAAACGCTGGTCCACTTTACCATTATCCCTTATCGGGAGAATAAACTCTGTAAAAATGAACATAATACCTAAATATCTTTATTTATTTCAAGCTGTACCTATTTTTATACCACTGTCATTTTTCAAGGCGTTTAATCAAGTAATCTCTCCTTTTATTTGGCATAATAAGTCAGCACGCATAAGGAAAGAATTTTTGGAGAGACCAAAAACTTGTGGTGGACTTTCCTTACCCAACCTCCGTTCATATTATTGGGCTGCAAATCTGAATGCTATCTCTCTTTGGTTGAAAGATTGGAGTGGTACTGCTCCTGCGTGGCTTCAAATCGAACGAGCCACTAGCAGTCCACATTCACTCCCTGCTTTACTCTGTGCATCCCTGCCACCAACAGTTAATAATGTGAGTGGTAATGTAATGGTAACTCAGTCATTACATATTTTAAAACAATTCAAAAAATGCTTGGGTGTCCAGAGCATCTCTTCCCACTCTCCCATTATAAATAACCACCTTTTCCGACCATCTCTATTAGATAAAGGCTTCCAGACCTGGCATGACAAAGGTATACATAGCATTAGGGATTTATATATTGAAAATACTTTTGCGAGCTTTGAACAACTATCTGAAAAATATGAGCTGACCAATGCTCACTTTTTCCGCTACTTACAAGTCAGGGATTTTGTGCGTAAAAGATTCACCAATTTCCCAAACATTCCCCCTTTGTCTTGTCTTGACTCTCTGTTAAGGGTGAATTTTCTTAAAAAAGGTAGGGTGTCAATGATTTATTCACAGATAATGGATACACTCAGTCCCTCTGTATCTCATATTCGGGAGCAATGGGAAAGTGATATGGGGGTCCCACTTTCAGATGAAGAATGGGACATGGCTCTGCTTAGGGTCCATTCATCTTCTATTTGCTCTAGACATGCTTTAATACAATTTAAGGTCCTTCATAGACTGCACTTTTCCAAAGTCAGACTAGCAAAAATATTTCCAACAATAAACCCCATTTGTGACAGGTGCAAACAGGCACCCGCTAGTAACTACCATATGCTATGGTCCTGTCCTAAATTGACCCCTTTCTGGGATTCCTTTTTTGACACAATTTCCAAATCATATAATAGTGATATAGAGCCCAGTCCAACAATTGCCATTTTTGGTATTACATCGTGTTCAGATGGGTCCACTCTCCCACCACACCTACAAAGGGTCATTGCCTTTCTCTCCTTATTAGCTAGACGTGCCATTCTTTTTAAATGGAAGGATTCAAGTCCTCCGACGAATAGTCAGTGGATTAGAGACGTCATGCTGAATATGAAACTAGAGAAGATTAGATGTACTCTTAATGGCTCTGTTCACAAATTTTATAAAACGTGGGACCCTATTATACAGTATGTGAATACCTTACCTGGCCTGGAACTGTGAGCATACACCTCATGTTTAGAATGTTGTTGCTCTATCCCAACTATTGTAATTATACTGTGATGCACCCCTTCTGTTGCTGTTGTGTTTTTTGTTGCTGTTGTTTGTTTTGTTTTGTTTTTTGTTTTTCCTCTTTTCTGTTTTTGTCTATTAGGTGTGGCGTCAATTGTTGTGGTTGCTATTTTGACTGTGAAATATCACATTGTAATCTACACATGTATATGTTTTGTGAAAAAACACCATAAATAAAGTGGTTAAAAATAAATAAAAAAAATAATAAAAAAAAAAAAATAATGAATAACAAAACGCATATGTGGCGGCCGTGTTGAATCTGTGGTGCACTGCCACAAATTAGTATGTGTGGGGAAACACTGTACAGGCGGCGCATGTCATTGCAACATTGCTCTGGAAATGCCACCGGATTTAATTGAAACGTCAACTTTATTGTACTCGAGGCCAGAAAATAAATAATGACAATCGATTATGGCACGTTGCCGCATCGATGCTGAATCGTGCATGCCCCGCATTGCGATGCATCGCCGAATCGATTATTGTTGACACCCCTAATGTATAGTGTGAGTATTGTCTGAGTGAGTGTGTGAGTGTGAGTGTGAGTGTGTGTGTGTGTGTGTGTGTGTGTGTGTGTGTGTGTGTGTGTGTGTGTGTGTGTGTGTGTGTGTTTTTGTGAGTATGCACTCTTTCACTGTCAGTTTCACCTCACTCTCTGCTTATGCAGCTGTTCCCAGATCAGCGAGGCCAGCTCCCTCTTCAGCTGCGACAGGTTGGGGGCCATGGAGCCGGAGACATCCAGCAGGAAGCACGCCGAGCTCTCCAGCACCGTCCCAAATACACGCCGGCTTCCTGAACACAAACACCCCACGAAAGCTGATGAGACATGGGGCAGCTTTGTAGTTCTGCCTGGTTCCCATTGATATTGGGTAGCAATTGAGAGAAGAACTTTAAATGGAGAACTTTAATCACCAGTTAGGCAAATCTTCATGACCAATCAGAATATATGAAAACGGTTACCTGGTTGCCCAGTAACACTGCTCAAAAATGTTCCTTGTGTATCATCACCTTGAGGGCCTGACCACACACTAACTGTAAAGATAACTTTAACTGTAATATCATGAACATCCACACTGACCAATGATAAAGAAAGCCTCTCAGCAACACTCTTCATGTTCATTTACATAATGCCTAAAACTGAATGGATTCTGATTTGCTGTCAGCTTTCACAAAATCAAGGCAAACGTAATCCCCAAGGACAGTGTTCTTCAAGTCGTTGTTATTATAGCACACAACGTGGATGCCGTCATTCTAATTAACTACCAACTACCTCAAACTGTAGTTTTTACCATTATTGTTAGAATTACTGGCAGTGTAGCCAGGTCTTAATGCTGGGGGTACAGCCCACTTGCTCACACATGGACCTTGGGAGATTCTTCATCACATCTACACAGTATTCGCAGCATCACCATGAGACTGACCACAGTGGAGCTCAACATTATCAAACAATTCAAATGCTAAAAAATAATAACTGTTTGATTATTACTAACACTGAATTGATTGCGCCGCTGTCTTTTAGAATATGCCAGATAAGACGCTGTCTTTTCTTCGGCTCTCAGTCTAGTGACGAGTGGCCTTGAGAAGCATGGCAGGGCTAAATTGCCATGCAGCCTCCTTTTAAGTGGTCTCCAAGGCTTCCTCCATGAAGCGCCTCATTTGACAGCAGCCACACGAGCCGCGACGACGAGAGGCCAACATTCGTGCGAACGGTGTCAAGAAGTCCTTTTTCGAAAATGGCAGGGAAACGATGAATAATGCAGCCAGCGTGGGCGAAGGAGGGACAGAGAGAGAGAGAGCGAGAGAAAGAAAGAGAGAGAGAGAGAGAGAGGAAGGGAGAGAGTGCTTGAAGAAGGGGCAGAATGGAGCACAAAACTGTCGTCAAACTCTCCGCAGCGCTCCAAGGCCAGACCTCCCTCGGAGCGGCACGTTTCCACATGATTACTAAGTGAGAGCAGGGCTTTTGGTACAGTGATTTCTATACACCTCCTGTGGACCATCTCACATATATGACAGGACTGCATTAATACAGTTATAAAATCATCATTCACTCGTCAGTTAGACTGAGTATACTGGATGATTAAAAGGTGTATATTTACAGGTGAGTCAGATTGTCTTAACGCTCCTCTACTTGTTGTGTCTCACGGCTCGTGACTCAATTCTCTAAGAAAAACACTCTGTTCTACATGGCATGTATGCCCTCAAGCTACTGTTTGTCCTTTTGAATGAAAGCAGGAAGTGGATTTAATAAATCCAATGTCTGTACAAGCACAGCAAATTTATGTAAGTCAATTGAGTTTAATGTTTGGAGGAGAGAGAAAAGATGGGGAGAGAGAGAAAGAGAAAGAGAGAGGGGGGGGGGGGGGGGAGTTGTGGCAGCTCACCAGAGAAGAGCCATTGCATCCTATGGTGGTAGCGCAGCAGCAGCCTCTGAGCCTCGGTCAGGTACTGTCTCAGCTCAGCAGGGGTCAGCTGAAGGTGCCTCACTCTGCCCTGAGGGAACAAACACACACACACACACACACACATTTCATTACCAAATAGAGTGATTGCATGTTCTGTCTGATTGTTTGTTTTTCTGTCTTCTCTATCCATCTATTAATTTAGTCTTGTTTGACACATCAGTCTCTCTCTCTCTCAAACACACACACACACACACACACACACACACACACACACACACACACACACGCACGAAATGACCACCCATGACCACCCATCCACAATGATCAGTGACGAGCACATGACATCAGAGTACTGGCTGAACACTGCTGAATGCTGACAAACAAAGGCCCTTCTGGCCATGTGCTGAGAGACTGCAGAACATTTTCAACATGCCAAACAGTCATAGTTTTCAATCTGATCTAATGACTTCAATGAGTCATCACCATGTCACACAGAAGGAAAACAATTGAGATGCACACACGTCATACTTTCAGGCTATTTACACAATTTGAGATGATGATTAGAGCATAAGAGGGTAATACGCTTTTGCTCTGCTCATAAGATATACCAAAGATACTTAAAGGATATACCATAGACTTTATAGTCTATGGAATAGTATATTTAAAGACTGCAGGCTTGTGTATTCTGAACATGTTCAGCATACAAGCAGCTTGAACACCTCAAGAACACCTCTGTACCCATTGACACAAATATGATCTCTTCCTCTTTTTCTCCCTCTCTGTCTCTTTTTTATTACTTTTTTCGTACTCATAATTCCTATACATTTTCCATATTTGACATTTTGACCATGGTGTCAGTATAAGGCCACAAAACATTCCCATTGAGATGCTCGGTCATGATTTTATAAGGCCATTTATTCTCCAGTGGTCTTGTCGATCTCACTCACATTCAGCTCCACGCTTGGAAGGACAGCGCAGTACTTTGCAGGGCCTTTCTGCTGGATGACCGACACAAGCTTCTTATGGTGAACGCAGTCAGGGCCTGAGACAAGCTTGTGAAGGTCAAGCCGCAAACTCCTGATTCCATATCGCTTCAGCCACTGTTCGCCAGCACAAAGAAAAATGGCTCAGCTTATCTGAGAGTTATGTAATTTCGTATAAATGGAACAGAGTGAAAAAAAGACTTGTGAGAAAAAAGCTTGGTCCAACACTTGGGACCACGAGACCTGTTTGGTTGAGCAAATCTCTTCACGTTTTGGGAGCTTTACTGAAGTGACCCCTTTTCGAACGCCTCTTGGTTTTGGGTAAGCCTTGAAAACCATCCCTGTTATAAATGAAAAGCAAACTGTAAAACACAAGTTGGAAATCAACATAACAGTGTTGTTCAAATTGGCATAAATTATTTTACCCATGCTGCCATCTTCTAAGAAAAAGAATGACTGAGTCGCTTTGACTTTCTTTCGCTTGAGGTCACTTTCCACTGGCTTCCAACCATTCACTGGGTTTGCTGAGAAAAACAGACAATAGGTCACATCAGAAAGTAAAAATACGGTGTACTTTACAAAACAAGTGGAGTGAGAAACAATAACATAACAATAACAAACAACCCTGTGATAAAGTTTTGAAAGGACACATCATTACCACTTTGAACGTTTCTAGTTTACATCTTTTATTCGTATTTTCTTCTGGTAAAGAATGCAACATTATGGAACAATAAACCCTTACAATCCTCCAGAAAGGCAATTGAAGAGAATGGGTATATTTGAGTCAAGCCAGATATTGTTGATGCTGTTTCTTCTTAAAGCCCGTTCAAATGCAGAGCAGGAGTTTCACCTGGGGGGATAACAGCTTTCGCACTGCTCGGACGCCATGTTATTGCTCTCTGTGGGGAGTCTTTGTTTGGTCTGTTATCCCTGTTCGACTGTGGGCAGAAACAGAAAAACAGAATAACGCTGTCTCCATTCAAACATAAAATAGCTACTCCTCGAAACATTACCCATCTCAAGTGATTTTTCTATTCCATGTGAGAGTGTTTGTAGACACATACAGAGATACTGTATGTCTAGTCGCCAAAGACATAAAAGTCTGTCTGCTCTTATGTGACAATGAATGTGATGGAAACACAAATGACACAGTCCTGCAGACAAAGGGAAAGATGAGAAAGGTGTGGGTGGTGGGCTTTCTCTGACCAGCCGGGTGAGGGTGAGGATGGTGGGCCGGGGTGGGGGCAGCTTCTCCTGTCGCCCCCCAGGGTGAGCACTCCTGACTGGGGCACTGGCTGCCCGAGCCTGGCCTGAAACTGGAGCCCTGATCGAAGCCTTCTGGGTCAAGGACTCCACCAGATCACTGCACTGCAGAAGGGAAGGAAGGGGACGTGATGGGGGGGCCATTGAAACAACGTATGAGTCAGACGGAGCGAGGGTGGGATTCCTTCCTGCCTGTGCGTCTGAGCGATGACACGTCTTGTGTTCAAGAATGTGGATGTCGATTCGGTCACTTGATATGAGGATAAATGCTACTGCTAACTCTGGAGGAAACAGATGCAGGTTCAGATAGTTCTCCACTACAGTCCAAAAGTAAAATCGACAATGAGTCACGACACATCAGTTACACTACCGTACCAGCAGAAGAGTGGATCATTATGGCTTGGTACAGTACATGACACACAGCTTGGCGTAGGTGTAGATAAGAAGTCTCACCTTTTGCCAATAATGAGTAGCCTTCTCCATTTCTCCAATTAGAGCACTGACGTCATCACTCTCAATAACGCCTGCAGAGAGAGGGCATGCCCAGACTTCCCATGACTAACATCACAACACAACACAACACAACACAAGCAACGACTTTGGTGCTGGAGACATGCGCAGATATGAGGGTCTTACATGTTGCTTGGCACCCTTAAAAACTTCCTCAACTGATAAGAACATTTGTGTATCCATTTTTAACAATCTAGCATTATAATACATGAAGTCCAGCACCATTTATGATCAAAACACAAGTAATGTGTCTTCTGACTATTTGCTGCAAAGATAACAAGAGTAGATCTGCTGACTCGAACAGACTGACAAGCAAACAAAAAAAACCCCAGAAATTTGCACTCCAGGTCATTTAAGGTCAATTCACCTTCCCACGCAGGCGCGTGACAATACTTTGTTATACTTTTCCACCTTTTCGCACCCTGCTGCTCCCGTTCAGCAGGGGGCAGCCATTACACTGATTGGGAGCACGGCGATATCTGCGTGGAGGCAGCCTTCCTGGTAATGACACCGCCTCGGTAAAGCCCCGGAACAGCAGGGACAAAAGGAGCCGCTAGGGCTAATGAGAACAAACTGGCCCTTTGGGCTAACAAGATGGAGTGACTCCCACACAGGGCAGCCAGCCTCAGTTTGACTCCCACTGTGTTCCCTACAATGGCCTTTGTGAATGTCCTGATCCCTCCTGCCACCCCCGGGGGTTCAACATTTGTGTGTGTGTGTGTGTCTATTTGCATGAGTCTGCCAATCTACTCGCATGAATGGTAAAATAAAGACATCTTTTCACCAACTAGTCAGAAGACACATTGCAACAGCTGCATTACTTCAACAGAGTCTACGGAGAGCCAAGACTTGCAGAAGCAATGTAGGGGTGCATAAACTATCGAGGCTGTGCAGCCAGTCTCTTGCTGTCGGGGAGGCTGTTGTTTTCAGCAATGCAAAATGGTTTTCACAGCAAGACTCAGCGATATCAAACACCTTCTTATAAATCTACTCCAGAAGCAGTGTTGTTTGAGCTGCACACCAAGAGCTAATGACAAATAAGGGTTCCTCCCTGGACCCTTGAACCCCAGATGGCATGGCAGTGAGGGGGGGGCGTACCTGTGTGACTGATCCAGTGGAGGCGGCCTTTACCAGCCTGTGCCAGCTGCCGCAGGGCCCGGGCCGTGTCGACCAGCGGGTCCACGGGAGACCCCTCCTCGGCAGTGAAGAGGCACACATGGAGCCTCACGTCCGCGGTACTGCAGCGCTCTGCCACATACGCACTCACCACTGCCTGGGAACGGGTGGACGAGGGGGGGGGGGGGGGTTTAGACCACAAATGCATATTCCGAGACACACACAAGAACCACAGAACATGCTGTACACCTAACACCAGCATGTTGGATCAAACAATCAAGGGTAGCCATCACCTATTCCCACGAATCAGTGACTAAATGAATAAATTGCTGAAGGAAAATGGAAAACAAGAAATAGCAAAAAAACGAAATGTTCTTGAGGGGGAGCTGGAGGGAAAAAGGAGCATGAGTGATAGCAAAAAAAAGAAGATGTTCCTTCTCACCATGTCCTGGCATAGCCATACAGTACGTAAGCTTCCGCTCTATTATCATTTCCCTTCATCATTACCTCTGTACGATATTAGTACGAGGGTTCGGTATGACCAGGCTACTTCTCACCATGTCCTGGTCAGGCACCCCGCTGGTGAAGAGGTAGAGTCCTCGGGGCAGTGGAGAGGCCCTGAGATGATCTCCCTCCAGAGCCCGCCTCAGGGCCCCCAGCGTGTTGCGGCCCCCCGAACACTGTC
>NC_084996.1:12832913-12885413 GCF_963854185.1 Sardina pilchardus | reverse complement strand
GCCAACATCACTGTGCATTTTTTGTGTTTTTCACCTTCATTAACCCAGCTTCTCTCTTTCTCTCTCTCTCTCATCCCCTGGTCTGCCCTCTTCGCTATGCAATCTCCCTTCCATTTCATGGAGGAACACAATGTTCTCTCCACCCCCCACCCCCCCCACCCCAGATATTCCCCACTGACTCATCTAAAATGAAATAGCAACAGCACATGAAAATAGACATTTAATATCCCTTTGTTAATAGACAGTTGTGAACAAAACTGCTCTCAAAACTGCAATCAATGTAGCCGCCGCCGCCGCCACCAGCACCATCCCCCAATCTCCCCTTGAGGAGCTGGGTGATTAGGGCTGAAACAGCTACTTATATTCATGAGGTTATGTAATCATCACATTCAGTGAGGACAACAGATATGGCAATTTAATTGCCCTTGCTATATTTTTATCATCGTGTATTACTGTGAATATAAGCGTCGACCCCTGCTCATCTGCATCTGGCTCTTCAAGAGAGGTACCTGCACGCACACACACACACACACACACACTTCTTGTGAATTCCACCTGAGGGGAGAGGTGTCTCCGGGCTTGTCCCACAGGGAGGCGACCTCCGACCCGACTGAAATGGGACATATCTTGCTTTTGTGGCGCAGCTGCTTATCGAGCAAATCCTACAGTGGCACACGCAGAGAAACAGCACAAACAGATGAGCTCGTCATAACACTAATGCAGCTGAAGCCGTGCCCATTATTCAAGGTGACCGCCCGCAGAGCGTTTGGCCTCTGCTAGATTTTTGGCGGGCGGCGGAGAAGCCTTACCAAGAGGTCCCTCTGAAGATCAATGAGTCTGTCTGTGGAGCAGTTCACGTCCGACGCATCCACCAGCACGGCCACCTTGGAGCCTCTCACCATTCCAAAGACCTTTTGCAAAGCGCAGTGTTGGAGATAATGCAGAGTAGGTTGAAATGTCTGGGCCCAGCAGTAGGCACTGGTGACTGTGTGTGATAACACTGCATATGCTCACCTTCCTGCTTCCCTCTGTGAGCCATCTGATCCTGTTGTGGTAAAGCTCAATCATCCTGCAAGGACAACACCTTTCTATTAATATTCCCACAGCATATTACCTTTTATACACAGCAGGCTCCAAACGACACATCACGACTTACAACTGGCTTTATTAAACAGATTTTCACATTTTCTTCATATTCAAAACATGTCCAAATTAGTTTTTTTTGTATATCATTTAACAAGCATGATTCACGATTCATATAAAGATACAGTATGTTAGAGAAAGTGACATTCATAATCCAAATGTGGTATATCCATATTTACAAGTGCCACTCACTGGTACAGCTTCATCTCAGAGTCTCTGAGCACCTCAGCACTGACTTCCATCTGTCTCCCAGTGGTGCTGTCAACAGATAATAAGCTGCAGTCAGAAACCTGGACAGCCAGGTTTGGTTCACTGCTAGAGTAAAAGCCCATATGCTAGTTATTTTTTATTTATTTATTTATTTTTTGGCGTGTCATGCACTCTGCCGTGTTTTTTGCACAGCGTTCCAAACCGTATAACCGGTGTGCTACCATTATATTTGTGCTGGTCTATGCCGTGTGGTGTTATATTCAACACCGCTGAAGAAATGGCCGCAATAAGGGGTGTTTATTGGCTTGTAGGCTACTGTATTGTGCTTTGCCGCACTGTGCCGAGTTCTGGCCGGTGCCATGCTGCAGACGGACTGACCCAGGTGAGGCGGCGCAGCAGGACAGGAAATGAGGCAGAGAGAGGCCGGCACTCTCCAGACCGTTGGACTCCAACCAGTCAGCCGAGCTCTGGCAGATGCCCGGGTCAGCTCTCAGTGTGTGCATCCTCTGCTCACAGAACACAAAAATATGGACGTACTCTCAGCCAGCCATGACACTATACTGTACATCAAACACACAGACACATGGAAATCTGGCATTTGATCTTATAATGAGTGGAGACCACTAGCTCTGACAATTAGACGGCTGGATATACTGTAGCTATCTGATGACGAATTCTATATTTTGCATCACAATATGCTGATTAGATAAAACATTAAACGTGCACGAGCAGGCATATCACCATTAGATCCTTGGAATGATTGATGCTTGTGATCAGAAGACCATCATCTTCATCTGCTGCCTGGTCTGACGCATGTCGTTGTTCCCAGCATTGTCTAACTGTGAGAGATGCACGGTGGGAGTTCATCTCACACCTGTTGGTCAGCCCAAAAGGGTGAAACACAGATTAATCCAAACATGGAGTAACAAGAAAGCCTGGACACAAATAAAGGGATGGAGTTTTTTTCTGAATGGAATTTGCATGGAGAGGACACAGTTTATCACACCATATAGTTTAGAATGCATGACTTTCCCAGAGCCAACCATTACTGACGGCAAGGAAATGTTTCTGATGTTGCATGGCGCAGTCAGATGCCAGTACTTCGACTACTAGCTGCGGTAAGCTGTCACCATAAGAGGCAAGTATTTAAAGTCATTGTTATGGTTTTCGTGCTATACCTATACGAAGCTACGACCTTGCACTTCGTTTATAGATTGCGTAGGCACTAGTTCAGGCTTCTCAACGTATAGTATACATCATCAACTAACTAGTCCTCGAGAAGTGACGTTACTTTCTTGTGGACACTAATTATATTCTAAAATAATGCTTCACGTATAGGCCTACGTTTTAAAGCCAGAACACAGAATAATAGTCTATGTAGAATTCAGAATACAACGACAAGTATGTTGAACTAGGCTATATGAAACCATTACATACCTAAATGTTCTCTATACAACGAGGGTCAACTCCTGCGCTCGTGCGCTACCCAACGCAATGTTTCCCGTCTCCAAGGGAACAGGACAGACCATTGGTTCACTTCAGACCTCTTTATGTAGAGGCAGTGGTTCAGACGGAATGTGTTGCTAGTGAATAATGTAACCTGGATGGAAGGATCAAAGTGTGTAAACAACATTTACGTCTACGTCTAATGTTAATGCATCTCTTGTGCGCACAACCATATTCTTGTCGATAAGGGATGGGATAGGCATATGGTCCACCGGCATATGCAGGCATATGGCTACTTATCATTTACTCTTTTTCCCCCCTATTGACTTCAGGACCAATGGACAACTCAACTCTTGCCTGGTAAATATTTTGAGTGTACCAATCAGTGTGCAATGATGTCTCAATCTCAATGTCTCCATGACACATCCATACCCTCACTAATACAGAGAATCACGATTTGTCTCTTCTGCTTCTTATGCAATATGCTTCACAGAAAAAGAAAAAAACACTTTCATGCAGAGTGAAAATCTCAATTAGATGATAAAACCTATTGAGATATAAAACATTGTGAGCTGCTCTACGATAGATTTGATTTTAATAAGGTATTTAGTGTAGGCTATTCCCTTATCTCATTTAGCCTGCATTCAAAAGAGACCATTGAGATAAGGTAGCCTATAATCAGATTGTTTTTTTTATTAAGCTTTCTTACATTTGTGAGTTGCCATAAAAAAAAACACAACTTGTCTTTGATATGAATTTAGACTGCTTCTCAGGAAGTTACAACGGACTGGTCTCTGATGTTTCTCACCTGGTGTTTAACAGCCCGGCCATATCTGTTCCTGTGTTACCAGGGAAACACAGACACACCACAGAGAGAGAGAGAGAGAGAGACAGAGAGAGAGAGAGAGAGAATAACTGACCTGGTAATTTCAAATCCACACACACAGGTCTTGTTGTCTCGTGGTGTTCAGAGGAAATCTCTTTAATGGCTAAAGTAGCCCCTTATCAGCACTTCCTCCCGGCAGCACTCTCCGCAGGGAGTTTCCATCAGTGGAGCAGAAAGCCTCAGCGCACAGCACACTAGTGAACTACACTTTGCCATGGGTCCAGAGAGAACCTGCTACTTTTACAGAGCCGACTGATCAACAGCATGATAATCAATGGAAAACTATGCTTTCTCTCTGAGAGATGCTGTTGTGATGTTAACCCGACTGACTGATCAGTTTTGCTGATGATTCATCTAGGCCCACAATGGAAGTGTGAAGTGTGTTTCAAAATGTCAAAGGAAAACGTGGGACTATACCTAACACAGAGATGCATATTTTTTGTTCCTGCATGATGCTGCATGTTAAGGTGCTCTGTGTTAAATAGATAAGTAAGAACATTTAGAATGAGATTAAAGAAAGATGACATAACTAGATTAATAGAGAACATCATGTGTCAATCATTTTATGATGCAAACTATTTAAGATTACCAACACCTTGTGCTACAGCAATCGTGACCGAATCCTGGCCTTGTCTGACAAGGCTGAAAGCTGTGGTGCTTATAGTCCTTGTGCGTTGCAACACATTACTTACTGTCATTTCCGCAATACCAGTTATCAGAAACTCTCAGTTGCTTATCAACCAGAAAGGCTCAGATGATGCCTTTTATTGTATTGTACAGTGAAGTGAAACATTAACACAAAAAGTGAAGGGGAAGGAAAAAGAAATAAAACAATCAATAATGTCAATTCTGTCAACAGTAACTGTGCACTGTCAATGCGGTCATCCATTGATTGTTAACACTGTTGTGAATACATGTTTATTCGTCCCTTTTTAAATTATAAATATTAACTTCATAATCCTTTACAAAACAAAACGAGTTACTTTTTTGCAAAAAAACCTTAAAGAACAGATCATTAAAGCAGTCTTTAAGAGTTCATATTTGCCATTGCAGGCTTTGTCACAAAAATGTCCATTAGTGGCCCCCACGCCCCCCAAAAAGAAATTATTTGACATGTATAAAGTCACTGTAGTGAGCTCTCAACGGTTTTGCAAAGATGCAACGGTTTTTACAATACTGAGTTGTACTTAGTGTTAGGTTTCCTTTATCACACTCTTTTTCTGAAGTCCTAACTGTGCGTTAATAATACTTGTGCTAGTGGAGTTTTAAGTTCTGGTTATAGTTTATACTGCTGACTCAAACCTCTACAGGTTTAAACCAGTGGCAGCTGGTGACTGGAGGGTGCTGGGACAAGGCCCTATCACTACATAGGGTCAATGCCAATTCACACACACACACACGTATCAGCGCTTGGACCCCTATTAACTTAAGAGTTGGTTCTATATTGTTCAGCTGCATGTCCCTCTACTAAGCATTGTGTGCTTCTTTACAAGCCACACAACAATTATAAATCAGCCTTCCACAAAAAAATCCTATTTCTTAATGACAATTTGACATTTACTGAAGAAGACAACAGCTTAAAAACTGTGACGTTAAAGATGAGGGATGATAAACTCAGATGAACAATGTGCCCAGACTGGGTAAGCATGACTGCTACTGAAGGGTCAGGATGAAAGGCCACGACATATTTGGGATGGTGATAGATTTTGGATGATACTGTTTTTCATTGGGTCATGGTAGCCAAGCTAAGGTTAACAACCGAAATGGAGGGAGCGGTTTGACATAAGTGAGCCCAAATATGTTCAAATGCATCCTTCTTATAAATATTTCAAATTCCCTCTTCCAGAATCAAGTTTGCCGAACCAAAATATGCTAATGAAATCCCATGCATTTTCAGACTTTCACAAAGAAGATCCAATTGCTTTGCTTGGCACTCACACAGAGAATCGTAGTTCTGGAAACTGGAATCATTATGGAAATCTCACAGACTTCTTTGGGGGACTTCCCATGAGAAACATTTTCTTTTACTTCAACTGCCTATTCTTGTCAGTAACTCTTCTATGGCGCTGGTCCCAGTTCACCAACCAAAACTTGCACCAGTTGCCACCTGTTTAACTGAACAGGTGTCCTGCCACTGTAATCTACAGAACATTATATTCCTGACCCTACTCACATGGTAATAACCTCGTTCACATAAAATGAAAACACTGATGAAGCTGGACAACTTTAAAAAAAGAAAAGCCATTGAAAAAATGTTCTGTGTTTTTGTGCGGAGAGTTCAAACATAACAGGCCATGAGGGGGGGGGGAAAGATGCAATTTCAATTAAAAAAAAATTAAAAAAAAGACTTCCATCATCTCTTTTTCTTTGAACAGACATTACCCTTGAGATTCTGTAATGGACTTAGAGCTCAGAAAATATCAGAAAATAACTTTTTTTATGCAGCATCCTTGTAGATGTAGACCTGATGGAAGGCCAGGACTTCTATTAATGTTCAGAAGCAAGTGGCAAAAAAACAGGACGCAATTACCTGCAAAAAGCTTGCCAACCTCTTATTCAGTGTAAGGTACATAGTGTGTCAGAAAAGCAATGTCAGGGTTTCAGTTGCCATATTTCTGCTCAGGAAAGCACACAATGATAGGGCACGACATGATGTTATTCTTAACAAAGGTTTACATAGGTACAACAATGAGGTAAGAACTTTTTTGTGTCTAGATCTGTGATGTGTTCCTGTGCTGCCGGCTGTACACCCCTAATGCACCGACTGTACTTCCCTAAAAAAGCAAGCTATCGGTTCGTGGCACAACAGCATCAGGAAGGTAAAAGAATGGCGAACAAAAAAAAAAAAAAAACTAACACACTCTCTGAACCTAGAGGAGCCAAAACAGAACAAAACAGATTTCGATTACACCCAGCACTTGAGGAACACAACGAGGGAGGAAGGTAAGGAAAGTTCCATTCAGCTTGGTCACATTGTGTGTGTGTGTGTGTCTGTGTGTGAGTGAGTGTGTGTGTCTGTCTTATGTGAGATACTGTTCAGCAGCAGCATCACACTGGAGCACGTTGAGGCTCTGTTCCACAAGGTCCTGACCAGCAGTCCTGATGCTGTTGAGTGTCTTTGAACTGAGCCTGTGACCAAAGCCTATTCCTGTCCTCTGGCTCTCCTCTCTGCTCATCCATCTGTTTCCGATTTTGGCCTTTTCTTTGTTGTGGAGTGGCACCATGGGAGCTCTGGGAACCTAACAAGGCAGCAACCCTCCTCCTTCTCTATCCCCCGTGGCCTCCTCTCCTCAGTGGCATCCACTCCTCCTGCTTCTCGGCAAGACGCCTCCTTAGTGTTGAGGGGGGGTTGAAGTGACCAGGGATGCCAAGGAGCCCCTCCCACAAGCCCTGCTATCTTCTCCTGACCTGCAGTATTTTACCCTTCTCATCCCCCCACCCCCCCCCCCCCCCCGGTCTCTCGGTTTGTCAGCACAGCCACAGTCGTGGATCTACTGCCTCGCTGAACCTTCTCCACCACTTTCCCCCACGACTGCTATTGTTGAGGGGAAAAGAAGTGAACCTCCAAAAGGTCCAAGACATGTGGGTCCTTGTTCACACGTGATGGGAAGAAGCGTAAAAAGCTCACGGTTGAAAATGATGGCACCAAAATGAAAGGTGAGAGGAAACTAAAGCAAGATAAAAACAAACAAACAAACAAACAAACAAACAAACAAACGACGAGGACAAAAAAACAAGAGGTGGACAAAGGCTTCTCCCAGGGACACGCTGCCACTGACAACAGTGGTGTCACGAAAATACTGGCGCCGTGGGGACCTACCTATTCAACCACAAGCATCGCTGCTCTACCATTCTCTTCCCTCTCCTGCTTCTCTCCCGCTCTCTCTCTCTCTCCTCCCTGGCCTCTCCGAACCAAACTCTCCGAAAGTGCAACATAAAGACAAACACTTGTGTAATCACAGGAGTAGGGACGGGGGAGCATGGGGGCAGGGGGCAGGGGGGAGGGGGGCCTTCCTATCAGGACCCTCTTGCAGCTAAATAACTGAGCGCAGTTTGTTGTTTGTTTTTTTGTTCCCTATTGGCACTATTTTTAATTTTTTTTGTTCAATGCTTAAGTGTGGTTGCTCCTAGTTGCCGCCTCGTGCGGACATCCCTTCCTCCGTCGCCACATTGTCTGGTTTTTTTTTCGGTTTCATTTGTTCTTATGTTTTTGTTGTTGTTTGTTTGTCTGTCTGTCCTTCCTCTGGTCTGACAAAGCCCACCGTCGAGGCCGGGGGCAGAAGGGTCCTTCAGCCGGGCAGGCAGACCTTCCCGGCGAACAGCAGCCCCACTATCGTGAAGAAGATGGAGAGGACGAAGAGTACGTACGAGGAGCCCACCACCGTGTTGTTAGGCAGCTTGTACGGCTGGCCCCCCACTTCATTAATGTAAAATCCTATCGGGAAGATGAGAGCAGCCATACAGAACAGGATCACTGCGAAGAGAGAGAGAGAGAGAGAGAGAGAGAGAGAGAGAGAGAGAGAGACAAACAGGCAGAAAGAGGGGCAGAAGTAGAAGATGCATTAGAAATACTCTAAAAAAAAAACATCAACACACATTAGCACAGCTGTCCTGTCTGCTAAAAATGGATAATTGAAGATTTACACGACCTAGAGCCGCAGAGTTTTAAGTACTTCCTAGAGAGCCACTGGTCAGCGCGTTCACCTCGTGAGTCACCAACCTCCCGAGATTATGATGAAAAACTAAGCGGCACATCTGGACAAAACGAGGCCACCTCCTAGTGCGCATCCTTTCAGGACGCTCTAAAATGGTTTGTGTCATTCAGCCGAGAGAACAGTTGGCGATAAGTGCTGGTAGTTTTCCCCCCTTTCTGCAGCTGTCAGAAATGAACGCAGTGATGTTTGGGAGCTGACAGCTCTTGTATCTGGATGCGGAGAGGAACAAGACAAGACAAGTTCCCATCTACGAATGTCTAATTACACAGGGAAGAAACTCCTCCGTCACAAATTACAACCTCCGAAATGAAATATGTCAGCCCTATCATGGGTTTGCTACCAGACAGTTGTTCTCGCAAGTATTGCGTGATGTCTCTCTAGGGCCATGTCTTTCATGCTTACGCAGAACACAGTTGAGCTTGACTATTTGGCTGGGGCAATCCTACCTGTACATAGCCACAGGTTATTTTGGCATTACAACAAAAGCATGTAGCAAAATAATGACTTTAATTACTCTCTTTCCCAATCAGCTACCTACAAGACCTATAAGCACAGACACAACAGGCTGGCCAGTGGAGGACCAGCTCCTTGGTGTTTTTCAGAGGCTGTCGGTGATGGTGAATGACTACACACATTTATCCCAATGTCGGGTAGGTGCTGAAGCTTTCAGGCCACAGAAAACAGAAAACAACAGAAAGCAAGTGAGGTCCTAGCCAGCTCCGTATTTCATTTCAATGGACCCATTAGTCAGAGGGGAAAGCTTTTCTCCATCCCCACCCCTCTCTCTCTCTCTCTCTCTCTCTCTCCCTCTCCCTCTCTCTCTCCCTCTCTCTCCCTCTCCCCCTCTCTCTCTCTCCCTCTCCACACTTCCAAACATCGATTAAAAAACACCCTTGCGAAGAAGACAATGGTGGGCTGGACCAAGGCAGAGAAAGAGACAGGCGAAGATCCGACCCGCTGAAGTGGCTCCATGACAGATGGGGCCATTAACAGCTGATTTCAGGAGAGCTCTCCACCGAGACAATTTCATGATTCCCCACTCAGGAAAATGTCTCACCTCACTCACACACACACACACACACACACACACACACACACCGGGGGGCACATATGGCCAAAGAGATGTGTGTGTGTGTGTGTGTGTGGGGGGGGGGGGGTTAAGGCAGCTATTCACCAACTTCAGAAACACATCTTGATATCAATGACTCTCTGTAACTGCTATATGTGGATGTTATCCAGTATATGCGTATAAACATAGAACACTACACTTTCTTTCTAAAGTTATGACAATTAACATAACTCAGCTCTCAAAGTCTGTGGAAAACAGAGAGGAGAAGACAGAGGAGGTGCGTGACGTGAGTATCGGCACATTTCCTGGGTCTTACATAAATATTTGACACAACCTGCTATTTTCTGCTAGCGCTAATGAGGGGAGTATTTTTAAACGGCTGGCCTTTCCATGGGACATAGTGGCCTAGTCTTTATTGCTGAATGAATACATGTCTGGATGAATGGATGGATGGATGCTGTCTGGGTAACTAACCAGCAAGGCAGTGGCCAGACAACAGCTAATATTGATGTCTGTGGCTGCCAAACATGCCATATGTTTGCCCTGCGCCAGCCAGAACCACAGCGGCAGCTATGGCACCCCCAGGTCAGCCAGGAGATGGGGGGTGGGGGGGTGTGGTGACCTGTGTGGCTGTTGAGAGGTGGGGCTGGAGGTGAGCTCCAGTCCCAGCTGGGACAGTGAGGGGCTTGTGCTGCCCTCACAAAGCTGCCCTTTCAGGTGCTTTGGCCCCTGGCCAACGGTGGAGTTCCAGCACTAACTCAGCCACCTGTGCCGCCCCCCTCCCACCATCACTCACTCACTCACTCACACACACACACACACACACACACACTCACACACCACACCTTTCCCCCACTTTCCAGACCCAAACAACTTCCTTCATCTGCCCCCTCAACCTCTCGCACTCCCAAAAGAGCCTCTTAAATGTCTTTGCAAGGCTGCTCATCCCTCCCTGAGATGGTAGGGACCCGATTCTGTGTTATGACATTCTGTTAATACCTTGGAAACAATGCCAATATTTGCTTAGGCACCAGCAAATCCTCAGTACACAAAACAAAATCGGACACTTCAGACGTGACGCTTCATACACGACTGCTGCTTACTCGTGGTTTCTGGTAGGCTCGTCGGTCAGACACTCAACAAAATTAGTTCTCTCCTTATCGGGATGAGGATGACACGTCTCATCTTTGAGCTCATTTCTGGTGCTGAAAACAGCAGGTCTTTGCTCGATTTAATGGCCCCCGTCCACTGATTATAGGTGACAGGAGAGAGAGAGAGAGAGAAAGAGAAAAAGAGAGGGAGAGAGAGAGAGAGGCCCAGAGTACTAACGAGAGAAGCCTGGACACCAGGGGTCACTGGGTTTCTGTTGCCATGGCAACGATGTGACTGCGAACATGACTCAGAAAATGACTTCTTTATGCACTTCCCCTCCCAAGCGGAGGGAAATTGTGTCCGATAACAAGGTGTCCCTGGCGTCCCTGTTGCCCACCCCTCCCCCTCCCCCTCCCCCTCCCGTTCTCTCTCTGGCTAATGTGCTCAAATCTACAAAGGTGTTAACAGCCTCGAAACGAAAACATCCATTTTGCGCACAGAGCTATAAGGCAGAGTGTGGCTAACTCCCACCACAAACACCTCCACACAGATGCTTCCTCTTATATCGGGCTTGGCAATAAGGTGGAATGAGATGAGGATGTTTGCTTAAAAAAGGTACAGTGAGCAGTTTTTGGAGTCAAAAATGCTACGCTCGGATAGATTCTGTAATACTACAACCAGAAGGTGATGTTTGTAGTCAAGAACATGACCGCTTTCATAGCGCCAAATGCTGTTTGTTTAAACCTAAAGCACTGATTACAGGCTCAATTTTGCCAACACTTTGGAAATGACAATATTAGTGTACTTTTAAGCATACAGTAATTTCCCACATATAAGCCGCATTGTGTATAAGCCGCAGGACAGTGTTTTATGCAAGTTAAAAGAAACAAAACCATATTAACACCATATTAACTGCCCCCCTGTATTAACCTCATAGCTGAAGAAATTTTGCAAAATCAATGTATAAGCCGCGGCTAATAGTGGGAAAATTACGGGTACTTTTAATTTAAGCGTCTACCCCTGTGGCCGCCCCCCCCTGGAAGGGTACTTACTCCCGGTGAAGGCGATCCAGCGGGCGTACTTGGTGGCCTCCCGGCGCCAGTGCGAGGCCACCAGCAGCCCGCAGGTTACAGTGAGGGAGATGATGCCCATGATGATGAAGAAGAGTGTGGTGACCCACTCGGGCGGGAGCCGCGGCGGGATGCACGTGCGGTCGCGGCCGTGGATCGTCTGACACTGCCGCACCAGCCCTACCGTCAGAGCGCCTGAGGAGAGGAGAGGAGAGGAGAGAGGCGAGGAAGAGGGAAGGAGGAAGAAGAGGAAATGCATTAAAATTAATTATTGAACTGAATAACGTGATCAGTTAAGTCAGGTAAATAAAGCCAAATGAAATCGAAATCTACAGCATCCAACTCGGGATGCAACTGACAATCATTTTCATCGATTAATCTGTTGATCATTGATAAAATGTCGATTTCAGTGTTTCCCAAAGCCCAAGATTGTCCTCAAATGCCTTGTTTGTGTCATAGATGTCATAGAGGCGCAAGTAAAGCTGAAAAAATCTAGTTTAACAAGCTGCAATCAGAGACCTCTGAGGTATTTTCCTTAAAAAACAACTGACATAAAAACAATAAACCAATTACCAAAAAGGTTGGCCATTAATTGAATAGTTGACAACTAATCACAGTCTGAGCTCCAGCTCCCATTTCATAACTGCGACAGTAAGGAGGCATGAATTTAATCAGCCTGTTGGACCATTGTGTGAGGCAGCTCCTGCTCATTAAATTAGGATGTCATCTCATTGTCTCCGACACATCCTGGTTGCTCGCTCCCCGTGGCAATCAGAGCTCCTGGAGGAGCTGTTGCATCCCATAAACAAGCAGCTGTGCCTGCAGCCATCTCCAGGAGAGGAGACTCGCCGCTGACTGGATTAAGTGCTGCGCCGCGGTTTTTACACAGCGACTGGCGAATAAACGGAGTCGGCGGGGGAGCTATTGAATACAGTTCAGCACAGTACACTTCAGCGTGGCTGTTTAGACCTGCGTCTTGGGTTTTTTAACTTGTAAATAGTACACAGCACTTCCACAGGGGAGGCCTAAGTGTGACCATCAGTTAGCTGCTTTACTTGCAATCTGGGCTTAACCATCAGTAATTATCAGCCAAATTACACCGTCTCCACATTCACCTAACTTTAGCAGTAGGTTCTCTGTACTCATGAAGCCCAGGTTCTTGTCTGCTTTTTAAGACACTGCCAAAGCAATCAGCGCAAGCAATGCAACACTGTTGCATTACTGCAACCCGTCGGTCTGGTTATCCAGTTTGGCCATGAATATATAACCACCAGCATAATCAGACTGAAAACTATCTTTGCTCCCTTCATTTCATTTGTTCGTCTTGTATAATACCAGCTCCTAGACATAAATATCAGGGGAACGTCTGAACGCTACAGGGGCTAGCCGCTACATTAACGGAGAGTGGCATCATGTCACAGCTGGATGACTGGACAGTCCCTTGAGGACAGATCTGTGCATTTACTTTTACTCCCAAGTGATTTTGATGGCAGGCAGACAGAACCTTCCAGAAGCTGCGCCTCTCTTCCTGTCAGAGCTCCAGCAGCTCGCAGGAGAGCACGTGGAGGAGAGAGGAGAGGAGAGGAGAGGAGAAGAGGGGAGGAGAGAGAGAGAACGCGAGGAAAGAAAGGGGAGAGAGAGGACAGGAAAGAAGAAGGGGAGAGAAAGAGCACAGGGAGAGAGGAGAGAGGAGGCAGCACGCAGCCTGAGAGCACTGAGCATGTGACAGAGCCAATCACTTGATCATAAGCACCCTTTCAAGAGCGGTGGAGCCTCAGGCGATGAGGGCTGTGCTTGTCCCTGTGTGTGTGTGTGTGTGTGTGTGTGTGTGTGTGGCCTTAAGAAGAAAAGAGAGAGAGAAAGAAAGAAAAAAATAGAGGAGCGAGCAAGAGAGAGAGTGGGAGGAGAGCTTGTGACTCTGGGACCATTGATACAGGCCTGTGGGGTCAAACCTCAAAACCGCCACCACCATTGACACCAGGTCACAGGCTACGGAGAGATAAAGGAAGCCAGAACAATGGAGCTGAAGAAAAGGGGGGGGGGTCCAACTCGCAAACTCACAGGCCGACAGCACGGCTCACAAAATCTCTCTCCCCGACACTCACACACTCACTCCCTCCCTCTCTCTATCTCTTGCACACACACACACACAGATTCCGACACATGCAGTGTGCACACACTGGCTGATGATCTCAGTAAACAGAAGATGCACACTCACATGGCAAGAGATTTTTCACTAGATAGCAACATGACGTGTGCGCGCGCATGTGTGTGTGTGTGTGTGTGGGAGAAAAAGTATCTCTGCTCCGAGTCACGACCGGCGGAGAGGGAAAGAACGCTTAAGAGTCCATTTTCTCCACACAACTCAATTACTCCCACCATCTGGGCCCTGTTCTAAAGCTGACGGCCATTGACATCTCCACTTGCGACTCCGCCAGAGAGCTCCAACAGGATGCACTGAGCCTATATATAGGACGTACGTTTGGCCGCTCGTTTCTCTGTAACCAAGACTGGTAGAAACCGAGAGAGTGAGAGCGTGCGCGCACATGCGCGTGCAAGACGCTTTTTAAAAACATCATAATTATCCCACGCGATAGACCTCTCAGCACAACACACCATAGTGCTCCTCAGCATTATCCTGCAGGCCTCTCTTTGTGTGAACCTGTGTGTGCCTCCAACACGGGGTGTTCATCGCCATGGAACAGATCGCTTTTAAAAACGCGAGTAGCCTGGCATGCAAAGGGCAGATCCTATCAGTCCATCAGCATCCCTGAATGGGAGGATTAGGGGGTGCAGAGGTGATTTGTATTGAGAGTCAACAAGCGCCATGGAGACAGAAGAAAAGGATGTCTTAGGATGTCTCAGCAGCAGTGCAACTGGAGTGCTGCAATGTCAACATGGTGGCCCAACCCTTCCTTCAGCGCTATCGAGAGAGCGCTCTCTCTCTCTCTCTCTCTCTCAAACACACACACACAAACACATACACCCAGCGCCCGCTTCTCTGTCTGTGTGTGTGTGTGTTAGCCCTCCAGGAAGGAATGTTTTGATTCCATTTAGGTGTGGTGCATTCTTTTTCTGCTCAGCAGGAAAATTCTGCAGGAGCCAGGCGTGAGTGAGTGGGTGAGGGACGGACAGACGGATGGATGGGGCCCTACTACCCTCTGGTCACTGGGAGTGAGAGGAGGGCAGCCGACTGGACGAGAAGGCAGAGTATGATTCTTCAAACTAACACCCACACACACACACACACACAAACAATGCATGCAAACAAACATACGTGCATGCAACACACACACACACACAGAGTCAGACAGACACCCACACCACCTCAGAAAGATTGGGAAAAGTGCACTCTTGTCCGCATCTCCCGTAAACAAGCTCCCACAGGCGCCCCGCTGGTCCAACCTCCTACCGTTTCACAACTTCTCTGCAAAATGCCAACGTTCAAACCAGCTGGTGCGCAGCGGCAAGCCATGGCAGACATGCTGGCGGGCACCCCACAAGACACAGGCGCTTGAGGGATGTCAGACTCCGACACACACACACACACACACACACACACACACACACACACACACACACACACACACACACACACACACACACACACACACACACACACACACACACACACACACACACACACACACACACACACACACACACACACACACACACACACACACACACACAGATCTCACTCTAAACTGTCAGGAGGCTCCAAATGCAGACTCAGGAGCACTGCAAGCACATCACAAGTGAACAGCTCTATTTGGGATTTAAAGTTGAAATGCCTGCAGGCCAAAAGTTCCTTCCCCTCCACAAAAAGTGCAGAGTTGCAATAATACTCCTGTCATTGTTTACAGGAATTTGCCGGCTGAAATGAAATGTTATCACCTGCAATCGGATTTCCCACGACAAGTTCCAACATGTTGCTTTGAGTTTCTCACACAGCCCAGGCCCAGAGCTGAGAGGCGAAAGAAAAGACTGCTTCCTTCTAACCTTCCCAAAAATAAATGTTAAACAACAGGGTCTGTCCTGCCCTGGGATGCCCAGGCGTCGTGATCAAATCGCCCCAGTTCTCCACTCTCACTAGCTCCTTCCCTCCCCATCCCATTCTCCACCTTCACAGCTTCGGCGGCGGATGTACTGTATGACAGGAAATGAGGCGGCAACGTCTCCCTCTGCGGCGCGCTGAACAGGAAGTCCTCCTGGGAATGAGTCAAGCGGCTCATGAACTCAGGTGGGTGGTGGGTGGTGGCGGGGGGGGGGATGAAGCGAAGATGGCGGGGAAGGGGGGTGGGGGTCGGAAGGCGGCGGATCTGCAGGAGTCAGCTTACATCACTCAGCTCTGTGCACCACCAAATGTGTGGGTGTGATCAGTGTGTGTGCATAGAATGCTCTCCGCAGAAACACAGCCTCTAACGCACACAGACCGTTTTGAAATGCAACATGTCTGTTTGCTGCGAGGAGATAAATGCTTCTTAGAAATTAGCCTGAATTATGCCAACACCAGACCACAAACTTAATCAATTAAGAAGGCAATCAAAAGAATTAAAAAAAAAAAACAGAAAAACATGTTAAATGTAACCTTTACGAACGACTACATCATTTCAAGCCTCCACTCCCTGTTTAAAAGGAAAATATGTGCATTATCCAGGGTCCAGACTGCACATTTCCCCTCACTTCCCCCCTCCCCCTGTTCATCATTTGATAAGCAGTGGTGCCCCTGGAAACACACAGACATTAGGTGTGCTTGTCTCTCCAGCCCATGGTGAGTTTGCTGCTGAATTGTTCATCGGCATTTGGCTTTTTAAGAGCAGTGGGCGGCCTTGGCATTTCTTCCTGGGGGCAGTATTGTTTTCGCTGTGAACACGAAACTGCTGCCTACCGTACCAAATGAAAATAAAAAAATACTGTTGATGGGAAAAAACAACAACAAATGTATCGTTAGCAGCCGTATCAGGCGCTGCATGAATCCTGGTAAGCAGAACAGCTCCACACGCACAAAGCAGCACCATGATCATCAATCAGCAGCTGATCTGATCCATCCCAGCGCAAACCACCGCGACGGAAACGCGGCTCTGTCGGCTGTCGGGCTTTATTGTTTTGTTTTTGAAAATGTCAGAGCCAGCCCGCTGTGGGAACGGCAGACCTCTCAGGGACCAGGACGAAGCCACTCCTCCACTGGGCATGGGTTGGAATTTTCATGCCGGCCTGAGGTTTGAATTTACAAGGGGAGGGAAGGGAAAATAGAACTCCGACGTCAGAGAGAGGGTTTAAATAGCCCGTACGGATTTAGTCAGGTGTGTGGGTTGGAACACGGTGAGCCAAAACTCCACTACAGTCCTGTCACTGTTGAGAACCGGACAAATGACAGATACTCCTTTCCTGCAGTCATCCACCTCCTCTCTCTCACTGTCTACTGTCTCAATTCAATGATCTGACTGTGCTGGACCATCCAACTCAATCATTCAACTCTGACCAAAGTTTATGCACTGTGCACTGTACGTTTTCAGCACTATGCACAAGGAGACAAGGAGGAAACCATGACAGGGCGCCCTCCCTGATGATTGAGAGAGGAGTGACCTTCGTCAGGAGGATGTGCTGCTGCTGCTGCTTTTCCTGGCGATGGCACTAAGCCGGTAGCGTGGCTTAAACTTGAAAAAGCCAGCAGAGGCTGCAACAGATTGGAAAAGTCCAATGTTTATTTATGGGAGTCATAAAGCTGGCGACACTAATGAAAATGTTAAGTCAACCCCTGTGGAAAATCCCTGGAGTGCAGGTAAGGCTGGCATGTGTGGATTTAAAGAGATCTGTCACTGAGCTAGAGATTTCAAAACCTACAACACATTTGGTCATGTAGCTGGGAGTCAAAAAAAAAAAAAAAGGAAAAATCAAGATCCGGAATGCTAACCGAGGCAAAGTGAGCTGCTCAACGTGCAAGACTAAATGTACAGCTTTCCGCGGACAAATTGGGTGACAGGAAAAGTTGACAGATCCCACCCGGCCGGCAGACAGCGCCTCAGAGAAAATTGCCCTGTCTGCGCTCGCTCGGCCTTTCAAAAACTAGACGAGAGGCTGGAAACACCACCCTCTGCCTTGCTCTCCACACAATCAAGAGAAAGGGAGACCACAGCCGAGGGGGCACGGGTGCCAGAGCTGTTGACACACACGTGCGAGGAGTAGTGTGAAGTGCAACGCGGACGGCCTTTCTTCTATCACTGACAACAGGAAGTCCTTCATCTCTATAGGCACCTAGGCTATAGGAGACATCATCACTATAGCCAACACTGCACCAGCGTTTGACTGTTTGAGAGGCGAGAATGAGGGGTGGGGGGTGGGGGGTGGGGGGTCCCACATTGCTGTGGTCTCGTTAACCCAGGTCTCTGCCCTTTTAAGATAAGAATGGATTGCTGTGGCCGGAGCAAGGACATGCCAGACTCTCTCTCTCGGAGAGTTCAGTTATTCCTGGAAGCCCATGCCACTCAGTTATGATGAGTCATCATGGTGGGACTGGTGGTGCTTACACAACCAGCAGAGATGAGGTTAACTAAATATGAAAATCAATTCACAGTGGCTACAAACAAGGACCCACCAGGGGGCCATCAACAGAGACAATTATCCTGTGTGTGCACTTCAACAAACAGCAGGCTGTGCGGATTCAAATCTATTTCTTCCAGTATGCCAATATTACACCTAACAACATGCACATTACTTAGTCTGTTTTCAGCTAAAAGTCACCACACATTGCCAGTTCTTCTGGAGTTGCCAATTCATGACACATGCAAACATCTAAAAGCATCACCCTGACAAGTGCAGGAAGGAATGCCTGCTGAGGACAAAGTCCTTTCATTGTCTGTGCTTCCTGAAAAACCAAAGTGGGATGTATTGATACTCTGGACCATAGAAAGCCTCCCTTTTGGAAATAATAAGCAAAGCCAACCGAGTCTCTCATTGTTCCTAAAATGAACAACAGAAAGCATAGCTTCTGTTACACACAGGCACAACTGTTTGGCCCTTCTGGCTGCCTTCACAAAACCCTGTTTGAACCCTTCTTGACCCACTTACTAAGCAGTCGTGAATAAGGAACAATGAGACGCTGACAATCAGTAGCTCACTGTTTTGAAGGCTGGCGTAAAACATCTCCGTGCTATAGATAGAGATGTACCAGACATCACAATAAACGCCATTATAGATAGGCTATTACTGATGCTTGACCTCAGCGCACAGATGACGTCGCCTACGCTATACACTATCCATAAAAGTTATATGGTCTTTTATAGACCATCATGACTATCCCCACTGAATTTACATATTAAAAGATAAAGTATATAGTGTTGAATGGCACAACAGTGTATGGCTATTCTCATTAAAAAACAACCCGAATGAAGCTGACATGTAACGTTGTTATGGTAGGCTAAGGCTATCCTCATCAAAGAGGATGGTGCCGTGTTCTTGGGGAGACAAAGGAGGATGCTAATGCACAGAGCAGCAGCGGGATCTTATCTTTGTTCTGGGGATTAACTGACGAGCTGAGCGCACACGGGGTTGCTCTATTCGCAATTAACCTGGGCTCTTTAGAGTGAGGACACGGCAACCTTGCTGGATGCTGTGAGGGCGGCGGAGTCCGCGAGATCCAAGGATGCACCGGAATGGGAGGAGGTCCCACTTTCACCATTAGCCTAAAATCAAAACATACCTGCCGACTCGCCCGTGTTGATCCAGTCAGGGTTTGCAATGCTAGCAATTGCAAATATGTCTGCGGCCAGGAATAGACATCCTGAAATTATGGTGAGTTTATCCATCTCAGATGAAGTCTATTTGCCTTGAGATTGGAAGGTGAAGAGGACACTTCAGACCAATGCAAACAGATGAGAGTCGACCCCTTTCACTGAAGATTTTACAGGGTCTGTCTACCTAGCCCCGTCCAACAGGAGCCCAGTTACAGGCTGAGTCTTCCCTTATTTTCAAGCCACATTGCGGCGCAATACGGCTCTCGCATCAACGGGAGAAGTTCAATACGCCTTCCATTTAAGTGCAGGTGAAAATACGGTGTCACATATCCGTGGGGCCGGTTTGGTCCTGAGCTGTACTCCAAACGAACAGATCGCAAAATCTGAAAGCGTGGGCCCAAGGCTCCAGCTTCTCTTCTGGTAGATCCTCTACACAGCAGCGGCAGCGGCGGCAGCAGCATTGGGTAACTGCAGCTAGCCGAGCCGCTAGTAGCTGGCCACTATTTCTCCACAGTCGGGCTCCGTGTGCCGGACGGCGGGCCTAAACGGACTTGACGCCCAAGCACCCATCTGAGCGAGCGACGAGAATGAGTGATGAGAAATACACGGTTATGGCGAGACAGGCGTCAATACAGGCCGCGATCCTATGCACAGCACCATGTCCTTGTTTTCAGCCCTCCCGTTAGACAAGCGGAGCAGTCCTCTTGCTTAATCATGCCCCCTTTTCCTCCCCTGGAAACGCATCTGCACGAACTAGCAAGGCAAAACTGGTAGCGTTTTCCCGCACCACGTAGAGAAGTAAGAATGTTTATCTGCCTACGGCGTGAATTAACTAAATCTGTCTGAGCACGATGCGTTAAAGGTCTCTCCGACGCAACTAAGCAATATATGTAGCTACCGATCCGCACCAGCTTTCTCTCCCAAGCAAATGACAACGAGAAGCAAACGCGCACCCCCACGCAGCGCGATCGTCAGACACAACAGCTTGCCAACCTCGCGTTCGGTGGGCATTTGATCTCGCGAGATGCGCTGTCATAGAGGGCAACATTGTAATAATGATAATAATAATAATATTAATAATTGTATTGATTAAACAACAATCAGAGATGCCTAATCGGTGGTATATATTTTGGGCTGTTTATCAAACCATTTTATCATAACTGACTCCTATATACAGTAGCTAAAAACATACACACAACGTTTCTGATAGGACAGTGAGTCCAGCACAGCCAAACAAAAGCATTTGCCATTACTTGGGGTGATCTGATTTATGAGATTACATTTAACAATTGAACAGTGTCACCTATGAGTCAGCACAGAATTTAGTCAACGGCTTGGAACTGAGTACATTGGAATGACTAATTTGTTTATTAATGTTTCTTTTTTTAATAATCTTGAAAATAAAATGGTAAAGACATTTGTCTTCCCTCCCTATTTTCCCATAAATAACACTGTTTGAAATGTCATCAGGCAACCATAGACTACATCAGTCATACATTAGCTAACAGAATAGATAAATTGTGTGCACTGTGTGCATTTCCTTAGTCTCTGTAAACACATATTCCATCACCATTATACACTAGATCATATTATACATAATAACAGTGTCAAACTGTATAATGTAATTATATTACAGCTTTATTTTTCAATTTATTTAGGCTCTTCAAAGACATTTTGTACAATCAGGTTTCTTTTCCAACATGTCCTTTGGTGAAGCTTTACAACCACATTTTAAACTGATTTTTAAGAAGAGCCTTGTGGTTCTATTTTGATGCACTCTCTTCAACCGCACTATTGATAAAGGTTCGGGCCTGAAATACATTTTTAAAAATCGTATTGTACCACGAATCATTGAAATTAATGTATATTAAAAAAAACAATTTCCAACCCATTAAAAAAACATTATTAGTCTGGACACAGTAGAGCTGAAATCAAAAGCCTCAACTGTTCTTTTATTCTTTATATACAAACGGACCGGGGCTGGGGAGAGACACACACAAACAAAGGGAGAGAGACATGAATTGGGAATTAAATCCACATGAACTTCAGTGGGTGAAGTGTGGGAACACTGGCGGATTCAGCTCTCCTCTAATCGCCCCAGGATGGGTCTGCCAGTAAACTGAACAACAAAGCTGTAAAGTACACTGTCGCCAAAGCAGGGAAACTCACCCCCCCGTCCCCCCCCCTCCCCATCCCAACATCATCAGCACTGCAGACATGATGAAAAGATTAAATCGTCATGCGAATGTAAATGTTTTGGTAAGGCATGTGGAGGAAGTTAAACCTTCTAACTGCGGCCGGGTTCCATGACAACTTCAAAAAACCAACCCGGGCAGCATGTTGCTAAAAATGGCGACTGCTTTACTCGCTTTTCGGGGTCTTCTGCTTGTTCTGCCGTTTTTCTTGCTGTATTCGTTTCTGCCTGTAAAGTTCCCTGTAGTGCACTTTCTTGGGGTTAAGTCCGTACGCCCTCAGTCTCTGCCTGCTAAACTCCCTGCCGCCCAGTTTGACCTTGAAGGACCTGGAGAGTAGCCGTCCACCTGGGTGCCTGGGCTTTTTCCTAGGCCAATTCTGCTTGTCCACTTTGGGTTTGGTTGCGTCTTCGCCGGCAGCCTCTGCCCCCGCTACCTCCTTATGCTCCTGC
The DNA here is from genome assembly GCF_963854185.1 of Sardina pilchardus. NCBI lineage: Eukaryota > Metazoa > Chordata > Actinopteri > Clupeiformes > Clupeidae > Sardina > Sardina pilchardus. Next base: position 12,863,402 of record NC_084996.1, on the reverse strand, counting down.
TGATTGGGCTTCTTCTTTTTGGGGACCAGGAACTCTTCTTCCTCCTCCTCTTCCTCAGCCTTCATCTCTGCTAAGGCTTTGAGGATGGATCCCTCAGTGGTGTCGGCTACTGTGTGACTACACCCAGCATCCTCTTCCTCCTCCCCTTCCTCCTCCACCACCTTCTGCCTCTGTTCAGCATTCTTCATCCGATCTCTCCTCTTCTTCCCAACTTTTCCCTTAGCCTCCTCTTTCTCTTCCCTGGATAACACAAAAAAAAAAACATTAGAACCTAGAAAAATATGAGCAACAAGCTGACACTGAACCCAAACAAGAACTCCAGAAACAAAGACATTTTTGTTGACTTGTCTAGGATGTTTTGTTCTTCTCAGTCCCGATTCCTGACTAGAAAAGACATTTTTGCTTTTGCTTGAAGTAGAGAGGCTTGAGGGCTATTCGGTGCACAGCACATCAAAGACTCTGTGAAGGGAAACAGGGAAAAGTCTGATACTCACTCGGAATAAAGGGAGACAAAGACCTGCTTCTTCTTCCTCAAATCTTGGGCCTTGACCTGGTAATTCTTCACATCGCACAACTCATCTTTTTCGGGCCTGACACAGAAAATTCAGGAATAGAGACGCCTCAGTCAGACAAAAAAAATATTTTTCTGGAAGCCAAAAGGATCTAGGTGTCTTGTGCTCTCAGGAGAGGTTATTTCTGAATGCCTCCATCTTAGAGGAAGACTAAAGTCACAGAGACTTCGGTACCTGTACATGCAGGTCTTCTTCAGAGAGCACCAGCGGTTCAGCTCTTTCTCATCTGCTGTCAGGATCTGCAAGGAGGGAGAGTGGTGCATGTTGACAGTGGTGATACACAGGGTAAACTTTTCAGCATCGTTTGCAGGGCAATGTTGATGGCTGTTGAACTGATGATCATGTCATTGCCAGTCATACTTTCAACCAGCAAAACATCATGAAGTTAAGCTTGCAAACCCAGCCAAAGGCAGATAAACATTGGCCATTGAACAGTAACTTCTTTTCAGATATTTGTCAGAAAAGTGGAGAGAGCAAAAAAATAGGAGCATAATGATTGTCTTAATAGACAATAGGCTGGGTATCAGCACATCCGTTAGCAGTAATATTCAGTCATCATAACATCATTTAACTTTACTCTCAAATCAAGGCAACTACGAGAGCAATGATCGCAAACGATAACTGAACATAACTTAGTCCTAACTGCTATACATAGCAGCAACTTCAGCTAGCTAACATGTTGGCCCCGAAGATGAATTTGGTTTGATATTGGATATCATCTTCCTTCCACCCATTTCCCTATCCCCTTGTCCGCTCAGAGAGAAGATTACTGTCCTCATACCCTGGTCAGAGCTTACCCCGGAGGGAGCAATACCAGGTCAGACACAATCAAATCTCATCAGTGCTAGACCGACAATCTTATGCCACTGCTGGGATTTGAACCCATGCACTCCTCAACCTCATGGATTCTAATCCAGTGGCTTTACCCATTGCTCCACAAGTGCTCCACTTTGATATGGGCAATGGCACCATTCTCACCTCATCAGTACTCAGGCCGAAGTCATTAGCGACCACTTCCCTATAGCGGAACCTGCAGGGTTGGTCATCTATGATGTCCTCATAGTCCAAGCGGTAGTATTCATCAAGGTACTGTTCAAAAGACTTATCCTCTGGAATAAAACAATTCATATAAATCACATATAAATAGCAGATCCATGGCAAAATTAGCATAAGCATTCTCTGATATAATATTAATTCTTGAAACTAAATGTATGTAATTACATTTCCATTGCAACTACCAACACAAAACAGAAATGTTTGTGGTATATAGTCAAAAATATATATATATTATTTTGACATAAGCCAATGCATAATTTTGTTGGTGCTTGCTACAACAGTACACTTACTTGGATCAAACACAGGCTTGTCTTTGGAGATAACCTCAGCGAAGTGGGACACCTTCCTCTTCTTGCCCATCAGGAGATCATCTTTGGAGAGCTTCTGCTGCTTCTTCTTCTCCTCTCGCTCCTTCTTCTTCTTCTTCTTCTTGGCAGGCTGCTGGCTGGGGTCATAGTCCGCATCCATCTACACAACATCAGGTCACAGATTTAAGATCATATTTAAAGAAAATACCAGGCTATGCTATTGTCAAGTGGGGCACCCAGGAACATGATGTGAAAAGAGAAGACCTGATCCATATCTGGATGGTCATTCAAGGGGACAAAGACATGGTGACCCTCTCTACCTTGTATGAACATTTGAAGTAAATTGTTGTGCGAATCATAATACTGAATCAAATCCTATACTGGTCACTATTGAGTTGCTCTGAACTAAATTGTTGTGTGAATCATTGTGCAAATCCTATACTGGTCACTATTGAGTTGCTCTAAACCAGGCATCACCAAATGGCGGACCGCGGTCCGGGTCCGGACCCAGTGACGCTGCTGTCCGGACCCGTTGAAATTGTCGGCCTAATATTATCAAAGAGCATCGTCCGTAGCCAAGCCAATCAACTCGATTGTTTACCTTTCAGCAACAGAGAATAGGCCTAGCGGGAGAGAGAGGAGATGAGAGAAAATGGCTTGCTCAAAAATGATGGTGAAAACCGAACTTTTAAAGATGAATGGACGGACGGACCAATACGTTCGTGCTGCTGTGAATATGCGCTGTGAAACTGTGGCGACGTTAGCGTGCGTCACTGAGATCAAACACGGGTCGTTAGAGGAAAGGTACACGCAGAAGTCCGCAGTGAGGGCAAGTAAAACTTGAGAAGCACTCCGAGAGCTAACAAACAGACAAACAAACGCGAACCCCGATGAAAACATTACTTTCCTTGGCGGAGGTAGGATAATAATTATCAAATTGAAAGCACACTATGACAGGTCTACTCGTGTGATCACGCATGCATGTACAGGCAAATTAGTGTTCGTTAAAGATTGCGTGGATTTTGATGCAACACAAGAGAGCATTTAGCGATGGGACAGCAGCTGTGAATGAGTGCTTAATGCGGCTGCAGAAACTTTACAGATCCCATTGTCCGCTTCAACAACAAGATACAAGAACATCTGAACTATTAGCAGAGGATACTAGAACGCAGTATGCAAAGGTCTTTTTTTCTTTTCTTAAAGATCCACTTTTATTTTATTCAAAAGATTCGGAATGTTTTACATTAGGCCTAGGCTGCTTGAAATAGGCCCTAAGTTCAGGCTGCTCAAAGTTATTTTGCACTTTATATTTATTCTATTCAGAATAAATTCAGTGTCTGTTGTCTGTCTTTCTTGAAATGTAGGCCTAGTAAAGACTACAGTATTGTTTTGCATTCAAGTACCATTCAAGTTAAGACTTTTTGGTATGTTACAAGCATATTACTTTGAAAACACTTGAAATGTAACAATAAATTAAATAGGCCTAGAAATGTACATGCGTTATTGATTTTATTAACTTCAGGGTAGCCTACACTATTTTCAGTGACAATTTAAGATTCGGACCTTTGCCGGGAGGACATTTTAGTAACTGGACCTCTTTGAATTTTAATTGAATACCCCTGCTCTAAACTAAATTGTTGTGTGAATCATTGTGCAAATCCTATACTGGTCACTATTGAGTTGCTCTGAACTTTATACAATTGGTTGCATATGTACAGTACTGAGGTACAACTGCCTTTTGTCATGCCCAATGACTTCACTGTACGGTAATAAAGCATGACATAAGTGTCAGCTGAAGGAGTAAACGCACAATGCAGCTGTTCTTTCTACAGCATGTGTCTTTAAGGAGAAAAGGCACAGCATAGACCACAGAGGGTTTGCTTCTCCTGAGAGGACAGTTCATGTACAAAACACAGGCAACATAGCAGGAGCTCACAATGAAATCAGGATCTTCACAGGTTGGCTCATAGTTTTCAGGCTTCTCATTGCCATACTCCTCCTCCTCCTCCTCCTCCTCTTCCTCTTTACCGGCGCCTTCATCGCCCTCTCCTGTCCAGGTGTCCCAATTCCAATGGCCTGGTGACACAAAATACAGGCCTCACTCACTCACTCATTGGAAAACAATGTCCGGTAAAACAATATTGTTCAGACAACAACAATGGTTCTTACCATCCTCCAGTTCCTCATCATCAAACTGAGGCTTCTCATCCTCATCCAGCCCATAATACTGATCACCGAAGAATTTCTGCAAAAAAACATTATAGCATGAACAATTAAACAAGGCCATAGAGGCCATATACAAAAACCAAGTGATTCTTAACATTAATAGCATTGTACAATTGTCAGCACCAGTATCATCCTAAAAACAACATGTTGCATTTGTGAATACGAGAAACATCTAAGCACCTCATCATCAACCTCATGTACTGAGCCTGGCCAATGTTTATTCACCTAGAGAACGCCCTCCATGGGCCTAGAGAACCTACCGGCAACTCTCAGAAGTGTGAACACGTGAGAACGTACCTCCATGAGCTGGTCGTGCTGCTGCGGGTTGAACTCTCCCTCCAGGTCGTGCTGGCTGAAGGCCAGCTCCTCGTTGCCCGTCACCTCCTGCAGCTGCTTCAGCTTCTCCATGATCTCGCCCCTCTTCAGGTTCTTCAGCTGCTTCAGCTGCTCCCTCTTCTGCTCCTTCTCCTGCGGGGGGCCACCGGGGAAGAGGAGGACAAACAAGACAGGAGGTAAGACTCACGGCACAAAGGGCTTTTGGCTCAACATTATCTAAGGGCTAGTAAGATATGCCATTGTTTGATCTGGCTGAAGTGGTGATGATCTCCCTTTCCTCCCTGCTCTGGTTCTGACCAGCAGGCAAGACATGTATAGCTAGAGCGCTTTTTTTCTTCAATATTGTCATTATGGTATTTGCTGCACAAATAGAGCTTCTCTGTCTAACTTACTAGACAGCATACTAACATATAACAATGTAATGGTAACATACAATTCAGAGGAGAACCGAGGATATACACAAGGCTAACCTAAAGAAATGAAATAATGGGAAAATGGAATGTCTTACTTTTGTCTTTCTGTCTTTGATCTCCTCTCTTTTGCGTTTCCTCCGCTCATCTTTCGTACGGACAGATGTGGCGATGTTTCGAGGGTATGTTTTCACCTGCAAGAAATATATTGGCATTTAAACATATTAACCACAACAACAAACATGCTATGACTTTATGGACAATCGGGGCACTAAGTCACCTTTATAGAATCTGGCTCCTCAAACCGGAAATTGTATTTCCTCTCAAAGTCTTCCTGCTTCTTAAGGAAAGAGTCTCCTTCTTCCTCAGAATCCTCCACATCATCTTGGACCAACTCTTCATAGGTAGGTATCCTATAATAAACAGACATCATCCAAAAATAAATGATTTATTAGCCAAAAGGTGACAGCAGTTTTAATCTAAAGAAATCTATCTAAAGAAATTTACAGCACCATTCATTGCATTTAAGCAAATTAATCTACACAATGATTCAATTACCTACTTAAATATCAAATTCCCAATAGCAAGCAAAACCTTGTCCTGGTCATAAAGACGATGAATGCCTTTCCTAGATATTAATTATCTGAGTAATATTAAGCATCAGTATAAACAGCTGTATCACAGCATTGATCCACACAGAGAAAAACCCATAGTGCTAAGACAGTATGACAGGAAGTGATGCGAGCCCAGTCACCTATCTTCATCATCAGCGTCCAGGTAGCCCTTGTTGAGGACATAGTCCCGCAGGAAGCACTCCTTCTCATCCAGCTGGGGGTCATTCCAGTACTCCTTAAGGTACGACTGCACCAGCACAAGAGCAAATCAATGAATCAAAAGCCAAAAACCAGACCAGGTCACATCACCAGTGACCTCTATGAGGTCTTTAGAATGTTGGTGACTTTGTATGAATCCATTATGGCCTGTACAGACTACACGATTTTTTTGTCTTTCACGATTGTCTTTTAGGATTGACCATGTCAGACTAGGCGACCAGAGAACCACAAAATCTTGCCACGTCTTGGTCGTAAGAGGGGCCACATTACAAGATAATCTATCGTAGCCTTCTCGCCGCATGTCGTCACAGTGTCAGTGTCAACACGGAAGTTGTAGGAGATTCCCCAACAATTCTGAAATGCAACACTTTTGGTCGTAACGTCGTAGGATGTCGCAGACAGTAAATCGTGGGTCGTTGAATATGTTACATTATAAACCGCTTCCTCCTTCTGAATATTCAGACACGACAGTGGAAATTTGTCGGCCACGACACAATCGTGGCAAAATCAGGCTGGAATTGTGTAGTCTGCTCAGGCCATTACAGCCCCTTGATGGAACTGTTGTGACTACCCAGACTCACCATGTCCTGAACTTCCTCCTTTCCCTCCAGGTCAGCCTGCCCCTTTAGCCACTCCACGTAGTCTGCCTCCTCATGGTCCTGATGTGTGCACACACACACACACACACACACATACATACACACACACACACACACACACACACACACACACAGAGAGAGAGAGAGTGAGTGAGTACTGCTAAGGGAAAACCTGTGTTGTTTATGTTGGAAATTTAACAAAAATATGAATACTGTGCTAAGATGTATTGTACATATTTCTTATTGGTGAAATGTGCATCATATCCAAGGTGTGTAAGGTGTTATGCTGCACTACTGAGCAGCTCCTGACCTTCTCCTCTTGGGTTTTGACCCTTCTCTTCAATAACATGCCATCATCATCATCACTGCCTTCATCGCTGTCCTGCATGAATTTGCGAAAACTGGGGAAAGGGATGGGAAAAACACACACACCCAGAGTCACACAAACCACCAACAAACAAATATATGCAGAACTACAACCTCAGGGCTGAAAGTCTTACAATCTGTTTGGGAAACACATACCTGGCTTTTATATCCTTCTGTTCCTGCATGTAACTAGGCGATGCAGCTCTCTGTGAGAAGACAGAATAAATACATTAATATGTGCACCATACACAATGAATGATACAGAGACGCCTCTACATAACCATGTTTACAAATGAAATAACAAGAAATAAGGCCAAGCTCTGTAACCAGTACCTCTTGCATTAGCCTTGAAGCCTCCTCATTCTCACTGTCATCTTCATCTTCATATTTCCTAAGAGCAAAGACACATTTTGAAGAGGTGGTAAGAAAACTCATCACATCACTGTAGCAACATGGTCTATTTGCCCATCTCTCATTAATGGAGTTACATCAGTGCAAGCTGAAATAGACTTCCTCACCCTCCCTTTTCCAGGATAACTTTGCGCTCGTAGTCCCGCAAGTACATTGGCTTTACAGCTGCCTTAGATGTGGACGGCTCCTCATCATCACTGTTGGACCCGGTTCCTATTGAGAAATACAGACAGGGTGTGAACATGATAGGACATTTTAAACTACACCTGTTGATTTGTTTAAGACCATGGTACAAGGTGAATGCACATGCCTTCTCCTGCGAAAAATGTTGCATCCTCCTGATAAATTTTAGGATCTTTCTTCTTCAGCAATGAGAGAGTTCTATAGAAATCCCTCTCTAACTTGGGATCAAGCTCCTGTCAATGAATGTAAACATTAGAAAACAAAACCAACAGAACAGGCATTAAGCCTTTTAACAGCTTTCAGAGGTTTAACATTCAATATGTCCAGCATTCATATAATTTGAGATATTTGATGCTCACCACTTCACTGTCTTCATCGGAAGACGAGTCCGATGTGTCACTGCCATGCTCCTCTTCATCTCCGAAGCGGTCTTTCACTAAAAAAAAATGTATTTCACACCATTACCAGGTAATTTCCACTCAGAAAGTCTACACTCCAATCCACGTAGCTGCTACACCTATCAGTGCTTTCATGCAGTGCGCTGTGTCGGTTTCTGCTGAAGTTTACTTTGAATTTTAAGTCTAACTTTACCAGCTAAGTGTTTGTTTCTCCATTTTCCATTCAAATAACGTTATGTGACAAATTATACCGTATTTGCAAAACAACGTTCTGTTTCAGCCAATCACAATAGGATATAAAAAATAATGGAAAAACAAGTTAGTGGTAAAGCAAGGTAGTGTTAGCACAAGCCATGCTAATGTTAGATGTTTACTGTGACAACTCACGCTTTTGCAGTTCCTCCTTTTGTCTATACTTGTCATATTTCTCTGCAAATTTTGAATTGATCTTAAACCCCGCCTGTCCAGACATCATGTCTAAAGAACCAACTATATTTCAAAAGTTTCTTTGATTTACAGATGGTTCACGGTTCCATTCCGCATGGAAATGTTCTTCTCTTTCTGTCGTGATTCGTGGTGGCCTTCCTGTACTGCTGCCATCTACTGGAGTGGAGTATCCATAATCCAACTAGACCCATAAGATGCTTAGTAGGCCAAACAGGCAACCTGAATTTAACTTTTCTTTACAAATAAAAAGAGATACACAAATGAAAGAATAGAAAAAAGAAAGAAAAAATCAATTGACCGGGGAACAGAAAACCATATTAAAAAAAAAAAAAAAATGTCGAATACAAATACCTAAAAAAATAGCAGACCACCAAAATGACAACGTTGTAATGCACAACCATAATTTTACAGACAGGTGGCGCTGCTGCGGAGTAAATGTAGCCTAAAAGGTCACTGGGGCCTGTGCGAGATGAGCCTGGCTTTGAGAGAGACGAGACCTACTGTACTCCACTAGGTATAAAATACCAAAGGATACCAGTAGAGAATGCTATATCCATTCAAACCAACACAGGCTACACCTTATGACATTTCTGCAATGAATTTTGTTTCTTTAGCAGGTGGGACGAGACCTGAGAGAGAGACGAGACCTACTGTACTCCACTGGGTATAAAATACCAAAGAATACCAGTAGATCGTGCAATATCCATTCAAACCAACACAATTCTCACTAGGCTACACCTTATGACATTTCTGCAATGAATTTCGTTTCTTTAGCAGGTGGGACATGAGACATTAGGTAGGAAGAGCCCTGCTCCTTCTTCCCATGTCTGTTCATGGGTTTCATCAGGTCGTTTTCCACAGGTGTATTAATCAAGCACCATGCAGACGGCATTCATAATCAAGGTGCTTGATTTTATACGCCTCTGGAAAGGGACTGGATGAAATACATGAATACGAGTCAGAAAGAATTTAACCCATATTCATATTTCTTTAAGCACTTTCCTTACCGCTTTTGGTTGGCCTGTTCATAATCATAAGAGAGTATTCTATTTTTAATATCAGTCTAAAATGATAGTTGCCGATTTAGTTGGAACATTTGGCACATTGATATTTGTTGGTACTTGGTAATATTTAGTAATCATAGATTATGAGAACTACTGGAACTTAAATGGAAATTCAATCTCTCCCTTTGTATCCTCTCTTTCCCAGATGGCAGATTTTTGTAGGTCAGATCTGGGTTGTAACTCTAAAACTGTGTGGATGAGCACCACTTCAGTGTCAGGATCTTCAGAGGATCCTCTTTGACCCACGGTCAGGAAACTGTTGAACTTGCACATAAGTGCAGTGTCTGACACCTTAGGCGGGGGAAGCAGGAGCAACCCATCATGTTCAGAAAGAGACGTGACTAGAAGTGAAATGAGAGGGGAGATTCTTCCTGGCCAAGCCAGAAGCTCCATAGTGTGACAGTAGCTCTTATTTCATCGTTTCTTAGTAATGTACTGTAGTCCCCACAATATTGATGCAAAAATACCATTGAACATGCTTGCACTGGTAGTTTTCTTTCGGGGGGGAAATCCAAAGTGAGTTATTGTCTCTTCCTGTCACACAAATGTCAAATGTCACACATGTGGAGCACAGTTAAAATGATGCTGGTTTTTGCACAATGATCTATTCACAGCGTGTAAACCTGCGTATAAAGCCAGATAACATGTTAAAGACCCACCTATCATTCCTGTATCTCTCATCTGTATCTTGTAATGATTTCCACGGCTATTTTGTGTGCTTTGTAGATTATCAGCATTGCACATAGTCATTTCCCCTCCATAAATAACTCCCATACAGCTCTAGATGAGATTAGATTATTAGAATATGACCTCCTTGGGTCTATTTACATTATCCACAGCAGCTCATAAGAAAGGCCTGTCAAATAATAACATATCCCGGTGCACAGGGGGGTGCTGACACAGAAAGCGTGTTTATAGAACCTTGTGCAACTTTGTTTTTTTTTTCTTTTTTCTCCCTAATATCGTTCTGGGAAGCTTGGACTCCACTAGGATTTCATGGAGCTTAGAGGAGGCTCCGGGGGAGTAAGGGCCCTGACATTTTTATGAAGTTGGAGGCTCAGGGGTGGGGGGTGTGTGTGTGGGGTGTTTTTATGGGACGTGGGTCTGCTGTGTTAGAAGTGCAGCATGTAGGCATTTATGTGAGGTAAATTACCGTAGTCCGACATTGATTTAGGTTTTGTCACGTTGGTTTTGGAACCTCTATTGAACGCCTACAGATAAACACCAAAATCTGGGCCATACTTAGACTGACCTCATGCAAAAAAAAGAGGAGAAAATGTGTTTGCTTGGAGGCCTCCACTTCTATCTAAAAATGTCCTGAAGCACTAAATGTATTGTGTGTATAGTCTAAAAACATCTTGTGGTACACAGAACCTCAATGGCCAGCAATGCAGCTGCTGAACATCTGCTGCCATGTAATGGATGTGTCCTTCCCTGGCCTCTGTCCCTGAATCCCCTCTTGCAATCTCTGGGAAATGTAAATATTTCCACCCTACACTTATAGAGTTGGCAGCAACGCAAAGCACACAGTAAATGAGGAGAGGTTCAGAGGGCAGAGTGTGTGCTACGGTAATGACGGCTTTGAAGTGAGCGCTTACCTGCGGTGGAGGTAGTTTTCTTTCGCCCCAGATTAAGTTTCAGTGATACAGGGTTGTGGTTATAAACGCCTTGTCATTGGTCTGGCTGCTGATTGTGAGAGGTGGCACTGAGTGACACTATAACTTGTTGATGATTGTAGTTATATTGGATTATAAAGAAAGCTGTGAGACAAAGACATAAGCTCCCATTGGAATTTTGAAACACACACACACACGAGACAGTGAGTGGATTTGTGTGCGATATCTGATCCCCAGAATCATTCACAAAATGACAGAGTGATTAAACAATTTCATTTCCTGGAGAGGGGACATCGGAAGGAGGGTGTTGCATCAGCTCAGCCAGTCTAACCTACTCCGACTGAATGGCTGCTTAGCCTAACTGGAACACGTCCCATGGCCTCATTCCGCAGGCTCTGTGTGCGTGCTCCCGGGGGCCGTGGCGTGGACTCTCTGCCTCCTCATCTGGCCCCGGTGCTAACTGCTAACTGCTAACTCTCTTTTTCTCTGGCGGGGGCCCCATTCCCACTGCCCTCTGTGGGCCGGCCTCATATTAAACACTAGTGACAGATCAGATCAGCGGTGGCTACAATGGCACCCTCACACAGCCCATGTCCTTTTGTTACAGACACAGAGAGCCTCTTTTTTTTTTTTTTTTCTTGGGGTGGGGTGGGGGGGAGGGGGGGATCAAAAGCCTAAGTATTCAAACTATGTACCTTTTTAATCTAATGTATTTTCTATTTATTTTTTTCACTCACAATGGTCAAAAAGTTGAGAGTGGAGCGCTGGACATTTAAAAAAAAAAAAAAGATTGCTATCTTAGCTATGCAGTAGAGGGGGAGGGGCACTGTTATATTGGTATAACAAATAACTACATTTGTATCTATTGTAAAGTTCATACTGCAATGTGTGGGAGCTTTGGGGGTGTATAATGGCTTAGAATGTAGTGCAGCAACATATTTGGGGACAATGTGCACTAAGTGTTTGGAGGAGAATGCAATGCTTTCTGCATTTGTCTGTCAACAAGTGGGGATTAGGTGCCATTTTACCATACTGAAGCTTAACATTTGTGTTTCATTGTGACCAGGTTCAGTATCCCATGTTTTCTGGCAGGTTTACATCATGGTCTTTTGGTCAACTTAGGATTTTGCAGTATAGGCTACTTGACGATGTGGACTAACTCATTTCTAAACGTTCATTAGATACTGTAGCTACCTGGCAAATAAGCCAAGCTAAGGAGCAGTTGGAATGGTTCTTCAAGAATTGAGTGAAGTGACTCAACATGTGTTAAATGTTAATGTGGTTGGGAGCAAAGACACCATTTGAATGTTTTATGGGTGAAAAGGGTAGTCTTGTGGGGACTCATAGGCTTATATTCAAGACCATGAGAGATCATTTATCACAAAGCTTGAAGATGCAGGAAAGAAGCGGAGGAAATAACCACCTCATCCAGTCAAAATGTGTCTTAGTGCATTTCCCCATATCCCAGAGACCAGTTGGGGCAGTTTTATGGCTCTGTGGCTGAGATGGTTTTGGATGTCAAGATGGCAGAATGATACAGTACAAATATTTCTGTGAAAATGTAGGGAGTAAAGTAAAAAGTTGCAATAAATCTAAGTACAGATACCTGAAAATGCTACTTAAGAACAGCACTTAAGTGTACATTGTTATTTCCCCATCTCTGAACATATTAATGGTGATATTTATAATAATAACAATATTTCCAGTTAATTATTTTTATTATTATAATTGTGTGATTACTATTGTTGTTGCTGTTTGTGTTGTTATGGTGATGGTGCGGTTGTTGTTGTTGTTACACCATCATCCTAGCAAAAGAACAGCATAAACATCTTAAAGCTTCTGCAAATCTGATTGTATAGAGTCTTAAACTGGTTATAAGCAAAGATGCTTATATCAGAGATTAAACAAAAAAAAATTGATTGGATTGGGAATTACCGAAAACCTGCCCACAATGCTGTGTTCATGACTTTCCCAGGTTTGTAAATCCATCCTGTGGGCCTGTGCCACCTGACAGGCTCACCCAGAGGGCGGTGCCTTGGTCAGAGAGGCCCATTGATGGGACCGGCACCAGCAGGTACTGGGGGAGGGGGTCCTGCTTATTACTACACTAGAAGGTTCTCGTGCGAGAAAATATTTGTCACTTGGAGATAACGTCAAGGTACATTGGTACAGTGGGATCACAAAAATATTACCATGACGTGTGGCCTTCCATGTCCTTCGCAGAAATGGTCTTGTGTTATTGGTTAATTATTGATGATGTAAAAGCCTGTGATTCTCTAAACTCCTGTGTCATGCTGAGAAAGACAAATAATGTGGGACACTTTGTGTTGTTTTCCTTGATGTTTCCAGTGTACTGTATGTTAATGCACTTTTTTTTATCGGTTTTCAATACCATTTCAAGCACATACTGCTACTAACAACAACAGCGATAGTCATGTATTATCTAATTATTAAAACAGCGGTACAAATGGACATGTTTTTCATGGATTTGATCAATTTGCAGGTTGTTGTTAGTACACTGTAACAACAACCATGACAACAGGAATAATATACAGTATGTGTTTACATATTGTGTGTGTGTGTGTGTGTGTGTGTGATCCGAGTATTTGGATCTTGTTCTCCTTTTGCCATTCAGATTTAAATAAAAGCAGTGTGTGTGTGTGTGTGTGTGTGTGTGTGTGTGTGTGTGTGTGTGTGTGTGTGTGTTGTGTGTGTGTGTGTGTGTGTGTGTGTGTGTGTGTGTGTGTGTGTGTGTGTGTGTGTGTGTGTGTGTGTGTGCATGTATGTGCGTGTGCAAGAGAGAGAGAGTGAGAGAGAGAGAGAGGGTAAGTGTTTACCTTTGCTTTACTGGTTTTTATCACACATCCCCCTTCAATAGCCTTGAACTTTGAGGTGGCCTCTGCAGACGCTTACAGACCGCTGCCCCGTGGCCGCAGGGGACCAGCGACCTATTTTGTCTGACCATGTGCTGTTGCTCTATAGCCTGCTCCACTCTGAGGAGTGCCAGAAACGTGAGGCAGGCCATGTGTCCGATAACCCTGATGGGTGCTCAGGTGGAGTTGGGGCCGACTGCACCCACTGGTCAGGGACAAGCCCCTCTAGCCCCTGAGAGGGACTCATGGCCCCCTGAGCCGCTCCAATACATCAGGACTCTTCAAGGCTATAAGAGATTCGAAGGTTTGACAGATGGGGTCAAACTGACAGAGAACTGATAATGTACTGTAAGCTTGTTATTTGAAGCCAGCTTTCACTTTTTTTGAATAATGGGTACACAAGGATTTAGGTCTTAAATGGCTGTTTCCGTGCAATGTGGACAGTTCCTGTGTGAGACCACGGTGTTATCAACACTGGGGGTCAAGGTTTTATGTCTAGGGGCGGAAGAATAGATAAAAAGCATACCTTTCACAGTTCTGTACTCTAAGTCACTTTGAGCGTAAGCATCTGTTGTGCTTACCAGCATAACAGCAGCTGATGCCCGTAAGAGTTTGTGACCGCCCTTATAGAGCATTAAATCATCTTTATGCAACGCCAAACATCTAAATAGCTGAACAGATTCAGATCTCCGGAGACAGAGCTAGTCTGAGAACCCTATACAGAGGGTTGGACTGTTTGGCCTGAAGAGTAAACAAAGTGGAAGACGGTCCTCTGAAACAGAGCACTTTCACTGGAACACTGAAGTTTTTGAAAGCGGGGAAATCTAGCTTTTGACCTGTGCCCTCGTGAAGCTCCCAGAGACCTTCTTTAGGTCTCTCTAATGAGGAGAAGCACTGAACAAAGTGAACTACTTCTTCCGTTGTGGCTATCAAGAGGTAAACAGGCAAAAACAGCCACAGCAGTGATCAAGCAAAAGATTGCATTCAATGAACTGTCTTTTGTTCAGATAGTATAGTGTTAATAACTGTCCTGTCCCTTGGGAATTTTGTAGCAACATTAATGGCTGTATGTTACTCGTAAACCTGAACAGTCAAACTAACAAAATATTTGATGATATTAATTATCTTTTTATTTATTTCCTTGATTTAATCCATTTAAGCTAAAACAAACATTTGAGTACCAGTAGCTCAAGTATTCATATTTAAGGTCACTCAAGGCAAGTAGGCTAAATAATAAAAATGTCAAATAAAAATATTGAGCAATTTCCAAACATACAGTATCTCGCATTTCTCTCAACTGACCAATGGACAGAGGCAGATATTGAACTGCAATCAGCAGGGAAGATAGCTGCTGGGTAATAAAGCCTAAACGGTGTGGTATCTACACGTGTAATCAAAGCTTCTCAACTACACAGTAAAACGGCCAGTGTTAATTTTACTCTATGAGTGTTAATTTTAACACTATTCCAGAGTTTATATAATCCTCACTCGTTAGTGTTAAAACAACACTTTCCATAGTGTTGACATATTAACACCAGCCTAGTGTTTAATAATTAACTCCATCAGAGTTCCAAAATTAACACCAGCCTAGTGTTTAATAATTAACTCCATCAGAGGTTCAAAATTAACTCTGTTGGGAGTTTAATCAACTCCATCAGTGTTTCTACCAGTTTCAAAATTCACTCTACTGGAGTTTAATATTTAACTCCACCAGTTTCTTTATTAACTCTTATCAGAGTTTCAAAATTAACTCCATTGGAGTTTAATCATTAATAAGTTTCTAGAGCCTGGAAAAAGGTTTTGTGCTTGCAAAATAGTGAGTAGAAATGAAAAATAATCATCCTAAATAATAAACATATTAATCAAACCACAGAAAATGAATTACTTTTCTTTTTCTTTATTGACCTTTGGCATGACATGGCTAAAATAATGTGCACAGGTACAATATAGGTCACTGTTCGGCCCATAGACATTTTGTTTAGCCTTACACTTGTACAAATCATTAACTGTAACAATAAACATTGTCCTCACAATCATATGCATGGAAATGTTCAGCAAAACACTGAAATAAAACATAACATAAAATATAAATTAAGAGAATTTAAATAATACTGGCAAACACTGGAATTTCATCCTTGACTTAAGTGCAAAGAACAAATCCCTCCCCATATTCAGAGCCATCAATCTTGACCCATGTTATCGAGTATCGACAGTTTTGTTAAGTGTTCCGGAGGTATACCCACACTGTAACTTGCTACCTTAACATAACTTCAATGATCATGGTGTTCACGTATGAAATGCAAGGCTCCCCGAGTTGTTCTTGACCGAACGCGGGGACACTCATCGCCGCAGTTTCTGGACGCCATGCCATAGCCTGTCCCACTCACAGGGTCGTAGAAGTGTTCCTGTAAAAAAATGTAGGCAAGAACTATGATTATCACTCTGCAAGGAAGTTGTCTGCACTCAAATTTATCAACTTTTCCCCCACATTACATGTTCATTTGATTATTCACTCAGAATTTATTAAATGATTTAACTCAAAAATGGAGTAGGGATGTCCCAATTTCGATCGAAATTACATCTCAATCTCAAAATTCGATTTTAAAGGAAGAATCGACAATGTAATGTAGCCACACCCCAAATCTCACGTCCAACATATATGCCAAGACACACACACACACACACACACGTGTTGGAAAAAAAGATCGAAAATCGAGGATCTGGAGAATCGTGACACCCCTAGAATAAGTCAATAGTTTGATCAAACCAAACCCTGTCAGCAGACATAGGTCTCCAAGACGCCTGGAAAAGATCTGAAAAACTTAATTACATCACGTTCCATTTAGAATCGTCTTATTTTGATCTTACAAATGTTGGCGCTATTTCACTGTCAAGACACAAAACACAATGTAATTAAGCTGATCAGAAGTTTTCCAGGCATCTTGGAGACGTATGTGTGCTGACAGGGAACGGTTAGTTACATTAATTTATTCAAAACAAAACCTACCCATGCATTTCAATCATGTGGCTGATGGAATATTCACAAGAAGTCTTCTTGTGCAGTGAATCAAGGTGCTTGATCTTCTATAATCCTCCATTATTTCCTCTCCCCCTGAACTCTTTTCCAGAACCTCCTGGACCATCTATACATAAGAGAAACAACAACAGTGATACACTTGCAAACAGAAAACATACCTGCACCTAACTCCACAATACAAACAACCTAGGGTCTATTTATGGTAGTATGGTAGCAAAATTACATTATTTGGTGGAGTTTTGAGCCAGACCGTTTTTTGCGTTAATACCAAATGGGTTTGCAGTGAAAGCTAAGGCGGCAGCTAGCATATCAAAAGAGAAACGCTACTTTATACCACTGAGGGTCTCTAGTGACACAACGTGCCCGCTGATTTGACACTGAACAGAACAAGAAGCCAGGCTTCCGCATTTTAGAGACCGGACAGACAAGGATTTCTCCTAGTGAGATTTTAATTTCAAATACTCACTCGTTTGGCCTTCTCTGCTGCATCTCCTATGGCAGGTGTTCTCGCCTCCTGCACCAGTGGATTGATGTGCCTTGTTTGAAGAGTCCATATCACCCCATACCACTCCACTCAAAAGTGAAGAATTTGGAGTAGAAGAATCTACTAGCGCAAATTCTGCAAAAACACAACATTGGAATCTTAAAGGGTTGCTTTTAGAATTCAATAAATCTAGTCTCTGATTTTAGTTCATTCAATTCAACAAAAGGGTGAGTCTAAATCTTTGTATCATCTCAGTGTCATTAGCATCAATGGGTGAATAAAAGCATGTTCAGGAAATTGAATACTAATCTAAGTTTCACATAAAGCCTCACCTTCAATGAAACTTTCAAAAGAACAGGCTGCAGTTTGAGATACTTTTCTAGTCCACGGTGCCGGCCCTGTTAAAACAAACAAAATCCATGATTACATCAATACGACAACCACAATGATTTGACTATCAACAGTATATCAACTAACTAGCAACAGACTTCTAAAAATTCCAATATCATTCACCATGACAAACAGCAGTGTTTTGTGTTCAAATATGTTGACATACAGTAGTCGCTACTGATTTAAAGCAACTTGACTGGTATTAAGTCAGATAATTTCATTAGGCAGTACTATAGTCTACACTATTCATAAAAAACAGAATTAACATGTAGGCTATGTCTGCTCAGCTCAGTTGTATGACTGATGGACTTAATATCCTTCTGCACTTGCATGCTTTAAGCTTGCATATTTCTACAAAATCTGAAATTAGTCTCAGCTGGCTAACTTACTTCTAAGATCTTTGACTTACCTGCACCCTCAATAGTTGATCAAACCCAAATAAAACCAACAGAAACTTACTTAATATACTGAGAATGTACACTGCACCTAACCAACCAGGCTGACCGTTACCTGTGTGCTACAAATGCCCTTGTGGTCACAGCTAGCGTTAGCTACCAGCTAAAACGTATAACCCGAATTAAATACAAATAGTGTTGAGTTAAATCAAACGTCAATTTGTCGACAGACTTATAATTAGGCAGTCAACAGATTCCTTAGTGCTGCTAGACGACCATTTACGAGAACAGTGGAATCCGGGCTGTAACCAACAAGCTAACAGATGGTTAGCTATAACCCAACCAATTTGAAATGGTCACGTTTATGTTCTTTTGTAGTACTTGGGACACTATAAACTGACATTAATATTATATTGTAGTCGACGACGAAACCTTCCCGTAATTCGAAAGGAGGTTGAAATTTTAATAGCAGCCACCGACTGTGGTAATAGCAGCTAGCTAACATGCTAACGTAACCGCTAACCGTAACCAGCTAGCGGTTACGTTAGCATGTTAGCTAGCTGCTATTACCACCGTTGGTGGCTGCTATTAAAATTTCAACCTCCTTTCGAATTACGGGAAGGTTTCGTCGTCGACTACAATATTATATTAATGTCAGTTTATAGTGTCCCAAGTACTACAAAAGAACATAAACGTGACCATTTCAAATTGGTTAGGTTATATAACCCACCGAAGTTAATGTTAGCTTGTTGGCTAGTGCTAGTTTACAAACCATTTTCCAGCTAGCGACCTAATTCTTAGTAGGTAAAACACGTTCGTATGAAAATACATACTTGTGATGTTACATTACTTAATTGTGTATTTATCGTAGTTTTCATGCTATCTTTCACAAGTAGTGGGGAGAAATTACTTTACCTTTTCATATCCCGCGCTGAACTTCAATGGCGTCCGTCTTCTTTTCAAAAAACTGAAGGACCGGATGTTCAAATAACTCCAGCCCAGTGAGCGTACATTCACTCCCACTTAAAACACTAGGTTGCGAGTTTTAATTACACTGTAGGTGTACATTCATATTCATTTAACTCCGTAAGTTACACTAATTAACACTAGTCAACACTGGAAAAAATATCACCAAAAAATCAACACTTTTCATTTTACTGTGTAGGTTATCAGTTATTCAGATTAAGAACACAATAAAATTATGTCAACAGTTGAGTAGTAGGTGTCTTAATTTTTTTATTCAGTGGACTTTCTCACAATGTTTATCCTAACCATATCCAAACATTCACCAACATTCAACTGCATCTACAGTACACCAGCACACGTCAAAGATCACTATTAAGACACAACCCATTTGATTATTTTAAGGATTTTAGCAAAGGATTGTTGTAATACGTTGTGCTAAATCATCATTTTGACTATTTTGGGTTTATAGAGGAGACTTTCAATTAAAAAAAAACAAGACTACCTATTTGGAGTTGAAAGGAAACAGAGTCAAGACATATTTTGAACACAATGTTTAATAGTTTTACATCATACACCTTTATGGTTTCTGATTTCACAAACACACTTGGAATTTATGTATTTACAATGTTAGTCTGACCAATATGTGACATAAATATCAACTCCTGGTATGATTTACAGACAGATGAGAGAGCACTGTAGAAAATAATGCCTTCACTGAAATGTATCATTTAATCAGAATTTGCTTGGATAGTTTTCTGTGTAAACAACTGAGGGTAAACTGTAGCAGATTTTGTTTTTCAGTAATATGAAAGTACAACATGGAGGTATTTCACAAATTATGTTTATGACCGTTTATAAAAGTGATTTTACAAAAACAACAGTGATTACAAGATTCTTTAACATTGTCATGATTTATCTTAACGACTGTTCTTAAATTCCAATTAGAAGATGATGGAAATGCCATTAGCCAATTTGGACCTATTTTTATACAGTCTGTGTTTTCAAATAAATATATACAAGGCATTTTTGTTCATAAAGCATGTTTTCAATGTACAACATGGGGACAAGGATGAAATACAAACATTTGTAAGTATTTACAGAAAAAAATATTTACAAATACACAGAAAAATAAGTGTAATCTGAAGGTTGACAATAATTACCGGTATCTACAGCTGGTTAAAAAAGTGAAATGGTTTTGGCACTCCCTTTTGGCCACAAAATATATGTACAAAACTTCTCACCAAAACACCAAAATGGTGAGAGTAAAGCATTTACAGACTATGGACATCCTGCCCTCTCTCACAATCCCACAAACCAATGCTTGCAACACTTTTCACACTTTCTGGCCGCTGTCATGAACAGACAGCGCCGTGGGCATCTTGTAATGTAGTATAACTGGAGATTTATGGAGGTTAAGCTTCACAACACTGTGATTTTCTGCATTTGGCAAATCAGATACATATGTCATGCAATAGAATTAAGTGCTCAGTTTCATTGCATTATGCCAGATGAAAAAACAAGCATAACTATGCTATGATTTTTCGAATTTAAGGAACGTTATTGCTTTGTCTAAAAGCACACTCAATCAAAAACGAACATATTGATACATCTCCCTATCAACCAAACGGTAAAAAGATCAGAACAAGTAGGAACTAGTGAGTTCAACTTTAGATTTAAGCATGGTGTGGATGGACCACCTGAGACACTGGACCATCTAAACAATTAGATTGCACAAACACAAAACGCAGACTAGCATCACTTAAAACACTGCATTGACCTGCATTTGAACTATCCTTACCAGCACTCCACAGACAATGCTATACATTAAATAGAACACAAAAGGTGGAATGCTCCCTAGCCGAAGTAAACTGCATTGAAATCAAGGCACAGACAGAATAGCTTATTGGCACTTTGTTTTGTTGAAGCAAGTAAAAATCCAGTAAAGCCTATTTGTCAGTTTAGCTTGTGAGCTGGATCTAGCTAGCCATTGAAAAACATTCAAACTAGTTCGCTTTTATGTGTTTCATGTGGTTTGTATTTTACATATACAACTATATCTGGCTTGAGGCAGTTCAAGACCTTGCTTTCGTAAGGTAGAGGTAGTGCACAATACACTCTAAGAGGCACACAAAAACATTCCAGGTGTACTGGACGCATATGCATGGTCTACATTCTCTTCTCACTTCTCAGGGAACTACTACAGGGCTTTCAAGGGGCTCCTTGTGAAGGTGGTTTCATAGTAACACACACACACACACACACACACACACACACACACACACACACACACACACACACACACACACACACACACACACACACACACACACACACACACACACAGCTTCCCACTGATTTGTGCATTAAACAAAAAAATCTAGAACCATGAACATTTGAGGTCTGAGGGGGACGGAACATTGGAACATGGAACGATACAATTTGCTTTAATGTCCCCATGGGGACACAATAGGCCCTGTCCTATCAATCAGGGACTGCTACATTGACCTAAGGCCCTGCCCCAAGTACCCTGTAGGGGTAATTTATGGCTGTCATCCTAAAGTAATGTTCACAGTATTTTGGTCATGGTGGGTCTGCAAAAAAACTGGATATGTTGTTCCCTCTTTCCACGAAACTTGGACCTCCAAGAGCCTCCATATAAATCACGCCTTTGGTCTTCATCCCGCCTCATTTCCACTGACAGACATGGTCACCAATGCAGACATCAAGGCATCTCGTCTTCCAGGCTGACTACCTGGCGCTGGAACAAAATGCATCGTTAGCAAGGCTATGACTGCTGCACTTGCTATACTTTCTAGCAGTTAGCATAGCACTGGTGCTGTATTCATAGAGTAAAATTAAAACTAAGATATGTAGAGGTAAATGCTTTGCTCCAAAGGAAGCTGATTTGTCCTCCTGTCTTAGTTAGGAAACCACCAAACCCAGATTTGTGTGCATGAGTGTCACAGATAGATCCTCATAGGATTTGGCCAAAGGTTAAAGATCTGCAATGCAATGTCACTTACCACAGGATAAATGTAGCCGTCTGAATTGTTTCGGCATATGTGGACTTGGTCTTCCGTAGTCTTCTGGTACACAGGGTTGTCAAAGTGAATGGTGTTGGTGTTCTTCCGCTTCCAGTGTCTCCACAGGTACATGGCCCCGACGCCAAAGGCCACCAGACATACAAGTGCTTTAGGAGAAACCAAGAGAGAACATTTTTGAGTTTGTGCTGGGCAGACTTCTGAATTCCAATATTTGGAAAGTCCAATAATATGGCTTTGAGCAGTCAAGGTCCTACCTATCGGCATTGCGATGTAGAGGGTCATGGAATTTGAGGGAGCTTTCTCTGGAACGACTACCGCCACACCATTTGGTCTGTCTGCAATATGGAGAGAGAATGAATATATCCGTGAAGAAGTAACTCGCTTATACAGTTTTTAGATCACTATGTTCATGTTGCTTTAATACCAAAGGAAACGGAGATCCAACCAAATATCTTTTTAGGAGCATTCAGTGTCCTGGCATACCTGGTTGAGTGGTGGCAGGGACCTCTGCAGTAGTCTCAGGGACTTTTGGTCTCTCTGGCTGGGTGGGTCTGGCTGGAGGCGCAGGCTGGGCAGTGGTTCTGGCATTGGAAGGTTCCTTGGTGGAGATGGGAGCGCGAGGTTGAGATGTGGTTTTGGGAGGAGTTGGTGCACGACTGGTGGCTGGAACTTTGGGCTGCACAGGAGGTGGCACAGGAACTTTGGGCTCAACGGGAGGTGGCACAGGAACTTTGGGCTCAACGGGAGGTGGTACAGTCACTGGAGCTGCGTGGAAGACATTGATCGCAAAGTTGAGTTAGAGTGAGATCTGGAGGAGATTGACCACTGGAGGAAGGTCTTCCAGGTTGTTTCTGCAAGTAGCATCAAAACTGACGTACCTGGAACACACTTTCTCATGTCTCTAGCCAGAACCATGTGGTCAGGACAGGCACAGGTATACTTTGGAGAGTATCTGGACACCTGTGGAGCGGCTAGACACAGGAACTCACAGCCTCCATTGCTCCCTCGGCACCAATCAATACCTGTGATTACAGAGAGAGTTGTCATTAGGACACGTTTACTGTTCTTCATTATTTCCTTTTCAATGGGTATATCATATCAAAGGATGCTTGTAACATGGTTGAATGGATGTGTGATAAACCACGTAAAGCTACACATATGGCTCCATACCAGTGGGTTGCTTGAGGTTATGGTACAGCACGACATCCTCAGGTGATGTCAGGTGTTCTGCCACTGGAGTGATGTCCCTGCCTGTGACACGGTTGGCACTCAGGATGGCGTTCTGGCTGACATCTGTCCAGAAGACTTTCTCCTGTGATCAACAGGAAATGACACATGGGTTCACAAGGAGTTCATCAGTCATACATCATCACACTGGACTGGTGGATATCATTGGAATTTCATAGTTATAAATGGAAGCATATCTGACAAAGGACAAAGACACGGTAGCCCCCTTGCTCACCTCAAACACAGCGACGCTGAGGGGATGGGCCAGCCTCTGCTTGTCTATGATGAGGGTGCGACGGCCACCTCCCTGGACATCAATACTGGAGAGGGTGTGGAGCTTTGAGTCCACCCAGTACAGACGCTGGTTCAGCAGGTCTAAAGAGGGGACAGGAGAGAAAGGCAACATGAGATCAGATCTAGTTTACGCCAACAGCCAAAGGATGCTTAGAAGGGATGAGTGCAGCATCAGTCTGTGTGTGGTTTGGATTGGTTCAGTGTGGAAAGGCTGTACCAATCTACCGTAAATGGATACTCACCAAGGGTGATGCCATTGGGCCACACTATGTCATCCACCACCAGGTCACTGCGGTCCCCTCCATTCAAGCCTGCCTTCTCAATCCGTGCAGGATTCCCCCAGTCAGTCCAGTACATAAAGCTGGGAAGGACAAATTCCCACGTTTGTTAAAAATAGGAGTCAAGTAGGGCATAGTTTGGGAGTCACGGGAGCAAGAGTAAATGCATGCTACTGTATAATCTGGCTTGACCTGTGCTGATAACACTTGTTTGCTCTGCCTTGTAGCTGAAAGAATAAGGCAAACTAGCAAAGGCTGACAAACACAAAATATGGGGTGGGAGAATATCTGTGTGTGGACTGAGCTGGAAAGAAATCAAATCAATCAAATCTCTTCCAATGGCTGAGTGTTATCTTCATTCACTACTTTGATTCAATATCCCTGTCAAATGAGATTTTGGAGACCTTCATGGAACCTACTTGCGAATTGGATCCACCACAATGGCACGAGGCTTGGCCAGGCCCTCCTTGAAGAGGGTTTTTCGCCGACTTCCATCAACTGTCGCCACGGAGATGGAGCCACGGAGGCTGTCGGTCCAGTAGATGGTCTTATGGACCCAGTCCACAGCAATGCCTTCAGGCGCATCGATACCTTCGCCAATGACCACACTTTGTTTAGAGGGGTCCGAGGCTGTGTCCATGGAGGTTCTAGGAGGCAAGGTGACAGTATGGTCAGATAAAAATCATGGTTTTGTCACAGGCATAGCATAAATTACATTTCATGTCTTAGTGAAGACTGCAGTGGCAGTTTACTGACAAAGGACAATAAGGTAATGAGATATTTACTTGTAGATCTTCTTCTGGGAGATGTCAGACCAGAAGATCTCCTTGGAGGCCACATTCATATCCAGAGCCACCACGTTCTTCAGCCGAGGGATGACACGTACATACTCGCTGCGGTCCAGTGTCATCTTCCTCACCTCATGGCGATTGGTAAAGAACAGGTAGGCCACCGTACCTGCCAGATCCCCAACACAATCGGAGATTACAGACTCAGCATTGTCAGTTATTAAGCAATTGCATGCACCAAGTAGCCTGACCGTGTAGTGTTGGTATCAGTTACAGTTCATTACAATACAGTGTAAGTGATGTAACATGGAAGGCGTTATGGTGTCACCTACCAGTAGCTTTGCAGGCTTTGGTGGAGGGGTCAATCTGATAGCCCTCTTTACATTCACACTTGTAGCTACCGACCAGGTTGATGCAAATCTGGCTGCACACATCTGGGTTGGCACATTCATCGATGTCTGTGTAGAGTTAGAAACAGGGGCACGGTTACATTTCACCTACCAAAATCAGGTGGATCCTGGTGCAATAGTTTGAGAATACGTCAGAATGAATGAGTCAGAATGGTGAGGGTACATATGGTGTGTACAAAGCACTGCATGTACTTTTATGCTGTGCCATCTCCCATAGAAGGCCATTCATTTTTGTGCCTGCCCACAAAGTAAATATAACCCATGTGCAAGGGTCTGATGTCCAGTCTCTGGTCCTGACCGCTCAATGGTGTTTTTTGCCCCCAATGGCACCTTCCAGGCAGCACAGCCTAAAAGGCACTACCTTTACCCTATTCCTAACCTTAACCCCCTCAACCCTCATCCTACCCCTAAACTGAGGGGAGTAGTGCCTTGGAGGCAGCGCTACCTAGAAGGCACCATTGAGGGAAAATAATACCAAAGACCGGTCCTGAGCAATGACCTCAAAAAAAAATCTCTTGCTGTGATGCAAATATTTAGTTTAAAAGAGTGTCCATCTGAATGGTCTCATCTGAATGTCCCCTTTATGTTATCCATACCAAATGTGCAAGTCTTACAGTATTTGGTGCCTGCGTGAGAGTATGTGTGAGAATATTCAGGCTCTTAGGAGACTTACCTTCACAGCGTTTCTTGTCCACTAGACGGAAACCAGTGGGACACATACATTCGTATCCAATCTTCAGGTCGTTGCAAATGTGTGAGCACCCGCCATTGTTGTACAGGCACTCATTAGTATCTGCAAAAGAGACAAAATGCCTATCACTGCCTATGCCTGGAATAGCCCACAATGTAAACAGACTCCTCCAGTCTCAGTCCAGTAAATCAAGACCTGTTGGAATGACACTGCATAATCTGTGACTGAATGCAGCCAGTCATTTGAACACTCTCAGCCATTCCACTGGCCACGAGCCACAAACTAATGCTAACCTCCATGCCTGCTGTGTTTGGGTTTCTTTGTTTTCTGAAAATCTTCTTGTGGGCTGCTGGCTACAGCAGTGGGCTGAGCTACTGTCACTGCTCTCTGTACGGATAAGCACCGGGGAAGCCGGCTCTGCACATTGATCAGAGCGTAATCCAGACACTGATCAGTGCGTAATCCAGACATTGATCAGAGCGTAATCCAGACACTGATCAGTGCGTAATCCAGACATTGATCAGAGCATAATCCAGACACTGATCAGCTGCCTGCTGCTGCCCAGGGAGCTACTCACCGCACTCTCGGAGCGGCTCGTCGGACCAGTCCCTGCAGTCGCGCTTCTTGTCGCACACCTTCTCCATGGTGATGCACTCCCCGCTGCGGCACTTGAACCTGGATGGTGCCACACAGTGGGAGACTGCCGCAGAAAAGCAGAGGCACAGAGAGAGAAAGAGAGAGAGAGAGATGGAGAGAGAGATGGAGAGAGAGATGGAGAGAAAGAGAGGAGGGAAAGGGAAGTGAGACACTGATCCTAGTGAAATCCTAATCATCACATCTTAGGTCTTTCTAATCTTGAAATAGATGAATATATCCACTGATCTAGTCCATGAAAACTAGCAATCCTATTAATTAAGCAATAAGTGAGTTGTGTATTTAAAAGAGGTTAGTGAGAGGAGAGAGGAGGTGCGTACCATTGACACAGCCCATCTCATCACTCATGTCCTTGCAGTCATAGACGTGGTTACACTGGCGGCTGCCATGGATGCAGGTTCCATCTCCGCACTGGAACTCGTCTGGGCGGCAGGTGGTGCGTGCTAAAGGCAGAGGAGAGAGGTGAGAGGAGTATGACTTTCATCCTTCATCTTATACTTTCTCTATCTAACATGCTATTTTATCCCCATGTTTATAGTTTAGCACCTGGAAAAGCCTAAATGTTGAACACAATTCTTGTCTGATTGTCTGAATGCAAATTAAAACTCTTGACTGAATTGTATGAACGTTTCAATCTACAGTAAATGTTTAAGAACAGCTAACATCGCAGTTCTAGTTTGGGAAGATCATCAGGTCTTCAGGACAAGATATAACAGGAAAGTGTCACAACAAAGAAACAGAACCACTGCAGTGGGAATGGGCAGTCTTGACTATAAAAACGTGTATGGTTAAACTTCAGCCGACTGTCAGAATACCCGACTCCACTACGATGACCAACTGATGTCAGTCCTCATGCTTAACTGAACTGAGTGTTGGTCCGTCTGGTTATCAGGTCATCTTTAGACACAGAGAGGTCTTCACTCACTGCAGTTGCTCTCGTCCGAGCGGTCCAGGCAGTCGTCTCCGCCGTCGCACCTCCAGCTCTTGTGGACGCACTCGCCGCTGCCGCAGTGGAACTCCTGGGCGGTGCAGGCCCGGGCCGGCGGCGGCTTGGTCTGCGTGCCGCAGGTGGCGGGGGCCTCGTCCGAGCCGTCGGTGCAGTCGGCATCGCCGTCGCAGGCCCACAGGCGCGGCACGCACTGCGAGTTGCTGCAGCGGAAGGAGATGGAGCTGCAGGTGGCGGTCGGGCAGGACACCTCGTCGCTGCCGTCGTCGCAGTCGGCCTCCTCGTCGCACACGAAGGACGCCGACACGCACTGGCCGCTGGCGCAACGGAACTCGCCGTTGGTGCACTGCTTTGGAGCTGGTGAGAACACAGACACAGATGGGAGTCAATGAGGGAGCAGATCACTGAAAATGTCGCTATATGTTGGGGGGGTTGTACGTACCAAATTCCAACATTATAAATCGGAGGTTTTGAAATAAAACTAATTTCCACAACGCAACATGATATAAATCGTCTTAAAAGAAGGTGAGGTGAGGTGTTTCTTGTAGTTGTATGCATTTTTGGACATGATATCTAAAGAGGTTTGTTCCGCATATCAGTATAACTCTATGGAATCCTAAAACTTTGAAGCTTAATATCTCAGACCTACTACAGAATGTAGAGAGAACGTTATAATTCTAAAGGGGACGAAATGTCATTGATTGGGCTGATACCCTCACTGATGCCAAAAGGTACTTCTGTCTGCCAAGGCTGCCTGAGAGGTGAGAGAGGTGAGAGAGGTCAGGTCAGGAGAGACAGAGGGGAAGGGTCAGCTACTCACCACATCCTTCCTCGTCAGCAGCGTTCTCACAGTCGGCTTTGCCGTCGCATTTCCACAGGTTGGGCACGCACTGGTTGAGCCGCCCACCGCAGCTGAACTCTGTCGACCGGCACGTCTTGGCCACTGCGGGAGAGACAGCAGAAGGGAATGTGAGACAGAGGACCTCTATTCCCAGGCCTGTAGAGTATAGCGGACAGGCTCTGTATGGCATCGGATTGTACTGTAATTTCTCAACTATTAGCCACGGCTTACACATTGCAAAATTTCTTCAGCTATGAGGTTAATACACGGGGGCAGTTAATATGATATTAATATCTTTTTTTTTTTTTTTTAACACAGCATAAAACACTGTCCTGCGGCTTATACACAATTGTGGCTAATACACAGGAAATTACTATATATGCATAAGATATATGAAATCAGCAAAAGTGTGAAGAAGCTGATCACAAATGTATGTAGGCTAAATCAAATACTTCTGGAGTGCTGTGAGTTGTGACGTGGATATGTGTGTTGTGAATTCATACAGTCAGAATGGGTCAATCTTATATATTTCACCACTAATGAATAACTGTTTTCCAATGATATTGCCCAGGTTCTGCGAGAGAGGTGAGGAGAGGACACTCACTGCAAACAGCTGGCAGCTCGTCAGTGCCGTCACCACAGTCGTCCGTGCCGTCACATGCCCACCTCAGAGGGATGCACTTGCCATTGCCACACTGAAAGTGCTTGGTGCCACACGTGACGGTCTCTGTCAAATAAACAAATAAAAATATTACAAGGGGCCATCGAACCATTGACTTCCTAAGAGATATGATAAAGGAAATGACCTCGTAATGGGAGTTTATAATGCAATAAAGGCTTTATCACCTATGATGACTATTCAAGTCTTACTAAGTGGTGTTTTAAGATTATATCAACTCACATCCCATGGCTATCCCAAACTATCGGCGCTCTCACATATCTTCCCTTTTCCATGTTTACTTGGCAGTTCAAACACACAGCAGCAGCACACAATCTCACTGGCAACAGTGTGATAACAGCACATAGAGTTCAGCCACCCCAGCGCGGATAAGACAGAGTGATCTTGTGCCGTGAGCAACCTGCCCCTTCCACTCTGACATATCAACACAGGCCTGTTTACCAGGACTGCCAGTCCCACCACCGTCCGCACCACAGCTAAATCTCGGCTCATCCCTGAAAACAACCATATGGCTGCCCATGCAATGACCGGGCGTGTCTGTTTGTGTCTAGGTGGGGTTGTCTCGTGTGTGGTTGATTGGTGTGGTGCTGATCTAGCTTGAGTCGATGCAGTCAGGAGGCAACAGGGTATACGCTGGTGTGGGATTATTGAGGTTGAAGGTGTGGACTAGAGTTAAGGTGTAGAACAGATTGGTTGGGGGTGGGGGAAGCATCCAGTTGGCACATAGGGCTATGTTCCTCAAGCGGCTGAGGTAACAGAAGTGTGTGATAGAAGACAGGCCCTGGAAAAATACTGAGATATGAAGACAGGAGATTTGCATACTTAGATTAGTCTCATTCTCCTTCCAAACTGTCTACTATGGATAGCCATCAACAAAGCCTTGCTGTGCAGTCCCCCACCCCATCACCATATTCAGTGAGTGGGAAGAGCTGTGTATGGACTGGAGTGGTAATGACTAGTCCCCCGACCCTCCTGGGACATGTCAGGGCCACACTGATGCCCAGGGAATCCCACTTCAGAGGCCCCAGGGCATGGTCACCTGCTCCTGACATCCAGCACGAGGGAGGAGCGAACCTATCGCACCATCGCCTGCCAAACTGGACGCGGCCGCGACTGGACATTCCGCATCATTACGTCTCAGACTGGGGTGGAGCCAAGGCTCCCCATGGACTTTGAGGGCACGGTAAAAATATGACATGTCAGCTGGTAGACCAAGAGCTGAAGAATTAATGGCTGAATTAATGGGCACAATGTAAATGGGCATTGTCGGCACAAACGGTTTAAAACCGTTTAAAAACAATACAAAACAAAGTGTCATATTTTGAATTTATTGCATGATTGCATGATTCTAACACTACATTAAAAATGGTAAGTTCTCAAGTGGTGCTAAACAAATTTATCTGGTGATAAACAATCACAAGTGGTTCAAACAAATTTATCTGGTGATAAACAATCACAAACAAAAAAAGAATCAGGGTCAAATGACAGCGAGTTGAATAAAACAGTCTTGTAAACGCATGTAGTTCCCCTCATGTGTGTGTGGGGGGGGGGGGGCTGTCATCATTCATCACGGTTGTGAATGGCGAGAGCCTGCTTTTGCACCGCCCCACGGCCACTAATGAGAGCCTCTCTCACCAGCCCCACGGTTGCCATGGAGTTGAATGCGC